>NC_134601.1:48300137-48609303 GCF_037038515.1 Microtus pennsylvanicus
TTTTACCTGGTCTTTATCTCTCCAAGCCCAATTTATCTATTTACAATTTGTATTTTTTTTAATTTATTTATTTATTAAAGATATCTGTCTTTTCCCCGCCACCGCCTCCCATTTCCCTCCCTGATGTGGGAGTGTCATATATCAATCTGTTGATTTCATTGGCTAAGCAATAAAGGAACTGCCTCGGCCCATTTCATTGGTTAGAAGATAGGTGGGAGGAGTAGACAGAACAGAATGCCAGGAGGAAGAGGGAGTGAGGTCAGACTCGACAGCTCTGCTCTCCGGAGCAGACGCAGGAGAGACGCCATGCTACCTGCTCCAGGGAAGACGCACTCTATGAAGCTCCGACCCAGGATGGACTTAGGCTAGAATCTTCCTGGTAAGCGCACCTAGGGGCGCTACACAGATGATTAGAAATGAGCTAAATTAATATGTGAGAATTAGCCTAGAAGAGGCTAGATAGGTATGGGCCAAAGCAGTGATTAAATGAATATAGTGTCTGTGTAATTATTTTGGGGCATAAACTAGCCGGGCATGCGGCTTGGGGTGTTGGGGACGCAGCCCTGCCGCCGCCCCTATTACTACAAATGGCGCCCAACGTGATGGACTAAACCCACTTAAAAAGCCTGAGAAGGCTTAAAAATAATGGAGAGAGAGTTTAACACAGATTTTTGCTGTTTGTTGGTGGCGTGCTGTAGAGAGATTTCCTGATTCGGCAACAGCAGCAGAAAAAACGCTGTGTCATTTTAAAGCACAGCTCCTTGGGGCTGTGCCGCCAGTGCAAACTCTGGCTTTATGTTTGTGTTCCCGCTTGGGATCAGAAGGAGAGTGCTCTGAGACCTTGACGATGACTAAGAGCTCCCCGCCTACTCCTGGGCAGAAGGCAGAATCAGGCTTAGGCAGGCAGAAGAGCATGGCGGATTCCTGCTGCCATACAGAGACGTGTTTTCAGACTGCGCAGTGCTCTGCGTGTCAGATTTGGATGTAACTTGGATGAAAAGAATCTCTGTGCTGTGTGCTCAGTCTCAGAATTAAAGTGCTGAGTGCCGCTCCTACCTGGTGGCCCCAGAGCTAGCACAAAATGGTACGTCCTCCATGTTGAAATTTTCCTGACTCAGCTTCAGCTGCAAAGCCTGCAGCTCATTAAGAGGTCCTGCCACGAAACACTTAAATGGTGTTGACGAAAAGCTGAACGCATGCTTTTCGGTTTTCAACCTTAGCAGGAAAAAAGCTGCGCCATTTAAAAATGCCAGCTTTCTGGGCCATCCTGCCAGGGCAAACTCTGACTGTTTGAGGCAGGAGGGCCGGCTACTGAGAGAGGACTTGAGTGTTGTCTGTTGTAGCTTGCTGGCTGGCAGGGACCTTGAAACGCCAGGTGTGGCTATAAACATGGCTACAGCCAGTACCTCAGCCATGAGGCTGGAAAGCTAAGGAATGGACTGGATCTAGCTGGCAAAGCCACGGCTTTAGTCCTACTGATATTGCTTGGTAAATTAAAGCCTCATGTGGTCAGAAAAAAAGAGAGATATACAGTAAAGGGAGATTCAAAGACAGAGAAAATTTCTGAATGGTTTAAAGTGTGTTAAAAATATATGCAAGCTGAAAGTTGAAGTTCTTAAAGCAAAAAACAAAAAAAAAGGAAGCAAGTTGTTGTGTGTTGTAGTACACACCTTTAATCCCAACACTTGGGAGGCAGAGGGAGATAGACCTCTGTGACTTCAAGGTGTGGTAGCACACGCCTTTAATCCCAGTGCCTAAAAGTCAGAGACAAACAGATATCTGTGAGTTCAAGGTGTAGTAGCAAACACCTTTAATCCCAATGCCTGGGAGGCAGAGACAGGAGGATCTCTGAGAGTTCAAAGACAGCCTGGTCTACAGGGTTATTCCAGGTCAAAGATATGCACTCAAAAAAAAAAAAAAACAAAACAAAAACTTAATCTAGGAATGTCTCAGATTAGATTCTTAAGCACCTAATGATTTAAAGGCGCAAATCAAAAGTGCTCCTGGATAGTAAAAAATTGCAGATTCACAATAGGACAGATTCAGACCACTAAATGAGTCACACTGTTGGATGAATGTACGTAGGCTTGGGAGAGAGAAGAAAAAGAATATAGAGAATAAAGTTAATGGTTTAAAAAGAAAAAAGTAAAAGTAAAGTCTTTAAAGAGACAGAGTACAGATAGTTATAGATATAAATAAAAATAAGCCGCATAAAAATGAAAAATTCACAGAGAGTCTGGATTATGTACATTGTGTTTTCTTTAAAATTTTTAACTGTGAAGGAGCTAAGTACAGAGAGACATTTCATTATATGGGCTGCCAAGCTAAACCAGAATGGATATAAGGGTATTACGATTTTAAAATTTGGATCTAAGGATATGATGCTTTGGAGAGAGTCTTCTTTTGTTTTCACAGAGGATGAGACCCTGTTCATTTCTTCTATTCCGATTTGGTATGATGGACCACATCCTCCTGAAGGGTTGCTGTGAATATCTTCAGAAAATTGCTTTGCTCAACTGCCAACTGAGATGAAACTAGCACACAGGTTATACCATGAAAGACCTAATTAACGACGCCCCCATTCAGCAGGAAGCAGTTTGGAGAGAAAAAACTGCGCCCATGTTCCCAAATATAGTTTATAAATGTTCTTTTACATTTAAAGGGGGATATGATATAGACATGAATAATTTGCATTAGTATAGATTTTGCTTTATTGATAGAGATTTACGGTCAATTTTGTTATATGTATAAATGTTTCTGATGTAACTTTTACTTGATAACTGTTTTGTTATATGTAATTTTGCTATGTTAAGGTTAAAGCCTTCCTTTTTTTGTTTAAACAGAAAAAGGGGAAGTGATGTGGGAGTGTCATATATCAATCTGTTGATTTCATTGGCTAAGCAATAAAGGAACTGCCTCGGCCCATTTCATTGGTTAGAAGATAGGTGGGAGGAGTAGACAGAACAGAATGCCAGGAGGAAGAGGGAGTGAGGTCAGACTCGACAGCTCTGCTCTCCGGAGCAGACGCAGGAGAGATGCCATGCTACCTGCTCCAGGGAAGACGCACTCTATGAAGCTCCGACCCAGGATGGACTTAGGCTAGAATCTTCCTGGTAAGCGCACCTAGGGGCGCTACACAGATGATTAGAAATGAGCTAAATTAATATGTGAGAATTAGCCTAGAAGAGGCTAGATAGGTATGGGCCAAAGCAGTGATTAAATGAATATAGTGTCTGTGTAATTATTTTGGGGCATAAACTAGCCGGGCATGCGGCTTGGGGTGTTGGGGACGCAGCCCTGCCGCCGCCCCTATTACTACACCTCCCCCTCCCCCAATTAAGTCCTCCCAGCCCGAAAAGCAATCAGGGTTCCCTGTCCTGTGGGAAGTCCAAGGAACCCCCACCTCCATCCAGGTCTAGTAAGTTGAGCATCCAAACTGCCTAGGCTCCCACAAAGCCAGTGCGTGCAGTAGGATCAGAAACCCATTGCCATTGTTCTTGAGTTCTCAGTAGTCCTCATTGTCCGCTATGTTCAGAGGGTCCGGTTTTATCCCAGGCTTTTCCAGACCCAGGCCAGCTGGTCTTGGTGAGTTCCCAGTAGAACATCCCCATTGTCTCAGTGTGTGGGTGCACCCCTCGCGGTCCTGAGTTCCTTGCTCATGCTCTTTCTCCTTCTGCTCCTGATTTGGACCTTGAGATTTCAGTCCTGTGCTCCAATGTGGGTCTCTGTCTCTTTCTCCTTTCATCTCTTGCTGAAGGTTAATATTCGGGAGGATGCCTATATGTTTGTCTTTGGGTTCTCCTTATTTAGCTTCACTAGGATCACTAATTATAGGCTCAATGTCCTTGGTTTATGGCTAGAAACCAAATATGAGTGAGTACATCCCATGTTCCTCTTTTTGGGTCTGGCTTACCTCACTCAGGATAGTGTTTTCTATTTCCATCCATTTGCATGCAAAATTCAAGAAGTCCTTGTTTTTTATTGCTGAGTAGTACTCTAACATGTATATATTCCCTACTTTCTTCATTTCTGTATAGCAGTGTGTTCTACCTATCCTCCATTGAAAGCACCTCCCTATTGGGGCTTACTAATTTCCTAACATTTGTGAGTATTTGAAATGCCATATTTTTCTAATGATTCAAAGGTAATATCCAAAAATGAAAGAAAACCCAAAACATATATTTCACAGACTGGGTTACCTCACTTAAAATGAATATTTACAGCGGTACCCACTCACTTGTGAATTTCTAAATTTCACTTTTAAAAAAAGAATGATCAATATTCTGTTCTAAATGACATTTTTACTATCCATTTATCTCATCTGTTTTCATCTCTTGGCTATTGTGAGCATCAGTGAACATGGAAGAGCAATTGTTGCTATAGTGGTATACAGAGGCCTTTGGCTATATGCTCAATAGTTGTATAGCTAGATATGCAGTAGATTTATTTTTACTCTTTGTAAAATTATTTCTTTGTGGCTTCATATAATGTATTTTGGTCATATTTTATCACCTTCCCCTAATTCTTCCCAGATATACCCCCTCTCTAACTACCCAACTTTTTATCTTATTTTTTAAAACATCATTCAATAAAACTTTGTGCTGTCCATATATTCTTAGATGTGTTGTCTTCCCCTGGAGTGATCAGCTTCACAAGAATTGTACTCTTAGAGAAAACTGAACCTGCATTTCCTTTAATTAACAATTAGCAATTGATTAGGAGGTGTGTATAGGATCTAAATGTTGGGATTTGATCTGCCTTATGTTACCATGGGTTATATACATGCTGTCCCAATCTTTGTGAGCCGTGTTGTGTCTAGAAGTCACTGTTTTGTTATAGTTATTTACCACCTCTGATTTTATACATGTTTCCCTCTTCTGCATTGATTCCTGATACATAGAAGTGACTTGTGGCATATCTTTCCTTGGGACAAAAACATTCTACACTTTCATTTTTTCTACAACTTGATCATCTGTGGGCTAGTTTGAAATGCCATCTACTACAAACAGAAGTTCCTTGGGTGAGGGTTTGAGAAAAACATAGACTATTGGCATAACAATAAATTAATAGGATTTCATTTAATGCTCTATGATTTAATGCAGCATAATAGTAGAATGTTCTCCACTAGGGCTCATGATGTGTCTAATCATAGTTTCCAACCCTAGTAATAGTTCCAGGCACATTTTACGCCTCATAGAATAGGCCTTTAATTCAAAAAGAAAGTAGACAATGCCAACATGTCTATGCCACTACTGTATCAGTGGACATGTTATCCCATAACTGTCATTATTGTAGCTCTCGGGGTTCTCATCTCTGTATTGTTGTTTGTTTTCTTCTCTTTCTCTTCTTTTTTATTGATTTGTTTATTGAGCTCTATATTTTATCGACTCCTCTCCCTGCCTCTCCCCTCCCCTTCAACCCTCTCCCAAGGTCCCCATGCTTCCAGTTTTCACAGGAGATGTTTCCTTTTTTTACTTAACATGTAGATTAGATCTATGTATGTCTCTCTTAAGGGCCTCATTGTTTTCTAATTGTGATTTGTGCGCTGATTTTCTTTGCTTTATGTTTAAGAAACACTTATGAGTAAGTACATGTGATAATAGTCTTTTTTGGTCTGGGTTACCTCATTCAAAATGATGTTTTCTAGCTCCATCTATTTGCCTTCAAATTTCAAGATGTTTTTTTTCCCTGCTGTGTACTTCCCCATTGTGTGAGTTTACCACATTTTCCTTATCTATTCTTCCTTAGAGGGGCATTTAGGTCATTTCCAGGTTCTGACTATGACAAACAATGCTGATATGAACATAGTTAAGCACATGTCCTTGTGGCGTGATTGAGCATCCTTTGAATATTACACAAAAGTAGTATTATTTGATCTTGAGGAAGGTTGTTTCCCAATTTTCTGAGAAATCACAACACTGACATCCAAAAGGACTGTGCCAGCTTGCATCCCCACCATCAATGCAGGAGTGTTCCCTTTTCCCCAAAACCTCTCCAGCTTAAGTTGTCATCAGTGTTTTGATCTTGACCATTCTTACAGGAGTAAGATGGAATCTCAGAGTTGTTTTGATTTGCATTTCTCTGATGACTAAGGCTGTTGTGAATTTCCTTAAGAGTCTTTCAGTCATTTTAGATTTCTCTGTTGAGAGTTCTGTGTTTAGGTCTGTATTCCATTTTCTATTGGATTATTTGTTCTTTTGATGATCAATTTCTTGAGTTCTTTGTATATTTGGGAGATCAGACCTCTGTCTGATGTGGAGTTAGTGAAGATCTTTTCCCATTCTGTAGGTTGTCATTTTGTCTTATTGACCATGTCCTTTCTTTACAAAAGCTTTTCAGTTTCAGGAGGTCCCATTTATTAATTGTTTCTCTCAGTGTCTGTGCTAATGGGGTTATTATTCAGGAAGTGGTCTCCTGTACAAGTGCGTTCAAGTGTACTTCCCACGATCTCTTCTATGAAGTTTAGTGTGGCTGATTTTATGGTGAGGTCTTTGATCCATTTAGACTTGGGTTTTGTGCATGTGATAGATATGGATCTACTTTATTCTTCTACTTGTTGATATCCAGTTATGCCAGCATTATTTGTCAATCATGCTTTCTTTTTTCCATTTGATATTTTTTTTTCTTCTCAAAAATCAGGTGTTTAAAGGAGTATGGATTCATATCCAGGTCTTCAATTTGACACCATTGCTCCTCCTGTCAATTTTAATACCAATACCCAGCTGTTTACAGTACTGTAGCTCTGTAGTAGAGTTTGAAGTCAGAGATTGTGATGCCTTCCGAAGTTCTTTTATTGTACAGGATTGCTCGGCCTATCCTGGGTTTTTTGCTTTTCCTTATGAAGTTGAATACGGTTCTTTTGAGGTCTGTGAAGAATTTTTTGAGGATTTTGATGGGCATTGCATTGAATCTGTAGAATGCTTTCAGTCTGATTTTCTTTTTCTGGAAGCTTACACAGGACTTTCCAAAACTACAAAGACTAGCAAATACACATCAAACTTCCAGGGGAGTTCTAGCCATGATCAGCGATTCTTCTAAATGGTGTCTGCCTCTTGAGGAACTGCCACACTTTTTCTACCACAGCTGTACCAGTTTGTACTCCCATCAGAAATTAATAATGGTTTCCTCTTCTCCACGTTCATGCCAACATTGATGATCGTTTGCCTCTGTTTTTGCTGTTTTCTTTTGGCTTTGTTTTATTTTACCCATTCTGATTGTGGTAGTATGAAATCTCAATTAATTTTAATTTGATTTTTTCCCCTGATTGCTATGAATGCTGGGCATTTTAAAAATATTTCTTAACTATTTGTATTTCATATTTTTAGAACTCTCTTTAGGTTTGTGTTCCATATTTTTAGTTGGCCTGCTTATTTCCATAGTCCGTCCGTCCGTCCTTTCTTTCTTTCTTTCTTTCTTTCTTTCTTTCTTTCTTTCTTTCTTTCTTTCTTCCTTCCTTCCTTCCTTCCTTCCTTCCTTCCTTTCATTCTTCCTTCTTTTCCTTCTATTTATTCATATATTGTTTTTTTATATATTCTAGATATTAAATACATCTCCAAAGTATATACATTAATGATCTTTTGCCATTCTGCTGGCTTCTTCATAATTTAAGCCATGATATTGTTTTCTGTCCCATAAGTTTATAGCTTCACAAAAATCACACTTATTATTTGTTCATCTTAGTCTCTGTGGTATGAGATTTCTATCTAGAAAGTTCTTATCTGTGTCAGGAAGAAGTATATTTTCTACTTTCTCTAGACCTTGACAGTAAGTCCTTATTTCTGAAAACAGCATTGGCCACAGTATTATATGTGATTAACCAACCACTGTTGTAATAAGAGGAGCGGTAGGGCTGCGTCCCCGGCACCCAGCCACCCACACAGCTAGCTTTATACCCGAAATAATTACATGGAAACTGTATTCCTTTAAACACTGCCTGGCCCATTAGTTCCAGCCTCTTATTAGCTAGCTCTTACATATTGATCTAACCAACTTCTAATATTCTGTGTAGCACCACGAGTGGGCTTACCAGGAAAGATCTTAACGTGCATCTGTCTGGAGTGGGAGAATCATGGTGACTGCCTGACTTGGCTTCTTTCTCCCAGCATTCTGTTCAGTCTACTCCACCTACCTAATTTTCTGTCTTATCAGGCCAAGTAGTTTTCTTTATTAGTTAACCAATGAAAGCAACAGATAAGATACAAGACCCACCTCCATCATTTCCCCTTTTTCTGTTTAAATAAAAAAGAAGGCTTTCATTTTAACATAGTACAATTACATATAGCAAAACAGTTATCAAGCAAGAATTACAGTTACAATATTTCTATCTATTTTATCTGTATCATAATAATGGAAAACTATAACTATCTACCCATTCTTCAACTCCATCAAATACTCCAAAGGATATAATATCACCTAAGCAAACAAGAAATCCAAAACTCTAGAAATGACAGAGACATCTCGCTGCCTGGACAGTCACACAACGTTCCTCTCTACAGTTGGGGCATCCATCTTTGGCCTACAGGCCCATAGTATCCAGCAGACATTTCCATGAAGCAGGAATTTTCAAAGACAGTTCAGTCACTATCTGTTGTGTGCTGTGGAATGTCTCGCTAATTCTTTAATGAAGCAGGAACCACGAAAGACCATCTCACCTTTAGGCAAGTTCACTAGTCCTCTCTCTGAGGATTCTCTGTGTCCAGTTTATGCATCAGTCCATGCAAGAGCAGTTTCTTGCCCAACTGGCTATCAAACTCCATAAGAAGCCTCTTTGATGCCCATCTTCCTCTTGAAGTAGATTGGTGCTGCCAGGAGCAGACATGTCTCATTGTCCTGAAAAGCCCTAAGTTAGTAAAACATTAAATGCCATATTCTGCAGTCTTTTAAAGATATGAAGAATGCCTATCTAACTGAAATATAGCTCTATATATCTAGAAAATCTAACATGGCTACAAGGTTGACTATTATTGATGATTATCCATTAACAACCTATATACATTACATTTTTACATGAACTACACAATCACAATACCTTAATCAAGATTAGAAATATGCATATACATATAAGAAAATTGACCTTAAAATCCATACCAATGCAAATTACTCATATCTATATTATATCTCCCTTTAAATGTAAAAGAACATTTATAAACAATATTTGGGAACATGGGCACAGTTTTTTCTCTCCAAACTGCTTCCTGTTGAAAGGGGGCCTCATTAATTAGGTCATTCATGGTATAACCTGTGTGCCAGGTTCATCTCAGTCGGCAGGTGAGTGAAGTAATTTTTTTAAGGTGTTCATAGCAACCATTCAGGAGGGCATGGTCTATCATACCATATTGGGATAGAAGCAATACACAGGGTCTTATTCTCTGTGAAAACAAAAGAAGACCCTCTCCAAAGCATCATATCCTCAGACCCAAATGCTGAAATCATAATACCCTTATGATATCCATTCTGGTTCTGCTTGGCAGCCCATATAATGAAATGTCTCTCTGTACTTAGCTTCTTCACAGTCAAAAATTTTAAAGAAAACACAATGTATATAATCCAGACTCTCCGTGAATTTTCCATTTTTACGTGGCTTATTTTCCTTTATTTCTATTACTCTGTCTCTTTAAAGACTTTACCCCCCCTTTTTTTAAAGGCATTAACTTTATTCTCTATATTTTTTTCTCTCTCACAAGCCTATGTCTGAATCTGTCCTATTGTGAATCTGTAATTTTTCTTTATCATCCAGGAGCAGTTCTTAAAATGTTAAGAACTTCTTAAAAACTTAAGTTGTACCATGTACAGGTAATAAGGTACCACCTGTTTACTGCCAGTCTAAACCTTAACTGTGCTGTTGTTATGGTAATTACAATAGTTCCTTCCTGAGGTCAGTAAAATTCAGCATGGTGGAGCTGAGCCACGCCTGACTCAGAGATATTTGGTGCCCCTGAGCCACACACAGTTCCAGGCACACAGCAGTCCACATTGCCATCAAGCAACCTTTAGCATTTTACTCCAAATGCTCCATTCAAAAGCTCTGTCTCCCACAGGAGCCAGACAGAGATCACAATGGTGGCACAGCCCAGAAAGCTGGTGTTTTAAAACAGCCAGTTTTTTCCTGCTGCTGAGTCAGGAAAATTTCTTTGCATCAACCCACCCACAAACAGCCAAAAGCTGTGTTAAACTCTCTCTCTTTTTTTGTTAAAGCCCTCTCAGGTTTTTAAGTGGATTTAGTCTATCACATTGAAGTGCCACTCTGTTGTAATAAGAGGAGCAATGGGGCTGAGTCCCTGGCACCCAGCCACCCTCATGGCTAGCATTATACCTGAAATAATTACACAGAAACTGTATTCTTTTAAACAGTGCCGGGCCCATTAGTTCCAGCCTCTTATTGGCTAGCTTTTACATATTGATCTAACCCATTTCTAATATTCTGTGTAGCACCACGAGCTGGATTACCAGGAAAGATCTTAACCTGTGTCTGTCTGGAGTGGGAGAATCATTGTGACTGCCTGACTCAGCTTCTTCTCCCAGCATTCTGTTTAGTCTACTCCGCCTACCTAATTTTCTGTCCTATCAGGCCAAGCAGTTTTCTTTATTAGTTAACCAATGAAAGCAACAGATAAGATACAAGACCCATCTCCATCAAACCACTTCCTGATTAGATGTAAAGTTCACTGCATAAGATGATACATATACATGGCACCATTATCATATAAGACACTGTGGCTGGACAGATCACAGATCCCCAGATAGAACCTAATACTGTTAGTTGGCTAAATGGATACATTATTAAGACAATTCCTAATGACTTTCCATTACCCCTATAGATTAAGGAATCTCTCCACCCTCATTAGAGAAGTTTCTGTCCACAATGAAAGATGATCAGTAAGAAGATCCATAATTGCACACCATACATATAACACAAAACTACACAGAACACTAGCCCTTGGTGGAACATTTATAACACATTCATCTTCCTAAGCCTCAGAATACATTGCATAAAAGGGAGTGAGGTAGGTGGGTTTTCTATCTATCTGTTGCGTTCATTGGTTAATTAATAAAGAAAATTGCTTGGCCTGTTAGGGCAGAACTTAGATAGGTGAAGTAGACAGAACAGAATGATGGGAAGAAGGAAAGTGCAGCAGACGCTATAGCTCTCCTCTCCAAGATGGACACAGGTTAAGATCCTTCCTGGTAAGCCACCACCTCGTGGTGCTACACAGATTATTAGAAATGGGTTAATCAAGATGTGAGAGTTAGCCAATAAGAGGCTAAAACTAATGGGCCAAGCAGTGTTTATAAGAATACAGTTTCCATGTAATTATTTCAGGTGAAGCTAGCCGTGCGGGAGCTGGGCAGGAATGCAACCCGCAGCTCCTACTACAAGGGAGTAATAGTGCAACACTCAGTAATAGTGGATGATTACAAGAAGACAGTGTCTTCTTAATATAGCAGAGAATGTAAACATATGAACTCAGCAGTAGTGGCATCAAGAATGAGAATTTGGAAAACCTAAGCCAGCTCAAGTCCTAACATTTGGGAGCTCAGGAGAAGGGCTAGTAATTTCATCCCTAGCTAAGAAGATATTGGCAATTCTTAGCTGCTATGGAAGGAAGAGTCAGTTTGCTCTAAAAGCGTAGCCCTTCATAAGTAGGCCAAACTCAAGAGGAAAGTCATACATCCAAGAAAAGTTGGAGAGTCCAAATTAGCCTTGATGCTGCAACAAACGAAACAAAGTTGAATGGGAGGGGAAGAGGATGGATTTGGGAAAGGTTGAGGAGGGATGAGTGACCACGATCAAAACATGTTTTATAAAATTTTCAAAGAACTAATTACAAACACATACACACACACACACACACATACACACACACGTTGCAGCAGTGTAGTCTCTTCAAAAAAGATTCTTTTTAATGTTTTTAAGTAATGAACTTCTATTCAAACCAATATAACAATACAATTAATTATATTGGAAATCACTTGATTTCTTTTGTCTCAATATATTCAGAGTAGGATTTCTATTTGGTGTGCTTTCTTAGGGGATAGAGATCTCCATAAGGTGAGAAGCCTTCTTTCCATTGGTTTATATGTTGAATAGAACACAAGAAATAGCCTCCCTAAAGGAAGCAAAGGAGAATTCTTCAGTACATTACCTTCAGATATTATTTTCTAACATATCCTAGTTCTGTTGCAGAAAGATTTTAGTTTGGATCTGCAACAACAGCTGGCTTGTCTAGTAGGATTTGGACTTTCCAGTTTCCATAATCACTTGAGCTAATTTCTTATAATAATATTTTTCCACCTATTTTCATATCCTGTTTGTTCTGTCTCCAAGAATGCTGAATGGTGTAAAATACAAGTCAGGCCGAAGGATGGTGGTAGATGTCTTTAATCCCAGCACTTGGAAGGCAGAGGCTGGTGGGTCTCTGAGTTTGAGGTCAGTGTAGTCTACAGAATGAGTTCCAGAATAGGTTCCAAATCTATGCAGAGAAATCTTATCTCAAAAAAAAACAGAAAAAAATTATGCAAGTTAGTAAAGTTAAAATTGCAAAGTGCTAAGACAAAGAAGGTAAATATATAGATAATAGATCACTGTCAAAGTAACTATTTGTTACTTTATTTTATATGGTCTGATAGATGGGAATAATACCTAATATATGCCAAGTATATAACCATTTACAAAGGCATTCACATATTTATGTGATTCAAATTTCACAATACCCCATGAGTAAAAAAGGTGTACTATTCCCAACTTCCATTTAAGGAAATGCAATGTATCACTTCCTACTGTAACTTAATTATACCTTGCAAAACTTCCATCAAGTTATATAAAATTCTAGACAACCTAGCCACATACTGTCACAGAAAAATGAGTTGTCATTGATATTAATATAGAGATTCACGTATGTTACAAAAACTTCTTTGATTTCATAATCAATTGTAATGCTTTCTTTCTATACTCTGATTAGGGAATATTTTTATTTTCAATCATTTTGTAGGGGAAATCAACTCCATTCTTAGTCTACCTTAAAAAAGGACAGCATGTAGATGATGAGTACCATTATGCTTGACTTGTTTCCAGCACAAATATATATATATATATATATATATATATATATATATATATATATATATATTCTCCAAACATCTATAAGGTATGTTTTATAGTTATTAATCCAATTCTTAAATGATAATCTAGTATAATGACTATTTAAATACTTTCCAAAAATAAAAACAAGAAATGAAAAAAATAGAAATTATACATTATAATTTCTAACATATAGCTGCTATTGTCTTTTAATATCATAGGGGACCCACTTACTCTTGATATATTTGCATTTAGTGAATAAATATATTCATTCTCAGTTATTCTCTCTCAGTTTACATATGTATTTGATTTTATGCTGGTTTCTGTACTCTTACAAAAGTCATTCTAATGGTCATAAAGACATACTCAGTCACTTGCAATTTTTTTGTATTTTGTATGTTATTTTCATCAATGTATTGTCTTTCTTCAAATGTAGTATCCTAGTTTCTATGGAAGTTTTTAAGTGTTATGGATAATAAAGAAAACGTACTCTCATATTATCATAAAGTTAAATCTTTGTTATGTCTAGCCCTGGAGTTGTACATAATTATTTGTATTGTCAAGAAGGTTTTGCCCATCTCTTTCATCTACTAAAACAGTAATATATCAAGAAGAAAGTGCTTATGCAGCCTTTCAGAAGACAGTATCCTTAATCTTGGCTTTTACCCTGCTCTAAAGGAAGAATGCAATATAGGATTTTCATCAATCTTCATAAAAGACCTTTGAAAACATTAATTTGCTTAATCCATAGGACTGGTGATTAGAGCTGTAGAAAAGACTTCCCTAAGCTGTAAAGTTTAAATACTTTATATAGACACAAGGTTGATAGGTTTTTGAAACTTCTAACTGCTTAAAGCACATCTTCTTCTCTGCCATTAATCGACTGGCATTCTTCGGGCTGTTTGTTGTACAATGACACAGAGGCAACTTTGTTACTACATTTCCATGATACATTAGATAGAGTGAATACTGGAGAGAGAAAATTTTGCCTGAAGTAGAGGAGAGAAGATAAGTAGATTTATGCTCATTTTTCATCTTGCAACTCTGCAAAAACACAAACAGCATTATATGGACAATCATTAAAATCCCTTTATTTTATTACATATGCCTATATCTAGATAATTCCTTTAACACAACAGTGATGTTGCAGTGCTTCCCAAAGCAGTTCTCTTTCTACTGTTTCATTAGCTTTTAGAAGTTCTTGCTTTCGTCCAGAGTATTTTGACTTTATTTCATTTGTCAAGCAAGTAAATGTAATAAGCACCCTTTTGGAAAATCAGGCTGGCTTAAATCATGCATTCTTTATACAATGTTCGGAGGAGAATAGTTAACATTTGTAGCCTCATGACTTGCAAATGAAAGAAAATAATAATGCTTAGCAAGACATTAGAAGAACACATTCACCATGAATCATACTGCCCTTGAAGGTGCAGCTTTAAAAAAGCAGAGAAATAGATTTGACACCACTTGGACTTGCAGCTTGGACATGCTGCACTAAACTGTTCAAAATTAATTTAATCTGAGCAAGGAGAATAATAGCCTCTCAGTTCAAGGCTTCTGATAGCAGTAATTTGCACTCGAAAGTACTTCCAAAGGGAAAGAATAAATGAAGGGCGACTCTCCAAAACTGAGTGAGCAAATGTATTCACTAAATGAAAGCCTCTTGATCACCCTATAAAAGATCATCTCAAAAAAATGACACATTCTATTTTATTCTCTTGGGTAGGAATTTTCTCCTGACTGTTCAGTTGCTCCGCTTTGGGAATAGATTCATCACTTTTTGAACTGTTGATGACTATGGAGAAAAGTGTCTGGCTTCAGTTGCTACATTAATACAGTTGCCCAAAACCAATTTGATGAAAAATCATACAGTCATGGTCTTGGTTCTCATTATTCTCTTTCACACTCTTGAAGAAGACATTTTTTATTGAGTAAATAAGCAACTAAATCATATGTAGTAAGTATTTAGGGTTTGAGACAATTTGTGATGTAAATACTCCCACTGAATGCATATCTCAAAGTACTGACTACAGACAGGGAAGGACATGTATGCAAGCTAGATTATTCATTCAAATGATTGATGAATCAAAATAGTAAACTGACCAGTGAAAGTAGCCCGATACACTGTATGTTTTGAATATATACAACATCTCTTTACTCCAAATTATTTATTCTATTAACTTATGACATTCAAAAATTCTGTAATTCATCACTTTTCAGGGGTTGGTGACACCATAAATAATTAATAAATATTATTATTAATAACATAATATTCTCTTGTTGACTTATATTTGTGTGCTTGAGAGAGAGAGAGAGAGAGAGAGAGAGAGAGAGAGAGAGAGAGAAAGAGAGAGGGAGAGAGAGAGAAGGGAGGGGTGGGTGGTGGATACAGAAGTATTGGGTAAGAAGTACCAGAGAGGAACTTTTCTAATGCTTTTTATTCATGACTAGTAAAAAGGGGAACTAGCAAGGAAAAGTGGTGTTGCTAAGTACCCAAATGATTACATGTACAGAAAGACAAAACTTCATTTTTCATTATTTCTTTGCCTAGATGTTCATCAAATAATTTTCTGCATAAACTGGGACAAATTATTTTTCCCTTGATTTGAGCTCTAATGATGGTGAGCAAGTACATGCAGGCAAATATAAAGCAGTTTTCCAAAACAGCAAGAGAATAAGTAATGCATTAGTATTCACGTTTCACTTCCAGTTCCTTAGTTGATCTCTTGCAAATTTAGACAAAGAAACAACAAATGGTCTTTTTAAATTCTGTGGTAACATTTAATTTCTCTTTAATAATTTACCTGCCAGTAGATATTTGCTCTATAATTATTCAAAAAATGACTATTATGCCAAAGGCCCTTATTAAAGACATCCTTTTAGGATATGTTAAAATTAAAATAAATTGAGGACTTTCAGGACATTAAACAACATTGTTTCTTTTAGTTAGTGTCACCAATTAAGAATGCTTTTACTGCTAATGGGAATTATTATCAATTAAATATTGTCTACGTAGTTTTCTATATTCTTAGATGACTTTTAATAAAACTTAATCTCCTTCCATTATACTATTTTTAATAGTTAAAATAAATATTATGATATGAGTACTTTAATATATTTTTGACAATAGAAAATTTGACTAACATGTTTTAGTTTCTTCACATTAATCAATTTCCTATCAGTGCAAAAGATTCAAAGGCCGGTGTGCAATAGTTTTTTATTAATTCATTAGATCATATTTCCCAAAGTGAGAATATAAGCTATTAGGTTTGGTTTGGTATTTATATATTTACTTAATATGGAGGGGCATGACATTTGTGTTCCATGATACATTCATGGAGGTCAGAGGACACTTTTCTTGAATAGTTTGTTTTCCCACCATGTAGGTTTTAGGATCAAACACAGTCTTATGGGAAAGTATCTGAATTATCTCACCAGCACTTATAAGCTATTTGTTTTAAATTTATTTACATTAATAATAAAGTAAAAATCACCATTATGTCTCTGTTCTGAAGCTCGACTACCAATATTTTTCTTCATTTAAAACAACTCTTTTCCAGTGTATAAAACTACTAATAAGAGTCTGGAAATGTAGGTTTATAATATCTCTTTAAAATATCCACTTAAATGGGATTTATTGTGTCACATATTAACCATTTTAAGAGTGCTTTTGGACAGATTACTTAACTTTTACTTAGTCACACTATATCCTGGAACTACTGTTTGTTGGCTCTGATTTTCACTATGAAAGCAGAAAAAATAATTATACTTTTCCATCAGCAGGCCAGTCCGTCAACATATAAAAAACACTTCCACGCATTTTCTGCCCTTTGCAGAATTCTCAGTTCTCCCAGTAAATTCTTTTATAGCATTTTGGGACACTTTATGATTCTTATCACCCAATCTAGAGAGGTTCCAATTTGTCATTTTACTTTCAAACTCTGGTGGCTAGAGTTGAATGTGATATTAAAAGATATGATTTGATCAGACAATAACACTCTTGCTAATTTTTCTTCTAGCTGTTTGGAATATTAGACTCAGAAGATACTGTGACCCTCATAACTATATTTCATATGTGACACTGTCCTTATAATAAAAATTTCTTAACATTTTAGAATAGTATTATCTAGTAATTCTGCATAATGTACAAATTCAGTCAGTACTTTTTCTTAAGGCAAAGGCATAGGTATTATTTCCTTCACATAAGAAAATGTTATTGAGGTTAATAATAGGCCATCATTTGAAGCTTGCTGATATTTTTATAAGATTTTTCATTCATTTTATATACCAATCACAGTTTCCCCTTTCTCTTCTCTACCTATTTTCTACCTCTGCTTCACATCTACTCCTCTTCCCATCTACTCAGTCTTCATTCAGAATGGGGCTGGCCTCCCATGGGAGTCAACAAATTACAGTATATCCAAGATGAATCAGGATCAAAATCCTGCCCTGTATTGAGTTTGGGTGAGGTATCCCAGCATGGGGAATAGTTTCCCAAAAGCCAGCTCAAGGGTCAGGGACAGGTCCTGATCCTACTGATAGGATCCCCACACACAGATCAAGCTACACTACAGTCACCCACTTGCAGAGGGCCTTAGGTCATTCCCATAAAGGCTCCCTAATCCCCAGCAGCCAGTAAACAGGTGAGAGAGCTGCCTCCATACTGTACCATCACTTATTGACAGTTTAATCAAAAGTAATTTGGTATCATCCATTCCAGTTCACTTTATTTCATCTACTTCATTTGAGGGCTTTTTCTTATAAAAGTCATCAAACAAAATATTGAAGTAAAAGTAAAAGATTATAAGAAGACTAGCAAATATCTATGACCTCTTATCAGTTTGATTTAAGTTTACTAACACTTTGAAAAATAATTAACAAACAATTATGCTTTTGCAATTTGAAGATTGTTTCTATGCATTTGATATTGACATTTAATTTCTGGCTACTACATAGTTTTTTAAAGATCATTATGGAGATATATGCCATAACCCCCAATTAACTCATTTAATTCATAGAGTTAAGTGTCTTTGACTAAATTCATGGAGTTGAACTTTTTTTTGTTTCCAAACCAATTTATAAGAAATGTCATTAATTAGATCCCCAAATCACTAACCTGTTATGTATTAAGCATGTAGTTGCCTCAAAATATTCAAAGTAGAACTTCCATATTTTTCAGCATTACCACATCTGAATATATACCCTAAATAAATGAAGGTAGCATACAACAAAGATAACTGCATTTCTATACTTACTGTGACAACATTAACAAATGCCAGGTTATGAAGCCAGAATTGATACTCATCAGCATATAAATGAATAAAAGGTATGTAGTATAGATGTACAATGAAGTTTTACACAGATACAAAAAGTGAAATTATATATTTTAAGTGTAAATGAATGAAGAGGTGAAGCAGAAAAACGGGTGGATTTATGTGAGAAGAGGTGAGGGGATACAACAAAGAGAAAGAGAAAAGTGAGAGAAATAGCACTAAGAATATTTGAAAAAGTCACAGGGAAAACTATGATTTTATAGGTATACTTAAAATTATCAATATAATATGCATTATTGTGTAACATCATCTTCATGTTTAAATAGAGTTATAGCGTACAGGATGACAATGCCCCTCCCCAAGAGCAAAAACAAAAACTGCAGTGCGCGAGTGCCAGACACGGAAAACCTCTGTTCTAGTTGATGGTCAAAAAGATGCAAAAGATTCACAAAACAGCATGGGCTATTTTTAATGTTCTTGGGTGTCTCCAAGAACTTGAAAGTAAGGCTTCATTGCTAAATTTACCACACAGTGTGAACCCAAGACTTGGAGAAATTAAGCTGGAGCTGACCCAGAAGCCTCCTCCCTGAGGACCAGCTCTCATAGAATCAGAGTGCCCTATGGAAGTTGTCAAGGTAGAAAAGTAATCAGTAATCCCACCATTTGTTATTTCTATGAACTAGGACAATAATTAATCCATGTGGAAATATATTTCCAGTGGTGCATTAGTGGTACCCTTTTTTTTTTAGAGTAACTAACAGCTATCTAAATGGATTTAAGGCTTAAAAATAGTGATAGGGATTGATGTAGGTTTCCCCTCTGTGTGCTGTGATTAACACAAATGAATAAAGAAACTGTCTCGGCCTTTTGATAGGGCAGAACTTAGGTAGGCGGTGAAAGCAGAACTGAAATCTGGGAGGAAGAAGGCAGAGTCAGGGAGACACCATGGGGCAGCTGCCAGAGTCAGACATGCCAAATCTTTGCCAGTAAGCCACTGTCACATGGCAATATACAGATTAATAGAAATGGGTTAAATTAAGATTTAAGAGTTAGCCAACAAAAAATTAGAGCTAATGGGCCAAACAATGTTTTCATTAATATAGTTTCTCTCTGATTAATTTGGTTCTAAGTGGCCAGGACAAACAAGCTCCTCCTTGCAACAAGAGAGCTCATGCTTGGTACTATAAACCTAGCTAAAAACAGGTGGCTAGAGAGGTCATAGGTCCTAGAGAGGAAGCATAGTTCCATTATTTTTTTTAACTCATATAATTTCTAACTGTAATTATACTCACTGCTATGCCTGTAGATATAAGCGTAGTTCTCATCTCTCCTCAGAGAAGCTTCTTTTGGGATCAGGCAGAGACCATTATGGAAATATATAACTGATCAAAGTGTACATAAAGACTGATCATGGACTTATAATTGCCAATTTATAGATCACAATCACCACCCCTAGACTCTGGGAAAAATCATATATGAGGAAGCAGAAAGATTGTAAGAAAGAGAGGACCAGGACATGTGCTAGAAAATAGTATCTTCTATATATGATAGGAAAGCTGTGCTCCTGAAATCTCAAAAAACTCACCTAAACAAAAAACCTGCATAATAGCAATAGCAGTTGACACACCAAAGAATATGGGGAAAATTTCAGGAGACTCTACCCATAATTAGAAAGCTAACAGGTGATTAATGGCCTCTGAGAGGGAGGGAAATGAGTCATACACAAGGAAATGTCCTACCATGGGTTATTCAATTCCAAGTGGTCAACTTTAAACATAGGCAAATTCAAGCAACACTAAATGTGTGTGTGTGCCCTCATGCAACATTTGTGTGTGTGTGTGTGTGTGTGTGTGTGTGTGTGTGTGTGTGTGTGTATTGCAATATTGGAAAGAGATATGCAAGTTATTATGGGATTTTACTATGAAGTCCTGGAGAGTAACCAAGAACAATGGTAATAGTGTATAGTGTTTGGAGGGTTTATATGGCATCACTAATGAACAACTTCAAAAGAAGTAACCTATTCCTGGCATTAGGTTTTACATTAATTAGCTTCTGGTGTCCACTAAGATATTTTTTGCCTTGTTTTCTGGTAATTCAATTTTAACTATTTATATATATATATATATATATATATATATATATGTATATATATATACATATATATATGCATGCATATACATGATGTACTTGTGTGTATGTGTGTATATGTGTATAGCAGTAAGATCCTATTGTTGAAGATACTACATATTTGAACTATATATCAATGAGAAATCAAGCTAATATAGACATGGAAATTTCATTCCATACTGGCTATATTTTATAGTGCTTGAATGTACTATGTACACTACTAGAGAAAAAAAGTAGTTATTAGTCATCCCTGTTTGTATATCCTGCAAAGTATTATAGTGACTAACCTGGCAAGACATGGCCACTGGAGAAATAGCAGCAGGAACATGAGGGAAATTGTCTCCCACTTTCATATTGAATTTATATAATCTCTTCACAAGAAGAAACCCATATCTACCACTATTACTCTGATCAAGAACATGTTTCTAGATTTATCATAGGCCCATGGGAAAAACCTACTACTAATACTCTGTTAAGTGGACAGTGTATTGAAGCAACCCCTAATGACTTCTTATTATAGACATAGATTAATGCATCTTTCAGTCATCAGATGGAAATTTTTATTTGTAGTAGATGGTAAATTATACAAAGATGCACAATTGACCAAGGTTTGGAGATTAAGATATTATAGAATGTTCAGCCCTAATTGTATCATAAATACCATAAACACTTTTTCCAATTCTCAGTTAGCATTGTTTAAAAGGAGGGGTAGAAAGAGTATGAGAAATTAAGGTGATGAATGACTATATAGAACAGTGTCTTCTGGATGTAGCAGAAAGCTCCACACATGACACAGTGATATCAACAGCATACATGAAACCTGTTCATTTCCAAGACAAACTCAGCACTGAAAATGTAGTTAGGGAAAAACTTCCAACTGTAGTTGAGGAATTATTGGCAATTAACATCTGCTGGGAGAAAGAGAGTCAGTATTCTCTATGCTTGGTAAGTAGCCCATGCTCCAATGGAGAACCACACAAGCAAGAATACTTGGGCTGCATAAAATTGTCATGATGTATTTAATTAAAGGACAGGAAAACTGTTGGGCAGGAAAAGGCAAATGGATATTAGGAAATTTGGGATAGAGAGGGTAAATATTAAACATAGAGAAAATTCTGAAGAAAAATTAAAAGTAAATAATTATGTAGAGAAGAAAAAGAATCAGAGTTTATGTGATTCAAGCTGAAAAAGGGGGGTCAGAATTATCTTTGGTTACATCAACCAGCATTATGCAAATATAATAATTAAAACTGTGGAACATCATCTCATGCAGCATGAGAAGTAATTATTAAAGAAGTGATCCTCTCCAATTCATAGTTTACCCAATGATTTTGTAGAAATTAACTATGTTAGGAGATGAATTAGAGTTATGTAATTGACATAATAGTACCAAAACATACCATATTTTTATATTTCTAGTTTGTAAATTTTTTTGGTGACATGGTCACTCTGAGAATTAGGGAAGATATAGGAAACATGAAATTGCTTATTATTTAGAATCAAGTTTACAGACATGCTAGCAACTCACAACCCAAGCCATGCAATGCTGAAGAAAAATAAAGACAGATCTGCAAGCTCTGAAAGTGTAAGCCAGAATCCATGTCACACAGAGAAGCCAACAAACAAATGTGTCTCAGTTTCAACTCTGGTAAAGACAGAGGGATGAGATGCATGTGAATATGAACAGGAGTGATAGGAAGGACATCTGTGAGTTCAGGGAACATGGTACCAATCATAGCCTCATGCCTAGCCAGTGGAGACTGTTTGCTTTGACGGCTTTGTATACTGCCAGATGGCCAGAGAGAATAATAGAAGCTCACTGCTTGGAAGGAGTTCAACCTGAAAATAGCTCTTTCTGTTCTAACCTGCTTGGACTCAGAGAGAAAAATAAAACAGCTGTCTCACACACAAACTAAAATGTAAAAGAAAACTGTGGGGAAAAGAAATCGACCTTCTAAACAAGGAAGAAACAATTACTGTTCTCTTTTGTTTGCTTGCTTTTATCTTTATGGTTAATTTTGAATGAATTAACTCTTCTGGACTATGATTTTTATGGTTTAATCCAATATAATTTTCTGTGTTTCCTAGGGTTTTTTTAGTGACTTTTGACATTTCTCATGCTCTTTCATTGATACTGTTTTGCTATTAATATCATTACTTTTCTCCTTTTTAAGTTATTAGGTTATCTCCCATGTATTCATCCTTATTTATTTCTTTTCTAACATTTGTATTATAGTTGATGTTTCCATTTTAGTACACATAAATACACTATTTCCTTTTGAATTATTATTGGTATCATTAAATTCTGTTTTACAAATATTAATAAAGATATTAGCCCAAACAGGTGGTTTTCCACCAGAAAGACTCCTTAGAAAACACAAGAATGAGCAGAAAGTTATATAAATGCAAACTAGAATATAGGTAGATAATAAATACTAAAAGTTCATAACTCTTCAATAATCAAAACTGAAGATAAGGAAATTATTGAAATGTTAAAGTAACTTATTCAAAGGTTTAGTTAAAAATATTTAGTAACCTTGAAGTTTTTTCAAACTTAGAGAAGGAAATAAGGAATTTTTAAAAAGACCTGGGTAAGAAAGTAAGCAACCTTGATGGGAAATTCATCAAACGTCAAAGAAAAAATATTGAAATTTAAAGTTCAGTAAGCTAAATAGAACATTGGAAAACAAGACAAGTAGACAGAATCATAAAGAAGAAAATCATGAGAAACTGAAGAACTATTTTAAACAATAATTAAATGTTGAAGCTAGCTTTATACCCGAAATAATTACATGAAAACTGTATTTTTTAAACACTGCTTGGCCCATTAGCTTTAGCCTCTTACTGGCTAGCTCTCACTTCTTGTTTTAACCCATTTCTAATAATGTGGGTAGCCCCACGAGGTGTGGCTTACCAGGAAAGATCTTAACCTGCATCTGTCTGAAGTGGGAGAATCATGGCAAATCTGACTCGGCTTCTTTCTCCCAGCATTCTGTTCTGTTTACTCCGCCTATCTAAATTCTACCCTATCAGAGGGCCAAGCAGTTTCTTTATTAATTAAACAATGAAAGCAACAGATAAGATACAAGACCCACCTTCATCAATTAAAACAAAAGTGAGCATAATAATAGCTTCAAAAGTTACAAAACCCGATGAAGACTTTGATCATAAGATACCATGAGACAAAAGAGAAAAAACAAAATAAAAAAGATAAAACTAATAAAAATCATAGCAGAAATCTTCCAATATCTAGATAAAGATACCCACAGCCATGGTACGAAGGCAGTTAGAATTTCAAATTAATATGATTCTAAAACCCTCAAGAAGCCCTCCAATATTATTGTGCCTTAATTCCTAAGACTACAGAACAAAGAAGGAATATTAAAGTCTCCAAAGAAAGTGTTATCTCACAAAAGCAAACTCATGAGAAATATGAAACTCTTCTCAGAAAAAAATAATAAATAGGAACAAAGTATGGAGAGATATATTCCAAGTGCTAAGCGTAAATTACTGCCAATCATGATCAGTATATTCAGCAATTATGCCAATAAAAATATGGAGAATTTTATATACTCAAAAATAAGCAAAAATTAAGAAAAACCACAACCACTAAGTCATTGCTGTAGAAAACAATTAGCTGGGCAGTAGAAGATAGTTAAAAAAAAATCTTACACAAATGAGAAAGAAAATCATGCAAATAATATTAAACTTAGGAAAGTATCAATTTCATTAAGGTAACTGATGAACCAATATCTTTTAAGAAACGTACTTAAATAAGTCAGGAAACCTTCAAACTCCTAAGATGAATAAGAAGAAAAAATTAAAGGTTTTCTTGTGCTTTTACCTTATATGCATGATTATGTTGCCTACTTTTTTTTGTCTGCACCACATACAAGGCTGAACAAAACTTTCATTAGGTTTCTCAGTTCCTAATCAGTCTGAATTATTCTATATTTTTCAGATTAGTCTATATTACTGTCATGCATAATATTCAGGAACCTTTACCTGATTTCATCAGGAATTATGTGGAAAACTATATCTTCTTCATCTTCCTCAAAATAGAAAAATGATGATTAGTGATTAGAGATGGGGAACCAGCAACACACTTGTCCTAATTAATTAAGCATTTAATTATACTAGTCCACCAATATCTGCATTCTGTCACTCAAAATTGAAAAGAGAATAATTGGGATAGATAGAGGTACAAATTGTAAGAGCAATTTAAGGGTTCGGGAAGGGGAAGAGAATGAAACATTAACATCAACTATGCTTGAAATAGCCATAGAAAACCTACTCTTTAATATGCTTCTGAAAAATTATATTTTTAGAAGTGCAATTGGAGTTTTCCTTCATGAAAAGATAATGTTTCTTCTTTATGTCTTATGTTATCAAATAAAAATTCCAGTTCCAATGGTGGTATGATCACCTAAATAAATGCAAAGTAGTTCGCCATCATTTATATTGGCTAACCACGAGTATTTGGTTATCAAATGTTATTGCTAAAGATGCTACAGAGTTTGGTCACTGAACACCAAGAAACCAAGCTAGTACTGAACTGAGGCTGTCTCTCTGATATCTAGCTTACACAGGTGAGATATAGGCTTCTGGCAGTGAAAATTCATCAACAGTCTTGCTTATCTCCAAGTACTGCAAACTACAGTAATGATTAATGATTCAATAATAGTATTAATGTTACAGTGCTTACCCATAGATTTCTTATTAAAATTAAGATCAGCTCCACTGGAGAGAAATCATACTGGTATTACAAATCTAACACATAATCAATGGTTAAGGAAGAAATGGGCCATAGGAGATAGCCTAATACTTTTATTTTGCTAAATCGATATAACATCAAATTAAACCATCACATCTCCACAAGGCTCAAGGAAAATTTTTTAAAGTGGAAGAAAGATTTTAAGAGCCAAAGGTAGGTGAGGACTATTTCAAATTACTTTCATCTGAAGTTAACAAGGCTACTGCATTTATAAACTTATGGTTGTGTTTGCCTTCAAAAGACCTGAAAAGGATGATACACTCAACATCCTAGCATATATGGGATTGGTACTCAACAAGTTACCACAACCTGTTGGGAGCAGTGAGACCCCAGATCCTGAATTTCTTGTAAACAACTTGTTTTCCCCTGATCTGAGTGCCTACAGCTGCTCTGAGCATGAGACCTTCAGGAGTTCCTGATGGCAGGAGAGTGGTTTCTGGTGGGTTTGGCTGGGGCATGGCTATCTCT
Source organism: Microtus pennsylvanicus (assembly GCF_037038515.1). Classification (NCBI taxonomy): domain Eukaryota; kingdom Metazoa; phylum Chordata; class Mammalia; order Rodentia; family Cricetidae; genus Microtus; species Microtus pennsylvanicus. Next base: position 48,325,858 of record NC_134601.1, read on the forward strand.
ATAAAATCTGCCCCTGAAAACAATAAAGGGAACATTCTTGGGGAATCCAAAGATGACCCATGTCGCTGTCTTTCTGTCTGTGTGTGTCCATGTATTTTAACCTCCAGCTCAGAAGAAGAGCAAGGAGGGTTGAGTGTGAAAATGAGAAAAGAGTGCCAGGACCCAACCACAGAGCCACACCCCCATCCATGAAGTAAGAAGGAAGGAAATATATATAGAATATAAAAAGGTGAAAAGCCAAGAGGCAAAATGTAGTTAAAGAGAAATGGTGTGTCTCTGTGGCAGAATCAGTCAGTGCATTGGACTGTTAACAGAAGTTGGTGCTCCAGTGGAGGGAAGAGGAAGAAGAGAGGGACTGGGAACTGGGGTTGGTATGTAAAATGAGAAAATATAGTTTTTAAAAAGAAATATTTTGTAAAAGAGATAATTTAAGTTAGAAAAGCTGGCTAGAAACAAGTCAAGCTAAAGCCAGGCATTCATAAGTAAGAATAAGTCTCCATGTGTTTATTTGGGAGCTGGGTGGTGGGCCCCCAAAAGGAAAAAGAATTGTGGAGCACTCAGGCCCAAATGATACATTTACAGCACAATCTCTATACAAAAACTCATGGAACATCTCAAAAGGGGAAACAGAAAGACTGTAAATTCCAAATGACTGACCAGGAAATCTGCTCCAAGTGTGTCTTATACATATATGACAGAAAAGTGAATGCAGTAAATCTCATCAACATGGATGCTTGGACAAAACTGGAAAATGATAGCAAGAACTGGTATGTGGGCTCCCATTCCTAGATGGAAAGGGACAAGCACATAATGACTGCTGAGAGAGGGATAATCTATTTTATTTAGTGATCAGCTATCTAATAGGCTATGCAGTCCCAAACAACTATATATGTATAGATATGAACAACACTAAAGAAACTCCTAAAATTGTGTGTGTTCATGCACATGTGTGTGGGGGTGAGGGTGTGTACAGCACCAGTAACCAAAGAATAATAGCCCATGAGTTTGAAAAGGAATGGGAGCCAAGGGAACAGGTAGAGGATCAAAGACAAAGGATAATTGTTGTAACTAGAGTATTCCAAAATGAACTGCTAAATAATCAAATAAGAGGACATGTAGCTTTAAGTGGGACATGGTTCAGGTAAATGGAAAAAGTTGAAAGGTGAAAAGTGAAGTGTATATATATATATATATATATATATATATATATATATATATATATATATATACACACACACATATATGTGTGTGTGCATGTGTATATGCAATCAAATTACAATGTATGTATTTACATAATTATCGAAGCCTAGAAAAATGTTTAAGAATCCTTAATTACTGTCTACTATGTGGTGCATTCTAATAAATATGGATATGTATTCAACTATTTTTGCTTGTAGTCAAAGGGAAAATGCAATATTTAGTCAAGACATAGTTTCATATGTGCAGAGTACTTGGAAAGAGATATACTTATTGTACTGCTAATGTCTTTGTGAAATCTAGACTTATTAATTTATGTCCTCTTAATCTTTCAGTTTGCCAAACTACATATCCATTTAAACAAAGAAAATTGAATTAGCTTAACAAGACACCTTTAGTCATCAGGAAACTACACATTAAAACTGTTTTGAAAATTTATATTTCCTCCAGTTAGAATGGCTAAGATCGAACAAAGAACAAATGAAGAAAAATATTGGTGTGAATGCAGAGAAAGGGGGAACACTTATTCACTGCTGGTGTTGTAAAAATTGGCACATATATTATGGAAGTCACTGTGGACCTTCTTCAAAAAAAAACAGAAATTCATCTACCACAGGATCCAGCTATATTCATTCTTAGGCATACACCCAAAACTTCTATATTCTACAACAGAGACACTAGTATTTGCTCATTCATATTCACAAAAACCAGGATGTGATAATATCTTGATGTGCCTCAATTGATGAATGGATAATAAATATATGGTACATTTACACAATGCAATATTACTCAGCTAGTAAGAAAAATGAAATCTGCAGGTAATAGGTAGAAATGGAAACAATCATTTTGAGTGAATTAACCCAGGACCAGGAAGGCAAATGTCAGATTATTTCTTTTGTTTGTGTTTATTAGCTTTGATACTCCTGATAATCAGGTATTCTTTTGGAATACCCATAGTGGTGAGAAAATTACTGAGTGAGCTTTGGAGGTGATTTCAAAGGAGGAGAGGTAGAATGTCCTGGTATAATATTTACAACTGTAATTATTGAAAGGAAGAGTTAAATTGGTTGGGGAGAGGAGAACAGGATATGTGAAGGGAAATTAGGTGGGATGGATAGCACTTCAGGCTTCTTTTAAAAGTCTTTATTTTACTATTATTACTTTATTCTGCTGTTATAGAAGCATCCTAAAATATTTATTTCACAAGCATAACAAAGTTTTAAAATGAATTCAATCTATTTTGTGCCAGCAATTACCACCATTAGACATGAATGGCTAATATATGAAAAGCCCAATACCATAGGTTACTTCTTTTGGATTTTTTGGCCAATGAGGTCTATTATCTACTCTGAACATTACAAACTAGTATCAATGCTCTTGATTTCCTCCCCCAGAACTTGATAGTAATATTCTATTACTAAAGGTATCACATAATTGAATCACAGAACTGGGAGAAACCAAACTGCTACTAACTTGCAAGTTTCATCCCTACTAGCTTTGTCTCATAATGCTTGAATATGTTATATGTGGTATTAGAGAAACTTCTATTTACCATTTTCCATAAATGGTGATTAACAACAGAGGATCCGTATGGCCAAGGTGCAGAGAACAAGAGAATATTAAACTAATTGGAAAATAGTATTTTCTACTATATGGACAATTAGTATAATTAAACCCCTTCCTTCTAAGACTTGAGAAAAGAAAAAAAGAACATGATATCTGAACCACCTAATTTTTTTTAGGTTTATATGAGCATGAAACTCATGATACCCATCTATAACTTAATGTGGTTGTAAAAAGCAAACATAATCCTCCTAACACTTTTTCATTATATAACATAAGAGGCAAATATCACCATGCTTTATACAATTCATAGCATGAATATTTCCTGACTTTTCTTAAGTTTATATAGCCATATATTTTAATTGACCATAGAATTAATTTTTTATGAGATTATAAACTATTCATTCAGTGTAAAAGAAACCAATGTGATTATTTAGATAAAAATTACTTGAATGTTTTCAGATTTCAAACAGTACAAATTCATTATTCTTATTATTGTCATCATCCTCATCCTCCTCATCATCATGAAATTAGCATTTACAATACAGGCAGACCACAAAGTTTTCAATTTGTTGGAGAACAATATTTTTTATTAGGCTCATTTTTAAAAATTATTTCATTGATTTTATTGAGCTATGAATTTTTTTCTTCTCCACTCCCATCCTCTCTCCTCCCCTTTTACCTTTTTCCATGGTCTGCCTGTTCCCAATTTACTCAGGAGATCTTGCCTTTTTCTACTTCCCATATATATTAGATCCATGTATGTCTCTGCTAGGGTCTCACTGTTGTCTAGGTTCTCTGGGATTGTGATTGTAGGCTGGTTTTCTTTGCTTCATGTCTGAACGCCACTTACGAGTGAGTACATATGCTATTTGTCTTTCTGTATCCGAGTTACCTAACTCAATATGATATTATCTAGATCCATCCATTTGGCTGCAATCTCAAGATGTCATTATTTTTTCTGCTGTGTAGTTTTCCATTGTGTAAATGTACCACATTTTCCTTATCCATTCTTCAGTCAATGAGGAATTTCGGTTGTTTCCAGGTTCTGGCTATGAAACACAATAAATTGAACAGAAAGCTAATCTCCAAGATATACAAAGAACTCAAGAAAATGGTCATCAAAAGAACAAATAATCCAGTAAAAAAGGGAGTACATACCTAAACAAAGAATTCTCAACAGAGGAATCTAAAATGACTGAAAGATACTTAAGAAAATATTCGTCATCCTTAGCCATCAGAGAAATGCAAATCAAAACAACTCTGAGATTCTATCTTATACCTAGAAGAATGGCCAAGATCAAAAACACTGATGACAATTTATGCTGGAAAAGATGTGGGTTAAAAGAACACTCCTGCATTGCTGGTGGGAGTGAAAACTGATACGGCTCCTTTGGATATCTGTATGGCGATTCTCAGAAAATTAGGACAAACCTTTCTCAAGAACCAGAAATTCCACTTTTGGATATATATCCAAAGGATGTTCAAATGTACCTCAAGACTCAAATTTTAAGTGGGAAATCTTACTATGCTACTCATTAAGAACATAACATTATTATTTTTAATTTCAAATGGCAAATGTATTATTAAATATTTAACTTTTGTTAATAATCACTATACTTAGCAATTTAAAATATATATACTACCTATGGTTGTTATAAAAATGAAAAGATATGAGCTCTCTGAAATTGCACAGTTTCTTTCTGTAAAGTTGGTTGAATTGTTTTGCAAATGTAGTTCCTCTCATCCATGCAATATACGTTATAGAACAATACATTTTATTCTATTGAATAAAGCTTTTGAGGGCTTGGAGAGATGGCTCAGAAGTTAAGATCACTAACTACTCTTCCAGAGGTCCTGATTTCAATTCCCAGTAACCACATCGTGGTTTACAAGCATCCTAGTGAGATCTGGTGCCCCCTGCAGGCATATATGCAAGCAGAAATACTGAGTACATAATAAATTTTAAAAAGACAGTTCTCTAACTCATAAAATGATTGAAACATGGAGTACTAACCTTCCTTGTTAACTGTTGAATTTCCTAGTTTATATTTTAAATTAATTGAAGAGTAGGTTGATAAAATTTATAAAATTTAGATTTTATGGAATCAAAATGTTTTTGTTTACTTAAAATTGCTATGTATTTGTAAAGTTTAATTATTATTTTTTGAGAATGTTTTACTTTTCAGTAAAAGATAACAAATTAAAAAAAATGATAAGATAAAACAAAAACTATCAAGCCAAACAGAAAGAAAAGAGCCCAAGTAAAGGCATAAGAATCATAGACCCATGGGTTCACATACTCAGGAATCCCATAAAAACAGCAAACTGAAAGATGGATAAGTATGAAGAGGACCTGGTGCAGAGATGTACAGTCCCTGTAAATGCTATCTTAGTCTTTGGAAATTCATATGAGCTTTACTCATGTTAATTTACGTGACATCTTTTCTTGGAATCTTCTATCCCCTTAGGATATTACACCTTTTTAAAAAAAAGATTTTATTTATTATGTACACAGTGTTCTGCCTCCATATATGCCTGCAGGCCAGAAGAGGGTTCCAGATCTCATTGTATATGGTTGTGAGCCACCATGTGGTTGCTGGGAATTGAACTCAGGATCTTTGGAAGAACAGTCAGCATTCTTCACTTCTGAGCTATCTCTCACTCTTTCTTCCTTCTCTTTCATAGGATTCCCTGAGCTCTGAGAGGAAGGATTTGATGGAGACAGTCCACTGAGTGCTGAGTATTTTGATGTCTATCACTTGCTGTAAAATGTTTGGCTGTTGGTTTCTATATTTGTTTATATCTGTGGCAGGAGAAGCTTCTCTAATGATGGTTGAACAAGGCATCTATTTAAGAGTATAGCAGAATGTCATTTGGAGTCATTTTATCACTACTTTTTTTTAAAAAGAAAAGAAGTCTTTGGTTTTATCCTAGGTCTCCAGGCTAGCTAGTCTCAGTTCCTGGTCACTTAAGAGCATTATGACCTCTACAATCTCCCCTGTTGTCCTATATGCCAGTATATCGATGTTATATGATACATAGTATTTTGCTGTATATAACACATACCACATTTCACTTATCCATTCATTTTTTAGTAGGTAAATTGCTTATTTTAGTATTTTGTTATTACAAATAATGACACAAATAACATATGAGTATAGCCATCTCTTTAACAATCATATTACACCTTTCCTACCCCCCAACCTTGCCTATCCTCCTGCAAAATCAATGGAATTTTGAAACAGCTTGCTATAATACTGAGGGGAACAAGAAGTGAGTGACAGAACTGTGGTGGTACACCCCACACTCTAGGACCTCCATAGTGGGACAAAACCCCGGGCCCCTCCCCCAATGGCTTATACTTTTCTAGCCAGCCAACAGGAGAGTTTCCTCCAGGTAGACTGCTCCAATACCCACCTCCTCCATCAGACATCACAAGCTACTAACCCCATCCAGCCCCCAAACTTACCTATCCTCTTGCAACCTCAGTGGAACTCTGAAACACAGCTTACTACAACGCTGGGGGTACCAAGAGCTTGCTACAACACTGAGGGGACCAGTAGAGAGGACCAAGAGAGTGAACCAGGAAAAAACAAGACAGTAGGCTTAGACAGATCTCAGTGGCTCCCTGAGACACAAACATTGACAGTACAGAGCAGACGAAGAACAATTCCCAAAGACTTAGACAGCTACTTCAAGGATTGGAATGAGACACAAAAAACACTGCCTATCTCACTTGAAGGAAGAGATGGGTAGGTGCCAATGCAATAATTCATCCAACACCCTAAAAAGCAACATGGTAAGACCAGAAGCCAGTGATCATACAACAGGAAAACTTGATCATCCTAACCCATAAGAAACAGAACAACAACAACAACAACAAAACAGCTTTAAACAGAATTTTATAAAAAAGATGGAGACCTTTAAAGAGGAAATGAAAACTTCCTTAAAGAAATGGAGGAAAAGTACAAACAAAAATTAGAATAAATTATTAAATCTCTCAAAGAAACCCAAGAAAACCAAGAATAACAAACAATCAGACTGAAAAAGAGGCAATAAAGAAAACACAAACTGAGAAAATTCTGGATATGGAAAATCTGGGTAAATAAACAGGAACTACAGAGGCAAGTATAACCAACAGAATACAAGACATAGAAGAAAGAATCTCAGCTGTTGAAGCTACTATAGAAGAAATAGATTCATTTGACAAAGAAAACATTAAATCTTGGTATTGGCATAAAAACAGAGAGCTTGACCAATGAAATCGAATTGAAGAACCAGATATTTATCCACACACTTATGAAAACCTGATTTTTGAGAAAGAAGCTAAAATTATACAATGGAAAAAAAAGAAACTATCTTCAAGAAATGGTGCTGGCATAACTGGATGTCAACATGTAGAAGAATGAAAATAGATCCCATATCTATCACCATGCACAAAATTCAAGTTCAGATGGATTAAAAACTACAATATAAATATGACCACACTGAACCTAATAGAAGAGAAAGTGGGAAGTAGTATTCAATGCATGGATACAGGAGACCACTTCCTAAATATAACCCAGTAGCACAGACACTAAGAGCAACAATAAATAAACTGGACCTCCTGAAATTGAGAAGCTTCTGTAAAGCAAAAGACATAGTAAATAAGTCAAAAAGTAGCCTACTGAATGGGAAAAGATCTTCACCAACTTAACAGTAGATAAAGGACTGATCTTCAAAATATAAAAAAAAAAGCCAAAGAAATTAGACATTAAAATTCTAAATAACCCAATTGAAAAATGGGGTACAGAACTAAGCAGAGAATTCTCAACAGAAGAATCACAAATGGCCAAAAGACACTTAAGGAAATGTTCAACGTCCTTAGCCATCAGGAAAATGCAAATCAAAACAACTCCAAGATACCATTACACCTATCAGAATGGCTAAGATCAAAAACACCAATGATAGCATATGCTGGATAGGATATGGAGTAAGGGGAACACTCTTCCATTGCTGGTGGGAATGCAAACTTGTACAACCTTTGTGGAAATCAGTATGGCAGTTTCTCAGAAAATGGGGAATCAACCTATCTCAGGACGCAGCTATTACACTCTTGCGCATATTCCCACAACATGCCCAATCATACTACAAAGACATTTGTTCAAATATGTTCATAGCAGCATTATTTGTAATAGCTAGAACTGGAAACAACCTAGATGCTCCTAAACCAAAGAATGGATAAAGAAAATGTGGTGCACTTACATATTAGAGTACTACTCAGTGGTAAAAAAAAAATTAATGACATTTTGAATTTCACATTCAAATGGTTGGAACTAGAAAACACTGCTCTGAGTGAGGTAACCCAGATAAAAATGAGGAATATGGTATATACTCACTCATAAGTGGATACTAGCCATAAACAAAGAATAGTGAGCCTATAGTTCATGATCCTAGAAAAGCTAAGTAACAAGGTGATCCCTAAGAAAAACATACATAGATCCACCTGGAACATCAAAATAGACAGGACCATCTGAAAAAATTGGGAATGTAGGAGTGGTGGGAGAAGGAAGAGTGGAAGAAGAGGAGGAGAAAAGGGGCAGGGCAAGGACAACATGAGGGAATGGAATGGCCTAGTTGGAGGAAGGAAAGATGAGAGCAAGGAAAGAGATATCTTGATTGAGAAAGCCATTATGGGATAAGCAAGAAACCTGGCTCTAGAGAATTTGCAGGAATCTACAAGGATGACCCCAGCTAAGACTGTAAGCAATAGAGGAGAGGGTGCCTGAACTGGCCTTGCCCTGTAGTCAGACTGAAGAATATCTTAAATATCACCATGGAACCTTCATCCAGTAACTCATGGAAACAGAGGCAGAGACCTGCATCGGAGCACTGGACTGAGCTGCCAAAGTCTAGATGAAGAGTAGGAGGAATGAGAATATGAGCAAAGAGGTCAAGACCATGATGGGGACACCCACTGAAACAGTCTACCTGACCTAATGGGAGCTCACCAACACCAGCTGGACTGAGTAGGAACAAGCACAGGACCTAACTAATCCCTCTGAACGTGGTGTACAGCTTCATGACTGGACAGACTAAGGGGTCACTGGCAGTGGCACCAGGATTTATCCCTACTGCTTGTACTGACTTTTTGAGAACCTATTCTCTTTGAAGGGATACATTGGTCAGCCTGGATATAGTAGGAATGGCCTTGGACCTTCCCCAAAGCAATGCACCTTTCCCTTTCTGAAGAGCTGATAGGGGTAGGATGGGGGTTATGTGGAGGAAATGGAAGGACGGAAGGGTGTAGGAACTTGGATTGGTATGTATAATAAGGAAAGATAGTTTGTTTTCTTTTAAAAAAATTAAAAAATAAAAAGAATTATATTACATTTTACTTATATCAAATATATAACTTATATATATATATATATCATTCAGATTGTAGTTTTATTTTTAATTTTTAAAGAATCTCAGTACTCTTTTTCATAGTAGCTACAACAGTGTACATTTCTAGAACAATTTACAATGTCCCCTACTTCTTTAAATTCTTATACTTATGGTTTGTTTCAAATAATACCCATCCTTAAATGATTTAATTTCTGTTTACCTAATGATTAATGATGTCAAGCATCTTTTCATAAAGCAAATTATTTCATATGTATTCTTCATGGTCTGTGACTAAAATCCATTCAGTTGTTGTTGTTGTCTATCTATACTTTAGATATAAACTCTTCATCACATGACTTACTTGGAATTCTTTTGCTCCATTTTGTGGGGTGACTTTTTACACACATAGTTTAATGTCCTGTGCTGAGGATTTTTAGTTTAATATAATTCTATTAGTTTAGTGCTGGTGGGTTTTCCTACACTTTTAGTGTTACTGACAGCAAGCATAGTAAAGATCAATGACAGGAAATTCTTCTCTTGTTTTGTTATAAAATTTTAGCTCTTAATTTATATTTATGCCTACAATCCATTTTTCAATTATCTTGTTCATAATGTGCATAAAGCGCCCAATTTTTATCTTGTTTCTCAAATGCATCAGATATTCTTTCAATTTCTTTGCATATATCATTTAATACTTACACAATCAAATGACATAAGTGTTACCCTTTTATATCTGTTTCCAAAGCAAGACACTGTGGAAAAAATACAGAGACCCACACTGGGGCAATGGACTGAGATCCCAAGGTCCCAATGAGGAGCAGAAGGAGGGAGAACATGAGCACAGAAGTCGGGACCATGAGGGGTGCACCCACCCACTGAGACAGTGGAGCTGATCTACTGGGAGCTCACCAAGGCCAGCTGGACTGTTACCGAAATAGCATGGGATAAAACTGGACTCTCTGAACATGGCGAACAATGAGGGCTGATGAGACGCCAAGGACAATGGCACGGGGTTTTGATCCTACTTAATGTGCTGGCTTGGTGGGAGCCTAGCCAGTTTGGATGTTCACCTTCCTTGATATGGGCGGAGGGGAGAGGACCTAGGACTTACCACTGGGCAGGGAACCCTGACTGCTCTTTGGACTGGAGAGGGAGGGGCAGAGGAGTGGGGGGAGGGGGAGAAGGGTGGGAGGAGAGGGAGAAGAGTGGGAGGAGGGGGAGGGAAATGGGAGGCTTGGAGGAGGTGGAAATTTTTTTTATTCTCCTTTTATCAATAAAAAAATACTAAAAAAATAATTGATACTGGTCAACCATCAAATTATGAATAGGTAGAACAAATGTAATGTGAAATGATTTAGCATTTAGCATCTATAGTCTACATTCTTAACAAGCACATCATATTCTACATCTTTGTTCATTTGGCTACTATAACAAAATACTGTAAACTGAGAAATTTAACAACAGGAATTTATTTTTTGCACACCTAGCAACTGAAAAATCCCAAATGAAAGTTACACTGAATTTCAGGACTGATGTGTATCTTTACAAATTCTCCAGAGATGGTATATTTTTGATATTTCATTGTAGAATAGAAAGAAGAAAGGAGCCATTTTGACTCAGTTATATATTGGCACTAATCCCATTCACCAATGCATAATACTCAAGAAATAATCACCTCTGAATTGTACTCCCTCTTAATGCTATGACTTAGGAGATTTTTTTTCACTTTACTGAAATGTATTATTATTACTATTATTATTATTATATTAGTGTACAAGTGTGAGTAAGTGTCGATAAGTGTGACACTGCACATGTACGAAGGACTGAAGAGACAACTTCTAGAATTCAGTTTTCTTCTTCAACTGTTGGTTCTGTTGATACAACTCAAGACCTTAACCTTTCCCAACAAGCATCTTTATGCAAGGAGCCATGTTGCAGGCCCCAAGGAGTTAGGATTTTAACCTAAGAATTTCAAGAAGACACACATTTTCATACCTGTGCAATCTCCCTTTCAAAGGGTGAAGAATTTATATGTAAATGCAGACATATAAATGTAAAGATATAGTTTTATTAGAAATAGAGATATATGATATGTCCATAATGGCAAACAATGACAGGGGTCAATGAAATTCACATAAAATTATGTAGCAGGTGTTTTTAAATTAACATATTTATTCAATACCCATGCCAACACTATATGTTGGATTATATTATTCTCATTTCACAAAGAAGACATGTAAATTGAAGGATTGGCAGAGATATAATTACAGCACATAAATAGAAGCCTTAAACTGTATGTTTATAACCTTAGCTATAAAGTGATTGATGGAGGTTATGCATAAGTAAATATGGTTCAATGTGATGTGGCCACAAAGGCATAAAATTAAGTTCACCTTAACTTATAAACAAATTTCACTTGATGCACCAAATATGAGGCTACTGAAAAGTAACTTATTCTGAAGCTAGATAGCAGTGCTTTTCCTATACTCATAACATTAGCATTAGCATATTTTATGTAAAGCAAAATCAGTAATATACGAGTTAAGACAAAACAAGTAAGAGTAAAAATGTTCAGCGTTGATGACATTTCAACTTCTTTTCCTGCCATTAGAAAAGGCAAACAAATATATGTCAAACCACATAGATATAAATATCTATAGGACTATGTTCATAATGCTCCATGATAGAAAAGCTAAATGTCTATCAACCATAAAAGGATAAATAAGTAATGGTATATTCACGCAGTGGGTGCTAACATCAAATTAAGTGAATTGCCACAGAACATCATAACATGTGTAAACTTTACAAATATTATCCTAAGAGGAAACTTAAATTTTGGAATCCACACAATTTTTTTAACACAGTGGATTTCTTAAAATATTAGTGCTGTATTTTATGAAACACTAAAATGTAACTCAGAATGCAACATATATAATATGTGGAAAACTGAATATACTGTTCTATAATCCAAGTAAAATAAATAAATAAATAGTTTTCCAGAGTTGTTTTCTCACAAATGTTATTAAATGGATAGATGACTATGTTTGTAATCACATGTATTATTTTATAATACCAAATACAGCTTAAAGTCCAAAAAAGTATATCTGTGGCAATTTAACAAAAATATTGACTTAAAACATGATTTTTGATTTATTCACATTTTTCAGAATTATTCATCATGTATTATTTGGAATTATTTCTGATTATAGCTACCTTTTCATAATTTGAGAAAAATATTCTTGATAATTTAGATTTCCATCATTCTCTGAGTTTATCTTCATCTGGATAATCTAAAATATATTTTGAAGTACAACATTATGTATATACATATATATATATATATATATATATATATATATATATATATATATATATATATATAATTTGAAATGTCCTAGATCAACATGGCCACAAGTTCTGGTGAGTATGTGGGGGGAAAAGGAGTTCTTAGTGACTGTTGGTGGAAATCCAAACTGGTATAGACACTTTGCAAATCTCCTATATAAACCAGATGATGTGGGATTCTCCTCTATATGCAGCACAAGCTTTTGATCTGCACTTCTAGTATCTGAGAAAATGCCCCAAATGGGCCAATATCTAAAAGGATATTGGCTAAAGAAATTTACAAAACACCCAGATATACATTTCCTTGGTATATGCTTAAAGGATTTGATTCTTATTCCACAATTTCTCAGACCTTTGTTCAGTAAACTCATTGCTCTTTTATTAAAAATATAGCTAGAGAATGGAAATAACATAAATACTCTTAGGCAGATATAGATATAGATGATAGATATAAATATAGATGATATAGATGATATAGATATAGATGTATATATACCTGTTTGGTAGATATATTCATCTGTTAAACAATTACATTTTACAAGTAAATGAGTCAATGGGGTATAACTATAAGGAAAAAAGCAGAATATGATTGATATGAAGGGGGAAGAAAATAACTTGTAAGTAGTTTTAGTTGGAGGGATCAATATAGAGAGGGAGGTAGGGGTATAAGTGCATTAATGATGCTTATAACAGCTGCAGGAATGAAATTTTTATAATCAATTAAACTTACACCACATTTTAAAACAAATTTGTACCACTTAGGATGGCAATGTTGACTGACTAACAAATCTTCAACACCAGGCATGTGAAACATTCCTTTGAGTGGTTGGTCAGGGGAGTCTGAGATTACCCCAAACTACATGAGATTACTGTTGTTTTCAGTTTCTTCCTGTATAACAAATTTAAATCCCTATTTATGAAGACACTGATACTTGATTTTACCTGAAAGCATCCTACTTGAGACTATCTTTCATAGTGTCAGTAGGTTATATGCAAAGTTCCAAAGGAGGAAATAAAATCAATAATCCTACCAATCCTAGATTCCTGAACCACAGCAATGACCATCATGACATGATATCCCTAAACATACTATAGGAAGGCTCATATTTTGGGATACCCAATAGATATCCTATTGGACACTTTAACAGGAAGGAAAATGTCTGGTACTGGAAACTCAGCCAACCACCTTTGAATTGAGCTCTTAGAGGAGAATGAAATAGTCACTGTCCTAAACCAGTATAATCTTCAGCTGCATTATAAATGCTAATGCTTATGCCTGCAATTAAGTATAGTTCTTATACCTCACCAAAAATGCTTCCCCTTGCAGCATATGGAAAATATTAAAGAAGTCCAAAACTGTTGCTGGGCCCTAAGATCTCAGACACTGGGAGTCAGGTAGAAGGCATATAACAGACTCATTTATTTAACAAAGGGGGAAAACTTATATACTCTTTAAGCATCCCGGTGTTCTGATACATTGATAGTTGACATTGCATGGTCACTGTTCATTGGCTAGGCACAGTCATGACCTCTGACAGTGCCTGTTGCTTGGAGCTCAAGAAACATAGACTGGTTATCCCTCATTGGCTAGGCAGGATCAGGACCTCTGACAGTGCCAAGCATATTTCTGGTTGGCTCCTTGTGGCCTGGTAACCCTTAACTTTCTATAGCAACTTATAAAATGCAAACTGTAGCATGGATAATAAAAACCTAGAGACAGATATATGGGTTAAAGCTGAAGATCAGGCTGGATGGTGGCGGCGCATGCCTTTAATCCCAGCACTCAGAAGGCAGAGGAAGGTGGATCTCTGTGAGTTCGAGGCCAGCCTGGTCTACAAGAGCTAGATCCAGGACAGGCACCAAAGCTACAAAGAAACATTGTCTTGAAAACAAACAAACAAAAAAGCTAAAGGTCAGAGAAGGAGATCAGTAAGCCACTAGAGAGATGTTTTACCTCAACTAATACTCAGACTAAAGGTGCAATCCTCAGATTGCATAGACTGCACTGTATCTCCACCACATTTCAAATTCTACACACCAGTGAGTTCCTGTCTCTTCCCCTTATATTTCTCTTTCCACCCAGTCAAATTTCTCCTGTCTCCACCTCCCTAGTGCTGGGATTAAAGGTGTGTGACTCCCAAACACTGGGACTAAAGTTGTTAACCACCAACACCAGGATCTGTTTCTGGATCAACCTTGTGTAGTCCAATATAGCCTTGAATTCACAGAGATCTGTCTGCCTCTGTCTCCTGAGTCCCGGGACTAAAGGTGTGTGCCACCACTCCCTGGCCTCTAGTGGTTTAGCTTTGCAGTCTTATCTTCAGGCAAGCTTTATTTATGAAAATCCGAATAAAATATCACTAAAACACACAATTGACTATGTGGTGCCCATTCCCATTTGATATATCTACAACACAACCCCTACACTGGAAGTTGATGGAATGTCACTTAGGTGGTTAGTTATTTTATAATAACTCTTATGAGCCAGAGGACAAGGAAGACTCCTGGGAGAATGCACATGCTAGATGTGACAGGAAAAGTATACAGAGGATATCTCAACATTATGGCTGCCTAAACAATACCTGAAAATTGAAGATATCAGGCAATAATACCAATGCTGATGGAGAAAAATTATGGTATGTCATCACTGATGAAGTTACAGAAATCTAATCATGTCTGAGACATAAGGAGCTTTTCTTCTTTAGGAGTGGGCCCTCTAAACGGTGCATAGGTTTATTCAAAGGTCAACCATCAAAGCAAATATATATAAGAAATACTAAACAGACTCAAAATATTGCACTAATATATTTTGTATGAGTAATTATACAATTATATGTAAAATAATAAATGAGAAGAGGCCATAAACATGTAATGGACATGGGTAAGCATTGGGGTGGGGAAAGGGGATGTATAATTATAACTAAATTAAATAAATGATAAGATGTTATAATAATTATTTTACCTGCTAATGATTATCTTCTTTGAAAACTTAAAATGATCATGGGATATTAAATAATCTTATATCATACTCTGGAAAAGTGAACATTGTTTATGTTTTCTGATATCATTTTGCTAGATAAAGGTCAAATGTCATTACATTAAAGTAAGAAATAACCAAAGATTTTATAATTTTAGAGCAGTGTCAAGAGACAGGTACTAATCAATTTTTAGACATTTTCTCTGATAAAAAATAAAATAAAGGATCCTGATTTGCTTTTCCTATGATTATATCCTGACCTTCTCATGGATTCTTTATCCATTTTCAAAGCTTGCAATGCGTAGTGCATGGCTCACTGTCTGAAGAGGAAAAAGCTGACAAGTTAATCAAGGAGACTGATGGTTTGGTGCCTACAATAAAAAAGGTCAAAATCATGCATTATTTCTTGAAATGTGTCTACTGATTTGATGATAACGTCAAGTTCAAATCTTAAAAGGCCATTTAATGGAGTACAGAAAGAATTTCTTTTGGGGCACAGCAATTTGATTTCATCAAGTGAAGCTTGTGAAAAATTTCAACTGTTGATCTAAAGTTATTATTTGTTAATTATATAATTCATTCATCTACTTAGCTATCTATACATGCACCTCCACATCTACCTGTTTATTAATTGATTCACCCTTTATTTTAAAAAAATAATAGTAATGTAGATGCTGGAGAAACAGCATAGAACAATAAATCATGCTTACTGCTCTTGATCAGTACACTGTCTAGTTCAATATTTCTCAAAATATAATAATCCCTTATGATGGTAACTAGTTTTCCTCTGAGTTTTCTAAAAAAAAATTTAAAAAAACCAGTTTTGAATTAATAAATTAGTTTAGGCTAAAATATTTTTTTAAATATTTTGATGTTGATTGTGGAAATTGAAATAGATAAAACATAACTTAGATAAAGTTCTAAAGTTGGAGCTCAAGTTTATAGTAAAATCTCAATTTCTGAGGTACTGCCAACTTTGCATGTAAGTATAAAATTCTCATGGGATGAATTAGTAAGAATGTATGAAAGTGGGACAGTCTTGGCTATTCAATAGTCATGATAGACACAAATGTGTGTGACTTTTGTAAAAGTGGATTTTTATAAGAAATGTAGGGCAAGTGTTATCATTTCCAATTATTTCAATCATATTTGAAATCTTCACTGACGCATTGAAAAGAGGAACAAATGTAACCAACTTTAATCAGTGAGAGCTGTGATAAACTTAGTACTTTATTTTTAACAAAAGATAGATTAATGAGAGAAGCACTCTAAAAGATTTAATTTCATTGGATGGGGAATATTATATAAGTAACTATTAATTGTGATCAGAGTATGATTAGAGTCACAATTCTTATGTCTTCACTTCAGGTCAATAGTTCACTTCTACATCTAAGTGTTCTTTAGTTTATATTTTTAATGTTGTCAAACAATTTCCATGTAATTTTAAGAATTAAGTTTTATTTCATGGAAGTACAAGTTCAAAATAGAAAAACATTAATATTATTTGTGTCTAAATGTTAAAACTTTAGAAGTAATTTACTTTCTATCTGCCACTAGCTGACCCTGATCTTTACATAAGTTTATTTTAATGATTTATTACCTGGAATGCTTATAAGATCAGAACATTTTTTTTATGTTAAGTAAAGGAAATTAAGAAGAGACTATTTTAGTGGTATTGAACTTGTATGGGATGGGAACTAATAGTTTTACAGTGCATTATTTAAAAATCTTAAAAATATTTGCACAAGAGTGGGTAGATTAATAACTGTATCTAAGAGACTGGATAAATATTCTTAAAATAAGGATGAACTACATGAGTGACTGAGTTTGTAGAGTACTTCTGAAGACTTCAGAAAATTCTGATTTTTTTCTCCAACAACGCATAAAAATTGTGGTAACATGAATGTAATTCTGACATTTTAATGTGAGAATGGAGGCAGAAGGATCAGAAGTTTAAGGTTATCATCTTTTATATAATAAGTTGGAGGACAGCTGGACTTTGAGAACTAAGAAAGCATGACAGTGCTAATGAGAGCCATGGAAAGAAAAAGAGGGAGAAAGATGGAGACCCATGGTTACTGAGTCACTGGGCCAAACTATTTTTGCCTGCTTCCTGATTGACTGACAAGTATACATATTGTGCACTTGTATATATTGACATACATGTGTATTGATATACATATCAGTGATAGTCTCCCATGAAAACGTTCATCAGTTGTTGGGATCCTCTTTCCCTCTCAGTCTGTCAGCCATCAGTCCAAGACAGAAAAGAGGCCAAGGGAATGAAAGAAATGCTTATGTATTCAGCACATAAGCACAAATGGAAGGAGACCTCTGGGAGATAAACTTTTTTGAATAAGCTTGACTTTATTCCAGAGTATAAGGAATATATAGGGTTGGGAAGCATGGTGACAAACCCCAATTTACATTAAGTAGCGTCGTCTTATGTAATTTGTAAGTGGCAGGAAGTTCTTATAGCAGAGCTCCTATAACAAGTCTTAGCAGGAATCTATGCCAAGGGTCACGCTAAAGATGAAACAGGGGTTCAGATAAGGTCAAACCTTCAGGCCCAGGGAATCCTCCAGATAAGGCTAAGCGGAGAACAAGAAGTTTTGCTGGGGAGGAAGGGAATTTCCCAACAGCCTAGCTTAGAGAAACCTCCCAGGTTATGGTAGACTATGATCTCTAATTAGCCAGCAATATATTTCAGCAGTCAGCCAATCATTGTTCTTGCTGCTGAAGCCACTATGAGAACATAACCAATACTATCATGCAACTGATGACTTTTAATCATCTTTCTGACTGATATGCTTAAAGGAATGGTACTGTGAATTTTAGAGACGGAAAACTATGCTACTTAAAATCAAATATAAAGAACCAGGTAGGTTATGTGAGATATGCACAGCAGAATGTGGGCAGGGAAGCTGAGTGTCAGATATTCAACCAGAGAAAAACACCTACAATCCCATAGTTGCTAGTACTTAGCTTTACAGGATCACTGGAAGTGTACTGTGGAATGTAATGCAATAAATTTCCAAGATATAAAAATACATAGTTAGGTGGATCTTCTACATTTTTTTCAGAATCTAAATAGAAGAAAGTACTGCCTATAGAAAGTTGATTGTATATACTTTCATTCACACTGATACTTCCCCTTCCCACTCTTCATTCATTTCACTATTTAAATATTGACACCCTTAGCACTGTATATCTATAAGATACATTTTATCCAAGCCTAACCCAACATTGTTGTCTCTGAATTTTATCAGGGACACAACTTAAGCATGTGAGAATCACCTGATTAAATGACAGGCCTGCTTCTAAATTATTAATGGAAACTTCAGCAACTTCTACCAAATAGTAACAGGAAATATAACTACTAGTAAATATAGCCTTCTGGGAAGACTTACATGAAACACTACAAAAGGAATTGAAAATAATAAAATATTAAAACTTGAAGGCATAACATCTCAACAGATTTACAAAATACAACATAGAACATAAGGCAAAAGCTCAATGTGAATTCCTCATATCTATAGCACTCCTTAACAATGGAACCCTGATTGCTCTTTGGGCTGACGAGGGAGGGGGACTTGATTGGGGGAGGGAGGGGGAAATGGGAGGCGGTGGCGGGGAAGAGACAGAAATCTTTAATAAATAAGTAAACAAACAAATAAATAAATAAAAAATAGTATGCAAATTAAAAAATGGAAACAAAAATCCAACAATATTAAATAACTGATAGAAAGTTTACCTTCACTTTTTAAAAGTATCAATGATCATATAATAAATTAAAATGAACAAAAGAATAAAATAACATCAATTTGGAATCGCAAAAGAAAATTGCGAATAACATTACAAAAATATTAAAGGAACACTGAGACACTGAAAATGAACCAAACAGAAATTCTAGAATTGAATAAATCAGTCAATAAAATAAAATCCATAGCAGACAACATCATAAAAACTGTTGGGGACCAGCCCAGACATAAAATTATTTTGTACCAGAGTGGAGGTGTGGGAATAAATGAAGCACTATTCCCATGACAAAATCAGGAGGGAGTTTTCAGTGATCCTTTATGAAATCCTGAATTCGCGCCTTGAAAATCCATCCATATTTATTTTCCAAACAGGTTTTATATTAAAAAGTAAACTGGGGAAAAATTCATTGGCATTCTGTTTCCTAGATATGGTGGGAATGAATCAGGTCACGTCTTGCCTATCTATGCCTATTTTGTCATGTCCTGGCTCTGCCCATTTTTCACGTAAACTGAAAACCACCTCTTCCCTAGGAGAACTCTTAAATTCCAATAGAAGGAGCAGAACAAAATTAGCATATTCTCACCACTTTTTAGGTTGGCATCATATTGTTTTACTGTCAAAAGTCAGTCAACCACTTTCTTGTGTCAGGTGCAAATTGTGCCTTTTAAGTTGTTCAGAATTTTCTACCAGACAATGTAGGAATATGGGCCTGTATTATTTGGCCCCTACAATTAACTCACTTTTATTAATTTTAATAAAGCCTATGCATCTGCAACAGGACAAATGATTGTGTATGTCTCAGGCAAAGACCCCTTCATTTACAGAGTCTTACCCATGATTGGAACAAGCACTCTATTCATGCAAGCTCCTGTCTTAGGCATCTGGGGAGAAGAAGCTTCAAAGCCATCTCTGACAGCTGAACTCTGTGAACAAAAGAGATTAAGGGCTCTGTGTCTTAGAGCCATACTTTCTTGTCAAAAGAGATGATAATGTTTTATGAATAATTATGTTCCTAAAAGCTATAGTATCCTAGTTTTTTTTTTAAAAAAAGGAGGATTGCCTGAATTAAAAATATTTCTTTAGCTTGTATAGAGCACCTCTTAATAATTTTATACTATATCAAAATCTAGAACTCTTAAACACATGCATTAAATCCAAACTTTTACAGGACATGTCTAACTTTTTTCAACACCATATAAGCAGTTACAAATATTATCAGGTCAATACCATAATTTTAGAATGGGAATTAACAATAAATCCAATTTAACGTATCACATTTTTCTTAAATCCATTTTACTCAAAAGACAGGAAAAGTTTTTTTTTTCTTTTCTGATGGGTGAGAGTCCAATGACATTGCTGTTATCAAAAAAGAGTTCCAGTCTCTGAGAAGCAGTCAAACCCTTGGTCCACCCCCCTTTTTAAGTGAAGAGGGGCTTTAATTCTTATTTTCTTCCTGAGGGGAAAGTTTAGGTCTTAGTTTTTGTGTCTAATATTTAAATTAAAATGAGTTTTGTCTTTTAAAGATTAAAAGTCAAATGTTTAGTTTGTATTTTTAGCTTGGCTCCAAAGCAAACAGGTTTTAGACTGAAGAAAATTGTAGTCATCATGGTCATTGCAGCAGGATCTCAGTGGTGGTGTGTGCCCTGAATGTCTGGAAGCAGTTTAGTGTCCCTCAGTGTATCATGGCACCCTGCAGCGCCGAGAGGCAGTAGCAGGTCTCATGGATTAGGCACTCTTGTCTGTGGGGGTGGGGAAGGCTGGACCATGGACGTTTCTTTAACATTTTTTATTTTGACTCCTCTATTGGGGGAATTATCAGTTATGACTTCATTGGGATTGTCACTCCATTTCTGTAAATGTACTCATCTTGTTTAGCTTTATTTTTGTGAAAAAAAAAGCATAAACTCATTCTCGACCCCAAATTAATATAGAGCTAGGTCATTTATAATTTATTGTAATAGCTTTTTTAACTTGCCTTAATAAATGTCGCCTTGGTGTCACCATGGCAGAATGTGTCTGCAGCTTCACCCATTCATAAAAGGCATATCACTTAAGGCATTATGTAGTGATTGTTGATTTTTTAAAGTTTGTTTTAAGGAGCCATTGCAAGCTCTACAATGTTTTTTAATTATTGACCATATATGTAATTCTTCCATTGGAAGAACCATTTGCAAAATTTAGCACGACATCCTGTAAGGGGATCTTTAGTTATAACATTAGCAAAATATAGTTCCCATCATTGGGAAAAAGATTATCACTCTGGCTTTTGAATTGAGCAAATGCAATTGTGCTAGAATCATTATTTTAAAAATTTTAATTAATCTATTGCTAAGTATAAGAAACATTGATCATAACCAGTCTTTTGGTCAAAATATTTTCTAGATTTTATACTGTTTTTCTGTACTAAACAAGCTACTGCTTTAAATTAAGATTTTAATACCCAAACTGGTAAAATGGGAAAGTGTAGTCATAAAAGTCAGATCATTTTTTCCATAAAACTGCTGTATAATAAGCTTTGTAAGTAATATACATACTTGTCAAAGCTGAATCATAGTTAATATACTCTATATGCTTTAGTACCCATCTGACATCTTTTGTAAGCTGTCTATTGGAAATTGACTCATTGCTCCCTTTAAGAATTTTATTTTGTAGCTCAAGATCTTCCATAAGAGTATTATAATTAAGGCTTTAGACATTGTATATCTACTTAAAAGTTTGTAAACTATCTTTTTAATCTAAGTTGTAAGTCAGCCTAGCTGATACAAATATGGGAAAAAGAAAGCATATCCAGAAAATGATGCTACCATAATTGAATATAAACATGTAGAAGAATAAAAACAGATTGGTATTTATTGCTATGTGCAAAAATAAAGTCCAAAATGGATCAAAGACCTTAACATAAAACTAATCACACTGATCCTCACAGAAGAAAATGTTGGAAGTACATATGAAGGCATCGGCACATCTCAAATACAACACTGAGATAAGCAATTAATAAATGAGCTATCCTGAAACTGAGAAGCTTCTGTAAAGCAAAGGATGTCATCAACAAGATAAAATGTCATCTTATAAAACAGGAAATCATCTTTTCTAATCCACTCCAAAACATACAAAGAAATCAAGAAATTGGTCATCAAAAGAATAATCCAATAAAAGAATATGGGGTACAGACCTAAATAGAAAACTTTCAACAGATGAATCTAAAATGAGTGAAAGACATTAAAAAATGCTTAACATTCTTAACCTTAGAGAAATGCAAATCAAAACTACTCTGAGATTTCATCCTATTCCTCTAAGAATGGCCAAAACCAAAAACACTTATTACAACTTATGATGAAGAGAATGTGGTATAAAGAAAAACTTTTCCACTGCTGTTGGGAGTGCAAACTAGTGAAGCACAGCCACTCTGGATACCAGTATGGCAATTTTTCAGAAAATTAGACAACAATCTACCTTAAGACTCAGTAATACCACTTTTGGGCCTATACACAAAAGATGCTCAATGATATCATAAGGATGTGTGCATATGTTCATAGCAGATTTATTTTGTCATAGCCAGAATCTGAAAACAGCCTAAATGTTCCTCTTTTACCCAGATAACTACATGATCTGAGAAAGAAATCAGATAAACATCACCCTTTACAAATAGCTACAAATACCATAAAATGTCTTGAAGTAACTCTATCTAAACAAGTGGAAGACATGTATGACAAGAACTTTACATCTTTGAAGAAAGAAACTGAAGACACCAGAATATAAAAAATATCTCCTATGCTTTTGGGAAGGTAGAATTAATATAGTAAAAATTACAGTCTTTCCAAAAACAATCTACAGATTTAATGCAAATGGCAATTAAAATTACAGCACAAGTTTTTACAGACCTGGAAAGAAAAATTCTCAACGCTGTAAGGAAAATCCAAAACTTAGGATAACCTAAAGAATCCTAAACAATCTTGTACAATAAAGGAACTTCCAAATGCATCCCAATCTCTGAATTCAAACTCCTCTACATAGCTACAGTATTGAAAAGAGCCTGAAACAGATATGAGAACCAAAGGAACTGATATCAATCCACACATACCTAGAAATAGCAGATTTTTGATAAAGAAGCAAAAAATGTAAGATGGAAAAATGAAAGATTATTTACCCTGAATTTTTATTTTTAACTGCCCTGAAGATGGAGCTCTCTGAAGCTATTTGCTAACATGCCTGTCAGGTTAGAATAACTGCAGCCAGAAAATGTAAAAATACGGACCTGTATAATTCAGCCCCTACAAAAAATCATGACTGAACTAACAACCAGTGAGACTGCAAGGGACTGACCTGTACACTCTGCACATTTGTTACAGTTGTGTAGCTTGATCCTCTTGCGGGGCTTCTAACAGTGGGAGCAAGGAATGTCTCTGACTCTTTTCTTGGATTTTAGGACTCTACTCTCATAATGGGTTGCCTTGCCCAGCCTTATTATATGGAGAAGTGTTTGTTCTTCCTTCAATTTGATATGACATGTTTTGTGGATATACATGAGAGACATGCCCTTTCCTGAAGAGAAACAGAAGAGGAGTAAATTGAGGGATGGGGACAGAGTAGGGGTGGGTAGGAGAGACAGAGAGTAGAAAAAGAGGAGAAAACTATGGCTGGAATGTAAAACTAAAAAATAATTAATTGGCTAATTTAAAAAACAATGATCAGGTAGAAGAAGAAATTTCAGGGATAAAAACCTAGTGGAGACGAGAATACATTCAACGTCAAGTAAATTTTTAAAAAAATCATTAGAGAATCATTAGAAAATTCATATTAGAGGAAGGTGAAAAGAGAAGTAGTGCATAATTTTCTAAATACATGAAACCGACGAAAATTAAATCCAAAAGAAAAATTAAACAGAAAATAACAGATATTGAAAAGTAAATAAGTTCTTCCACAAAGAAAAGCACAGTATTTGCTGAATTCTACAAAACTGTCAAGGTGGTGTTAATATCCATGCTACTCAAACTCCTCCACAAAATGGGAATGTAAGGGACACAACCAAATTCACCGTATAATGTCAGTACTGTTATGGTATTAAAAAATTTAAAATAATGACAAGAAAAGGAAACTATAGACAAATTTCACTTATGAATATATAACTGTAAAATTTTATTAACAGAATACTTGCAAATCAAATTCAAGAACTTATTTAGATCATGCAGCAAGATCAAGTTGATTTTATTAGTATAATCAAAGGATTTTAACAAACAAATGAGTAAATGTAACACATTATGTAACTGGAATTAGAGACATAATCATATGAATATTTCAATATAGAAGAAGCATTTGACAAAGTTTTTTAAACTAAAGTATAAATTGGACAATTTCACTTTCTTTTTTCTTCCATCCAATACTTTCTGTGTACAACCCTCACTCTTTATTATAACAGTATCTTATTCTTTAATTTTTATTAACAATGTATACTAGACATGCCTTTTATAATCAAAGACCTAAAAAACAAAAATATATGGAACAGATGTCAACATAATAAAAGATAGTATGATAAAAAATATAGCCACTATTACACCTAATGGGTAAAACTAATACCATTTACTCTAAAATGTGTATTGAGAATGTGATGCTTTGTTATTTCCAATTAAAACTATACCCCACAGTCTTTGGAATTTGAATGCTTGTTCCCTAGCTGGGGCATTATTTATTGCTTATGCATGTTTAGGTAATATAGTCTTGCATGAGAATATAGGTCATTTCTGGCATAATTTGAGATTAAATTCCTCATATAATTTTCAGTTTCCTTTCTCAGAGAACAGAAACTAGCCTTAAAATTTCCAAATTTGATTGTGCGAAATTTAAAAGCTTTTGTTCCACAAAGAAAACTTTCAGCAGAGTGAAATACAGGCTACCATGTAAGAAAAAAGCTTTTCTACCTATACTTGGGGCAGGGAGTTACTACTTAAAATATTTAGATAGTACAGAATTTAGATATCAACAAAACATAACTGTAGTGTGGTGTAGGAGATCCTTCTGTTTATGTGTTTCTTTCATTGGTTAATGAATAAAGAAACTTCCTTGGCCTTTTGATAGGGCAAAACTTAGGTAGGTGGAAAAGACTGAACTAAATTCTGGGAGGAAGAAAGCAGAGTCTAGAGATGCCATGGATCTGTGGATGGAGGTAGACATGCTGAAACTTTTCTGCTAGGCCACAACCTCGTGGTGATTGATAGAAATGGGATAAATTAAGATGTAATTTATGACCAATAAGAAACTAGAGCTAATAGGCTAAGCAGTGAATTAATTAACACAGTTTTTGTGTGGTTATTTCTGGGCTAAGCTAGCCAGGCAGATGGGAAAAACAAGCTGTCCCTCTCCTTAAAACAATTGGCACTCCAACGTGTTCAACTAAATTCATGTAAAACCCGAGAGGGCTTGAAAAAGGAATACTAGAAGAAAAAAAAATAGAGAGAGAATTTAAAACAGCATTTTGCTATTTGCTGGATGCATGCCATAGGTCTTTTTTTTCCCATTTTTTTTATTGATAAAAGGAGGATAAAGAAAAGAAAAAAATAACAAATTTCCACCTCCTCCCACCAGCCTCCCATTTCCCTCCCCCTCCTCCCACTCTTCTCCCCCTCCTCCCACTCTTCTCTCCCTCCTCCCACCCCTCTCCCCTTCCCCCCACTCCTCTCCCCCTCCCTTTCCAGTCCAAAGAGCTGTCAGGGTTCCCTGCCCTGTGGTAAGTCCTAGGTCCTCCCCCCTCCATCCATATCTAGGAAGGTGAACATCCAAACTGGCTAGGCTCCCACCAAGCTTTTAAGAGAGATTTTTCTGACTCAGCAGCTGTAGCAGGAAAAAAGTGATGGTTTTAAAATGCTGGCTTTCTGGGCTATGCTGCTAGCTTGACTTCTGGCTCTTTTGGAAGACCAAGCATTTGGATGGGGTTTGTGGGCATCGTGCTGCATGTGGCTTGCTTGATGGCAACTTGAACTGGCTGTGTGCATGGAACTGTGGTGGTATGTGTGGCTCAGAGGTGCAAGCAGCTCCTCCATGCTGGACTGGGCAGGGCAAGCAGGCACTGACCTATTATCTGAGCAATGACACAGCTTAAGTTTTTAAGAAGCACATAGCATTTTAAGAAGTGCTCCTGGATAGTAAACAATTACAGATTTACAATAGGACAGATTCAGATATAAAATACCTCTAAATGGGTCCAGTGTTGGATAAATATTTGTAGGCTTGGGTGAGAGAAGAAAAAAAATATAAAGAGTCATAAAATAAAGTTAATGCTTTAAAAAAGGGTAAAGTCTTTTTTTTTTTTTTTGGTTTTTTTTTTAGTTTTTCCGAGACAGGGTTTCTCTGTAGCTTTGGAGCCTGTCCTGGCACTAGCTCTTGTAGACCAGGCTGGCCTCGAACTCACAGAGATCCACCTGCCTCTGCCTCCCGAGTGCTGGGATTAAAGGCGTGCGCCACCACCGCCCAGCCAAAAAAAGGGTAAAGTCTTTAAAGAGATAAAGTACAGATAGATTAAAGGGAGTAAATAAAAATAAGCTATGTAAAAATGTAAAATTCACACAGAGTCTGGATTATATATATTGTGTTATCCTTGAATTTTTTGACTGTGAAGAAGCTAAGTAAAAAGAGACATTTTATTATTTGGCCTGCTAAGCTAAATGAGGATGTACATTATAAAAGTATCTTGACTTCAGAATTTGAGTCTAAGGATATGGGGGCTTTGTAAAAGAGGTTTTTCTTTTGTTTTCACAGAAGATAAGAAGCTGTGGGTTGCTTCTAGACAAATATGGTTTGATAGACCATGCCCTGCTGGAAAGTTGCTGGGAATACCCTCAATAAATTACTGTGCTCACTCTGTCTCGAAAATCCCTCCCCCACCCCCCAAAAATTACTGTGCTCAACTGCTGACTGAGATGAAACTAGCACACAGGATAAACCATGAAAGACCTGATTAATAGCACCTTCATACAGCAGGAAACAGTTTGGAGAGAAAAAAATTATACCCATATTCCCGAAATATTATTTATAATTGTTTGTTTACATTTAAAGGGGGATATGCTATAGAGATGAATAATTTCCATTGGTATGGATCTTGCTTTATTGATACAAATTTAAGGTCAATTTTGGTATATGTATTTCTTATCTCAATTAAAGTATTGTGATTGTACATTTAAAATATAATGTACAATTAAGAAATATAGGTTAATAGGTAAGCATCTATAATAGTCAAGCTTGGAGTCATGTTAGATTTTCTAGATGTATAGAGATATATTTCTGTTAGATAGGTATTCTTTAAATCTTTCAGAGACCTTCAGCATATGGCATTTAAAATGTGTAAGAACTTAAGACTTTTCATGACACTGAGATATGTCTGTTTCTGGTAGCACCAATTACTTTAAGAGGAAGATGGGCATCAAAGAGGCTACTTATGGAGTTAGTTAGCCATTTGGCCAAGAAACTGCTCTTGCCTGGCCTGCTTCACTGAACATGCAGGACCTGCAGAGAAATGACTGCTGAACTTGCCTGAGGGTGAGATGATCCTTTGGGGTTCCTGCTTCATGAAAGTGTTTGTGAGACATTGTGCAGGATACAGAAGAAAGTGACTGAACTGTCTTTGAAATCTCCTGCTTTGTGGAAAAGTCTACTGGATACTATGAATCTGAAGGCTGAAATGAATGCTCCAATGGTACAGAAAACTTTGGGTGATTCTCTGGGCAGCAGGATGTCTGTGTCAATTCAAAAGTTTGGGAAGTTGCTTACAATGCACTTCCTGCTTACTTAGGTATTATCATACCCTTCTGGAGTCTTTGATGGAGTTGCAGAATTTGTACTTGTAATTGTCCTTAGTTATGATAAAAGATGAAGATAAAAATATTATAACTGCAATTTTTGCTTGACAACTGTTTTGTTAAATGAAATTTTACTATGTTAAACCCTTCACTTATTTTTTTTTATTTTCGAGACTGGGTTTCTCCGTAGCTTTTTATTTATTTATTTATTTACTTATTTACTTATTTATTTATTTATTTATTGAGAAAAGGAAAAAAAAAAAACAAGTTTCCGCCTCCTCCCAGCCTCCCATTTCCCTCCCCCTCCTCCCACCCTTTTCCTCCTCCTCCCACCCTTTTCCCCCTCCCCCTACTCTTCTCCCCCTCCCTCTCCAGTCCAAAAAGCAGTCAGGGTTCCCTGCCCTGTGGTAAGTCCAAGGTCCTCCCCCCTCTGTCCATATCTAGGAAGGTGAACATCCAAACTGGCTAGGCTCCCACAAGTAGGAACACATTAAGTAGGATCAAAACCCCATGCCATTGTACTTGGCTTCTCATCAGCCCTCATTGTTCGCCATGCTTTTTCAGTCACAGTCCAGCTGGCCTTGGTGAGCTCCCAATAGATCAGCTCCACTGTCTCAGTGGGAGGGTGCACCCCTCGTGGTCCCGACTTCTTTGCTCATGTTCTCCCTCCTTCTGCTCCTCATTGGGACCTTGGGAGCTCAGTCCAGTGCTCCAATGTGGGTCTCTGTCTCTATCTCCATCCATCACCAGATGAAGGTTCTATGATGATATGCAAGATATTCGTCAATATTGCTATAGGCTAGGGTCATTTCAGGTTCCCTATCCTCAGCTGCCCAAGGAACTAACTGGGGACATTGCCTTGGGCTCCTGGGAGCCACTCTAGGTTCAAGTCTCTTGCCAACCCTAAGGTGGCTCTCTTAACTAAGAACTGTGCTTCCATGCTCCCCTATCCAACCTTCCTTTATCCCAATCATCCTTTTCCCCCAAGTTCCCCCCATCCTCCCCTTCTCCCTTTTCTCTCCCCATCTCCCCTTACTCCCATCCCACCCCACCCCTAAGATCCCCATTTTCTCCCCGGCAATTTTGTCTACTTCCCATAGCCAAGAGGATGACTATATGTTTTTCCTTGGGTTCACCTTCTTACTTAGCTTCTTTAGGATCATCAATTGTAGGCTCCGTGTCCCTCATTTATGGCTAGAAACCAATTATGACTGAGTACATCCCATGTTCATCTTTTTGGGTCTGGGTTATCTCACTCAGGATAGTGTTTTCTATTTCCATCCATTTGCATGCAAAATTCGAGAAGTCATTGCTTTTTACCGCAGTGTAGTAATCTAATGTGTATATATTCCACACTTTCTTCATCCATTCTTCCATTGAAGGGCATCTAGGTTGTTTCCAGGATTGATGTGGGAGTGTCATATATCAATCTGTTGATTTCATTGGCTAAGCAATAAAGGAACTGCCTCGGCCCATTTCATTGGATAGAAGATAGGTGGGAGGAGTAGACAGAACAGAATGCCAAGAGGAAGAGGAAGTGAGGTCAGACTCCGCAGCTCTCCTCTCCAGAGCAGACACCTCAGAGAGAGACGCCATGCTACCTGCTCCAGGGAAGACGCACGCTATGAAGCTCCGACCCAGGATGGACTTAGGCTAGAATCTTCCCGGTAAGCGCACCTAGGGGCGCTACACAGATGATTAGAAACGGGCCAGAGCAGTGTTTAAAAGAATACAGTGTCCATGTAATTATTTGGGGCATAAGCTAGCCAAGCCAGGCGGCTGGGGATTTGGGGACGCAGCCCCGGTGCCGCCCCATATTACTACAAATGGCGCCCATGTGATGGACTAAACCCACTTAAAAAACCTGAGAAGGCTTAAAAATAATGGAGAGAGAGTTTAACACAGATTTTTGCTGTTTGTTGGTGGTGTGCTGTAAAGAGATTTCCTGATTCGGCAACAGCAGCAGAGAAAACGCTGTGTCATTTCAAAGCGTGGCTTCCTGGGGCTTTGCCGCCAGTGCAAACTCTGGCTTTATGTTTGTGTTCCCGCTTGGGATCGGAAGGAGAGTGCTCTGAGACCGTGGGATGACTCAGAGCTCCCCGCCTGCTCCTGGGCAGAAGGCAGAATCAGGCTTAGGCAGGCGGAAGAGCATGGCGGATTCCTGCCGCCATACAGGGACGTGTTTTCAGACTGCGCAGTGCTCTGCGTGTCAGATTTGGATGTAACTTGGATGAAAAGAATTTCTGTGCTGCATGCTCAGTCTCAGAATTAAAGTGCTGAGTGCCGCTCCTACCTGGCGGCCCCAGAGCTAGCACAAAATGGTACGTCCTCCATTTTGAAATTTTCCTGACTCAGATTCAGCTGCAAAGCCTGCAGCTCATTAAGAGGTCCTGCCACGAAACACTTAAATGGTGTTGACGAAAATGCTTTTCTGTTTTCAACCTTAGCAGGAAAAAAGCTGCGCCATTTAAAAATGCCAGCTTTCTGGGCCATCCTGCCAGGGCAAACTCTGACTGTTTGAGGCAGGAGGGCCGGCTACAGAGAGAGGACTTGAGTGTTGTCTGTTGTAGCTCGCTGGCTG
The DNA here is from genome assembly GCF_037038515.1 of Microtus pennsylvanicus. Classification (NCBI taxonomy): domain Eukaryota; kingdom Metazoa; phylum Chordata; class Mammalia; order Rodentia; family Cricetidae; genus Microtus; species Microtus pennsylvanicus. The sequence goes on from NC_134601.1 coordinate 48,356,441, forward strand.
GCAGGGACCTTGAAATGCCAGTTGTGGCTATAAACATGGCTACAGCCAGTACCTCAGCCATGAGTCTGTAAAGCTAAGGATCCAGCCGGCAAAGCCATGCCTTTAGTCCTACTGAGATTGCTTGGTAAATAAAAGACTCATGTGGTCAGAAAAAGAGAGATATACAGTAAAGAGAGATTCAAAGACAGAGAAAATTTCTGAATGGTTTACTGTGTGTTAAAAATATATGCAGACTAAAAGTTAAAATTCGTAAAGTAAACCTCTGTGACTTCAAGGTGTGGTAGCACACGCCTTTAATCCCAGTGCCTAGAAGGCAGAGACGAACAGATCTCTGTGAGTTCAAGGTGTAGGAGCAAACACCTTTAATCCCAATGCCTGGGAGGCAGAGACAGGCGGATCTCTGAGAGTTCAAAGACAGCCTGGTCTACAGGGTTATTCCAGGTCAAAGATATGCTCTCAAAAAGCAAAAAGTTAACCTAGGAATGTCACAGCTTAGATTCTTAAGTGCCTAGTGATTTAAAGGCGCAAATCAAAAGTGCTCCTGGATAGTAAAAAATTGTAGATTCACAATAGGACAGATTCAGACCACTAAACGAGTCACACTGTTGGATGAATGTACGTAGGCTTGGGAGAAAGAAGAAAAAGAATATAGAGAATAAAGTTAATGGTTTAAAAAAAAAGGTAAAGTCTTTAAAGAGACAGAATAAAGTAAAGTCATAGAGTAAAAATAAGCCGCGTAAAAATGAAAAATTCACAGAGAGTCTGGATTATGTACATTGTGTTTTCTTTAAAATTTTTGACTGTGAAGGAGCTAAGTACAGAGAGACATTTCATTACATGGGCTGCCAAGCTAAACCAGAATGGATATAAGGGTATTATGATTTCAGAATTTGAATCTAAGGATATGATACTTTGGAAAAGAGATTCTTCTTTTGTTTTCACAGAGGATGAGACCCTGTTCATTTCTTCAATTCCGATTTGGTATGATGGACCACGTCCTCCTGAAGGGTTGCTGTGAACATCTTCAGAAAATTGCTTCGCTCAACTGCCAACTGAGATGACCCTGGCACACAGGTTATACCATGAAAGACCTAATTAACGACGCCCCCATTCAGCAGGAAGCAGTTTGGAGAGAAAAAACTGCGCCCATGTTCCCAAATATGGTTTATAAATGTTCTTTTACATTTAAAGGGGGATGTGATATAGATATGAATAATTTGCAATAGTATAGATTTTGCTTTATTGATAGAGATTTACGGTCAATTTTGTTATATGTATGAATGTTTCTGATGTAATTTTTACTTGATAACTGTTTTGTTATATGTAATTTTGCTATGTTAAGGTTAAAGCCTTCCTTTTTTTGTTTAAACAGAAAAAGGGGAAGTGATGTGGGAGTGTCATATATCAATCTGTTGATTTCATTGGCTAAGCAATAAAGGAACTGCCTCGGCCCATTTCATTGGTTAGAAGATAGGTGGGAGGAGTAGAGAGAACAGAATGCCAGGAGGAAGAGGAAGTGAGGTCAGACTCCGCAGCTCTCCTCTCCAGAGCAGACACCTCAGAGAGAGACGCCATGCTACCTGCTCCAGGGAAGACGCACGCTATGAAGCTCCGACCCAGGATGGACTTAGGCTAGAATCTTCCCGGTAAGCGCACCTAGGGGCGCTACACAGATGATTAGAAACGGGCCAGAGCAGTGTTTAAAAGAATACAGTGTCCGTGTAATTATTTGGGGCATAAGCTAGCCAAGCCAGGTGGCTGGGGATTTGGGGACGCAGCCCCGGTGCCGCTCCCCATATTACTACACAGGATCTGGCTATTACAAATAATACTGCTATGAACATGGTTGAAAAAATGCTCTTGTCATATGATAGGGCATCTCTTGGGTATATTCCCAGGAGTGGTATTGCTGGGTCCAGGGGTAGGTTGATCCCAAATTTCCTGAGAAACCAAAACACTGCTTTCCAAAGTGGTTGCACAAGATTGCATTCCCACCAGCAATGGATGAGGGTACCCCTTCCTCCACAGCCTCTCCAGCAAAGGCTATCGCTGGAGTTTTTTATTTTAGCCATTCTGACAAGTGTAAGATGATATCTCACAGTTGTTTTGATTTGCATTTCCCTGATCGCTAAGGATGTTGAGCATGACCTTAGGTGTCCTTTGGCCATTTGAACTTCTTCTGTTGATAATTCTCTGTTCAGTTCAGTGCCCCATTTTTTAAATGGGTTAATTAGCATTTAAAAGTCTAGTTTCCTGAGTTCTCTATATATTTTGGAGATCAGACCTTTGTCTGTTGCGGGGTTGGTGAAGATCTTCTCCCAGTCAGTAGGTTGCCTTTTTGTCTTAGCGACAGTGTCCTTTGCTTTACAGAAGCGTCTCAGTTTTAGTAGGTCCCATTTATTCAATGTTGCCCTTAATGTCTGTGCTGCTGGGGTTACATATAGGAAGTGGTCTCCTGTGCCCATCTGTTGTAGGGTACTTCCCACTTTCTCTTCTATCAGTTTCAGTGTGTTAGGACTGATATTGAGGTCTTTAATCCATTTGGACTTGAGTTTTGTGCATGGTGATAGATATGGGTCTGTTTTCATTCTTCTACAGGTTGACATCCAGTTGTGCCAGCACCATTTGTTAAAGATGCTTTCTTTCTTCCATTGTATACTTTTAGCTCCTTTATTGAAAATGAGGTGTTCATAGGTTTGTGGGTTAAAATTTTACTCTTCTATACGATTTCATTGCTTGACTTCTCTGTTTTTATGCCAGTACCACACTGTTTTCATCACTGTAGCTCTGTAATAGAGTTTGAAGTCAGGGATGGTAATGCCTCCAGAAGATCCTTTATTGTATAGGATTATTTTGGCTATCCTGTTTTTTTTGTTTGTTTTTCCATATAAAGTTGGTTATTGTCCTCTCAAAATCTGTGAAGAATTTTGATGGGACCTTGATCGGGATTGCATTGAATCTATAAATTGCCTTTGGTAGAATTGCCATTTTTACTATGTTGATCCTCCCAATCCAAGAGCAAGGGAGGTCCTTCTATTTTCTGGTATCTTCCTCAATTTCTTTCTTCAATGCCTTAAAGTCCTTGTCAAATAGATCTTTCACTTCCTTGGTTAGAGTTACCCCAAGATATTTTATGCTATTTGTGGCTATCATGAAAGGTGATGATTCTCTGATTTCCCTCTCTGCTTCCATATCCTTTGTCTATAGGAGGGCGACTGATTTTTTGGAGTTGATCTTGTATCCTGCCACATTAATAAAGGTGTTTACCAGCTGTAAAAGTTCTTTGGTGGAGTTTTGGGGGTCGCTTATGTACACTATCATATCATCTACAAATAACGAAAGTTTCACTTCTTCCTTTCCAATTCGAATCCTCTTGATCCCCTTATGTTGTCTTATTGCTATTGCTAGAACTTCAAGCACTATATTGAAGAGGTATGGAGAGAGTGGACAGCCTTGTTGTGTTCCTGAGTTTAGTGGGATGGCTTTGAGTTTCACTCCGTTTAATTTGATGTTAGCTGTCGGCTTGCTGTATATAGCTTTTATTATATTTAGGTATGACCCTTGTATCCTTAATCTCTACAAGACTTTTATCATAAAAAGATGTTGAATTTTGTCAAATGCTTTTTCAGCATCTAATGAAATGATCATATGGTTTTTTTCTTTCAGTTTATTTATATGATGGATTACATTGATAGATTTTCATATGTTGAACCAGCCCTGCATCTCTGGGATGAAGCCTACTTGATCATAATGGATAATTTTTCTAATGTGTTCTTGAATTCAGTTTGCCAGTATTTTGTTGAGGATTTTTGCGTCGATGTTCATGAGTGAGAGTGGCCTATAATTCTCTTTCTTGGTTGAGTCTTTGTGCGGTTTTGGTATTAGAGTAACTGTAGCTTCATAAAAGGAATTTGGCAATGATTCTTCTGTTTCTATATTGTGAAATACATTAAGGAGTATAGGCATTAGGTCTTCTTGGAAGTTCTGGTAGAATTCCACATTGAAGCCATCTGGTCGTGGGCTTTTTTTGGTAGGGAGGTTTTTGATAACCTCTTCTAATTCTTCACGACTAACAGGTCTATTTAGATTGTTCACCTGGTCCTGGTTTAACTTTGGTATATGGCATTTATCTAAAAAATTGTCCATTTCCTTTACATTTCCCAGTTTTGTGGCATATAGGCTTTTGTAGTAAGATCTAATGATTCTCTGAATTTCCTCTGTGTCTGTGGTTATGTCTGCCTTTTCATTTCTGATCTTATTAATTTGCAAATTCTCTCTCTGCCGTTTGATTAGCTTGGATAGGGGTTTGTCAATCTTGTTGATTTTCTCCAGGAACCAGCTTTTTGTTTTATCGATTCTTTGGATTGTTTTCTGTGTTTCTATTTTGTTGATTTCAGCCCTCAGTTTGATTATTTCCAGTCTTCTACTCCTCCTAGGTGAGTCTGCTTCATTTTTTTCTAGAGCTTTCATGTGGGCTGTTAAGTCTCCAGTGTGAGCTTTCTCTGTTTTCTTTAAGTGGGCACTTAGTGCTATGAACTTTCCTCTTAGGACTGCTTTCATAGTTTCTATAAGTTTGAGTATGTTGTTTCTTTATTTTCATTGAATTCCAGGAAGACATTAATTTTTTTCTTTATTTCTTCCTTAATCCAGGTATGGTTCAGTAGTTGACTGTTCAGTTTCCATGAATTTGTAGGCTTTCTCTGGGTAGCATTGTTGCTGAATTCTAACTTTAATCCATGGTGATCTGATAAGACACAGGTGGTTACTAATGTTGTTTTGTAACTGTGGATGTTTGCTTTGTTACCGACTATGTGGTCGATTTTCGAAAAGGTTCAATGAGCTGCAGAGAAGAAGGTATATTCTTTCCTATTTGGGTGGAATGTTCTATATATATCTGTTAATTCCATTTGCTTCATTACCTCCATTAATTCTCTTATTTCTCTGTTAGGTTTCTGTCTGATTGACCTGTCCATTGGTGAGAGAGGAGTGTTGAAGTCTCGTACTATTAGTGTGGGCAGTTTGATGGCTGCCTTGAGTTTTAGCAATGTTTCTTTTATGTATGTGGGTGCTTTTATATTAGGGGCATAGATGTTCAGGATTGAGACTTCATCCTGATGAACTGTTCCTGTTATGAGTATAAAATGCCCCTCTCCACCTCTTCTGATTGATTTAAATTTGAAGTCAACTTTGTTAGACATTAGTATGGCCACACCTGCTTGTTTCTTAGGTCCATTTGCTTGATAAGCCTTTTCTCAGCCCTTTACTCTGAGTAGGTGCCTGTCTTTGTGGTTGAGGTGTGTTTCTTGTAAACAGCAGAATGTTGGATCCTGTTTTCTTATCCAATCTCTTAGCCTGTGCCTTTTTATATGTGAGTGGAGTCCATTGACATTAAGTGATATTAATGACCATTGGTTGTAAACTCCGGTCATTTTTTTTTTAGTGTTTCCCTTCTTTGAGTTGTGTTGGTGAAGGGTCTCTAGATGTCTGAGTTATTGTGGTCATTGTTGACTCCTTGGTTAGTGATTTTCCTTCTGTTACTTTCTGTAAAGCAGGATTTGTGGCTGTGTATTGTTTAAATTTGTTTTTATCCTGGAAAATTTTATTTTCTCCATTTTAGTGAATGAAAGCTTGGCTGGGTATAGTAGTCTGGGCTTGCATCCATGGTCTCTCAATTTCTGCAGTACATCTGTCCAGGACCTTCTGGCTTTTATGGTTTCCATGGAGAAGTCAGGTGTAAGTCTCATAGGTTTACCTTTATAAGTGACTTGGCCTTTTTCCTTTGCAGCTCTTAAAATTCTTTCCTTATTCTGTATGCTTTGTGTTTTGATTATTATATGGCGAGGGGATGGTTTTTTTTTTTGATCCAGCCTATTCAGTGTTCTATATGCTTCTTGAACCTTCATAGGTATATCTTTCTTTAGGTTGGGAAAGTTTTCTTCTATAATTTTATTAAATATATTTTCTAGACCATTGAGCTACAGTTCTTTTCCTTCTTCTACTCCTATTATTCTTAGGTTTGGTCTTTTTATTGTATCCCAGATTTCCTGAATGTTTTGTGATGAGAGTTTGTTGGACTTTCTGTTTTCTTTGATCAGTGTGTTTATTTTCTCTATGGTATCTTCAGAATCTGTGATTCTTTCTTCTAACTCTTGTATTCTGTTGGTTATGCTTGTTTCTGTAGACTCTGTTTGTTTACTTAAATTTTACATGTCCAGCCGGCCCTCTGCGTTTTCTTCTTTGCCTCCATTTCAGTTTTCAAGTCTTGAGCTGTTTCCATTATCTGTTTGATTGTTTTTCCTTGGTTTTCTAGGGTATCATTCACTGATTTATTCAATTATTCAAGCTTTCTGTTATATTTCTCATCCTTTTCTATAAGCGCATTCTTTACATGCTGTTTAAGGGTGTCAGTCACTTTCATGAAGTCAATCTTTTCTACTTCTTCTTGATTAAGGTGTTCATGTCCTCCCGTTGTGAGGTCACTGGTTTCTGGTGGCTTCATGTTGTTTTTCAGATTGTTGGGTGAATTCTTGCATTAGTGTCTGCCCATCTCTTCTTCCAAATGCTCCCTTATGGATCTTCTTTTACTGGATCAGGTCTCCTTGCCTACTGATGTACCTTCCCAGTGATGGCTCTCCCCAGTGATGGCTCTCCTGGTGCCTAGATCAGATCTCCATGCCCAATTATGGCTCTCCCCAATGCTGGCTCTCCTGGCACCCAGATCAGGTCTCCGTGCTGGTTGGGTAGCTTGTAAACAGAGTGCCTACCTTGCGTGGTGCAGGCAGGCTATAGAAACCAATGCACTCCTGCCCGCTTGGTTGCCCTGAGGATTCAGACCCAGTGCCCAGACTGGCTGGGCTGGGTGATGTTATGTGCCGAAAGAGGGCGGGGGGCCAAAGTGGGGAGGGCTCTGGATGCAAGCTGGGTGGGTTAGGAAGAAAGAGGCAGTATACAGGGAGTAGAGGCCCTGAAGAGAGCCCAAGAAGTATAGGGGGTTGAGGAACTTCTGAGTTCTCTGTCCTGGGCTGGCGCCACGGGGTCAGAAACTCACCCCAATGTTGGCTCTCCTGGAGCTGACAGCTCTCCGTAGCTTTTGATTCCTGTCCTGGAACTAACTCTTCTAGACCATGCTGGACTTGAACTCACAGAGATCCGTCTGCCTCTGCCTCCCGAGTGCTGGGATTAAAGGTGTGCGCCACCACCGCTGGGCTTCACTTTTGTTTAAACTGAAAAGGGGAAATGGTGTAGGAGATCCTTCTGTTTATGTGCTGCTTTCATTGATTAATGAATGAAGAAACTGCCTTGGACTTTTGATACAGCAGAACTTAGGTAGGCGGAGAAGACAGACCTGAATTCTGGGAGGAAGAAAGCAAAGTCAAGAGATGCCATGGATCCATGGCCAGAGGTAGACATGCAGAAATTTTCTGGTAGGCCATGACCTCATGGTGATACACAGATTGATAGAAATGGGTTAAATTAAGATGTAAGAATTAGCCGATAAGAAACTAGAGCTAATAGGCCAAGCAGTGATTTAATTAATACAGTTTCTGTGTGGTTACTTTGGGGCTCAGCTAGCCAGGCAGCTGGGATGAACAAGTGGGCTCTCTCCTTACAACAGTAGAGGCATTTCATTTGTATTTTAATTAACAAATCTTGCCTGAAGATCAGAGAATAAAACAGCCCCAGTGCTCAGATTTACAGACCAGGCAGTGGTATCACACATCTTTAATCCCAATAGCTACACTAGTTTGCCATAGAAACTGGGCCTTTAATCCCTGTGGTGAACACCTTTAATCTCAGCCCTTGAGAGGATTAAAAAGTGGGAGGAGACAGCTCTCAGAAAGTCTTATTCTGAGTTTCCTGGAGGCAAGTTTTCGATTTTCAGACTAATGTCAAGGTAAGAGCCATTGGCTGGCTATTTTGCGTTTCTGACTTTCAGGTTGGACCCCAATTTTTCTCCCCAAGTTTCTATTAGTCATGCATCATTTGGTGCCCAATTTTTGGGATATAAATTTATGAAAAAAAAACATTTGTCTCAGGCTTTTTAGCCACCAGCCCCAACCAGAGTTGGGATTGGCATTCCAGCTCTCGTAATTGGAACCTACACCTAGCCACCTGGGTTCAGGAAAAAGAACAATAAAACTAGTGATCCCAATGCTGATATGCCCAAAGTTTGGCAACTACATCCACATAATACCTGAGAGAGCTTGGGGAAAGAATCTATACATAAAAGAACAGATTCCAACATGGATTCTTGGTGGCATTGTCTTGGGTGGCATCTGTTAGAGGCAAGCAGAGATGCAGCTCCTTTAAGAGAGGCTTCCTCATTCAACCTCAGTAGTAAAAACTTTGTAACTCTTTTAAGAGATTCTGCCATCAAACACTTAAATGGTGTTTATGAGCAGCTGACAGCAGGTTTCATGGTTGTGGCATGGACTTTGAAACTCCACAGAGTTGTGGTAATAAACATGGCTCCCTCCAGAGTCTCCACCATGAAGCTAGACTCTCAGAAAGCTAAGGAATGGAAAAGAGCTAGTCACCAAGGCCAAGGCTTTAATTCTAGCCATGCATTTAAGCAGATTAAAAATTCATGTGGTCAAAAAAATAGACACATAGAGTAAAGACAGATTCAGAAAAAAACAAAAACAATAGGAAACCTCTAAATGGTTTACAATGTGTTAAAAAATATACATAGGCTTGGGAAAAAAGAAAAATGATAGAGAAAGTCCTTTAAAAAAAAGAAGAGAGTAGTTTGATGTGGCACTCACCTTTAATCCTAGTACTTGGAAGGCAGAGGCCGGTGCATTTCTGGGAGTTCAAGGAAAGCCTGGTCTACAGAATGAGCTCTAGGACAGCCAAAGATACACAGAGAAACACTGTCTCAAAAAGCTAAAAATTAAAAATAAAAGATATAGAGTACAAGTAAAATTATTAAAATGACATAAAGATGGAAAATATACAGAGAATCTGGATACTGTATGTTTTTGTGTTGTGTTTGAATTATCTGACTGCCAAGGAAGGAGCAAAAGTTGCTAAAAGACATTTGATTATAAATTCTGGTGGATTAAACAAATGTGTATATTTTGAAAATGCTTTGACTTCAAATTTTAAGTCAAAAGATATGTTACTTTGCAGAAGAGCTTTTGCTTTTGTATCCACAGGAAGTAAGAGGCTATGGATTCATTTTGAGCTAAGAAAAATAAGGTTTGATCAACTAGAACCCCTGAAAAAATCTCCCGTTGGAGTGGATGTTCCAAATGATCCGATGTCTTAGAACACCCTCGTTGCAGTTTCCTCTGAGTTCTACATCCAAAAAACCCTCAAGACTGCTAGCTGAGATGATCCAGTCTCACAGAATACTCCAGTCAGGACTTGACCATAATCCTAAATTTTCTTTGAGTCTCTTCTAAATTACCAGCATCTCCAATCAGCAGGAAGTAGTCTAGAAAACAACACCTATATTCTCCTAAAAATGTATTATAAATATTTGTCTCTGTTTAATGTGTTGGTTATAAGTTGTTATGGATAAAGTTCAGGGAAAATAAGCTAAACAAATGAAATTACATTCAACGAACTTGTTTTGAAAAGAAAAAAGGATATAAATATGATAGAATAAAATGGTAGATTATTAAATATAATCTGAAAAGAATAAAGGGAAGATATAGATATGATCTTGCTTTTAAAAGAAAACATGAGATATAGATATGATAGGATAAAAGTATTGATTATTTAATCTACTCTGAAAAGAAAAAGGGAGGATTCAAATATGATAAGATAAAAATAGATTATTGATTCTATTTTAAAAAGCAATTATTAGTTTTAAATATATTACATTGGATTTGACTTCTGTACATTGTATACAAATTTTGTATCCTGAGATAAATTTGAGATTAAATTTGTTAAAACATACTATGCATATATTTCTAATTTTGTTTAAGGTTAAAAATGTGTTGTACCTATACATCTCTTTACCAATGAAATTCAAATTTTTAGTCCTAGAAAATTATTATTGGAAAACTGTCTATGATCATATTGAAATGCAATTTAGTAATTAGTAATTGAACTTGCCCTCACATTAGGTATGTTTTCAATGTCAAACAAAGAAATATTTTAGATAGACAAGTCATCTTCAAACACTTAAGAGATCTACAGAATATGACATTTAAGATGTTTTATAATCTAGATTCTTTTTCTTTCTTATGACAATTAGATATGTCTGTTCCCTTCAGCACCAATCTACTTCAGAGAAGATAATGAGTTTCTAAAAGACTCCATATGGAGTTTACTTTCTTTGTGGCAAAAGTAAGTCACTAGGCAAATAAATGTCCATCTCCCAATTGCTGACAATATGCTGTTCTAATTGGATAAGCGGGGCTCAAAAGAAAGTCACTGCCCAAAATCTTCAAGACAAGAAGTGACAGTCCTTCAGATGTCCTGCTTCAAAGAAAGGACCATCAAATATGTTAGGCCTGTAGACCAAACATGGATGACCCAATGTTGCAGAGGAACTTTGGGTGACTTTCCAGGCATCCAGCTGTTTCTCTCAATACTCATATTGATTGGGAAGTCACTTTCTTGTTTTTCATTCCTAATCAGTTAATATTTCCTTCTTGGGTCTCTGAGGTAGTTGAAGATTAGATAGTTATAGTTATAGTCTTCCTTGTTTATGAGACTTGGAAAGGAATTTCACTAGGAAAATATAAAGTATATAAGGTTGAAAGATATCAAGAGAGAGTTTTGGATGGTTATGCAAGTTTTGGCAGAAAGTAAAGTAGATATAAGACTTTGGACTCACAAAAATTGGACAGATATAGAGTATTTTCTCTGAATTTAACATAAGCAAATGGACTGGACATTGTTGCTGTATTTATTACCTGTATATATTGTATATAATTATCGTACTTATTGAATATAGTTTTTCTGATATTTGTTATCATATATCAATATTTTTTAGACAAAAAGAGAAAATGTAACAGCCTTTCATTTGTATTTAAATAAATAAAGTTTACCTCAAGATCAGAGAGTAAAACAGCTATACTGTTCAGAATTATAGACCAGGAAGTTGTAACACACACCTTTAATCCCAGTGGTCACACTAGTTTGCCATACAAACCAGGTGGTACATGCCTTTTAACACAGTGGTGAACACCTTTAATACCAGCTCCAAAGAGGATTACTGGTGTAGGAGGGTCCTCTGTCTATGTGTTACTTTCATTGGTATAATAAAGAAACTGTGTTGGCCTTTTGATAGGACAGCAGCTTAAATAGGGGAGTAGACTGAACAAAATGCTGGGAGAAAGAAAGCAGAGTCAGGCAGATGCCATGGCTCTCCTCTCCAAGATGGACATAGGTTAGACTCATCCCAGTAAGCCACAGTCATGTGGTGATACACAGATTTAATAGAAATGGGTTAATCAAGATGTGAGAGTTAGCCAACAAGAGGATAGAACTAATGGGCAAGGCAGTGTTTAAATGAATATAGTTTCTTTGTAATTATTTCAGGTAAAGCTAGCCAGGAGCCATGTGGCAGGAAGCAGCCCACCACTGTTCCATTTTACTACATATTATTAAACAGGAGGAAATACCTCTCAAACACAGTCTTCCAAGATTCCTGGAGGCAGAATCTCCATTTTCGGACTGAGGTCAAGGTAACAACCAGTGACTATCTGTTTTTGCTTTTCTGATTATCAGGTTGGACCCCAATTACTCACTCTGAGTTTCTATTAATCATGCATTAAATAATTACTGTATAATTGAATTAATAACCTGGATTTTCTCAAAAAAAGAAATATATATGGCTAATAAATATTTAGAAAAATGTTCCTTATTCTTAAGCATTAGGTTTAAAGCTAATTAAGAGTATTTTCAGATTTCATTTTACCCAATTCAGAATGGTTATCATCTACCAAAGACAAAGAAGAGGAGGAAGAGTAGAGTGAAGTAAAGAAAAGAAGAAAGCAGAGATGGAAAGAGAGAGGGGTAAGGAATCAGAGAAAAGAAAAAAGCAAAATAAACACTGATGAAGATATGTCAAAAGGACTACTTACTCATCCTTGGTGAGAGCATAAACTTGTGTAGCCACCATGAAAATGAGTAGGGATGTTTTTTCCAAAATTTCAAAAGACACCTACTATAAAAATTATCGTTAGTACTCTTAGGCATATATCCAAAGGATACTGACCTAAATACTTGAAAATTTATGTTTGTTGCTATTCTGTTCATAATGGCCAAGAAATATAATTTGCACAAAAACCTCAGAAAAACAAAGACTTCAGTGATCTGTCATTTTTAATCTCAGATTTTCATCTTTCTGTGTATTTGTATGAATATGTGGATATGAGTATTAATATACATCTTGAAACTAGAAGTTGACCATGTAAAGTAGAAAAAGAGGTTACAAACAAGGGAAAAAACTTTATAAGAAAGAGAATTCTTGTAGATGAAAGGATACAATTAAAGGCAGGATATGGGTGATAAAAATGAATTATATAAAAATACTATCACAAAACATAATTGTTGTTGTAGGCCACTTATTTGTTCCCATCAGCTCAGCCCTGAAATAATACACAAAAGCTATATTCTTTAAATCACTTTTTGGCCCATTAGCGCTAGCTTCTTATGTTTAAATAAGAATGTTCTAAGCCTAATACAAAATTACATACAATAAGAACAACTATCAAGTATAAAAATTGGCATTAAAACCAGTATAAATAATATCAATCGGGAAACATGTGATAACCGTTTCATTAATTACTCTACACTAAGGAGTTTAAATCTTATATTGTAAATAACTTGATGAAGTCATGAGAAGAAAGCAAATACAACTATCTAGACTTCAACCTCAATGATGACCCACGAAGGGAAATAATATTACTTGAGTAAGCAGGAAGTGTAATCAAGCAACTTCCAAAATGTGCAACAAATGACAGAGACAACAGGCTACCTGGGCAATAACCCAAAATTTCATTTGCAATGTTAGAAGAACCAACTTTGGCTAAAGCCTAAAGTAACGGACAGACCATTTACAGAGACAGGAAAAGTTTCAAAATTGTCTTAATCTGTCTGAGCAAGATTTGACAATCTTTTTTCTTGTATCCTGCTTGTCATGACTAGACATTGTACATTTTGTCAGTGGTCGATGCATAAGCAGATCCTTGCCTAAAGGCCGGATTTGCCAAGAAGAAACAGACTTCTAAAGAAAATTTCACCCAAACACTAGAGAATATGTATTCTCAGCAGTCAAAGGAATTTATTCTGATACTGATTACATATTTAGACACAAAGACAGTCTCAACAAATACAGGGAAATTAAAATTGCTCCACAAACTCTACCTGATCACAGTGGAATAAAACTGGAAATTAATAGTTAGAAAACCTATAAAAATATTTAGAGTCATAGATATTAAATAAGACTCTATTGACTGATGATGAGTCATTAAAAAACCAAGAGGTAAATAAAAATTACTATAATCAAATGCAACAAAAATATAGCTTACTAAAATCTATAGGAAAAAAGTGGAATTGCACATCAATCTCCGAGATGAACATAGATGCATCAAATTCTCAACAAAATACTTGACAAAACTAATCTTAGAGCTTACCACAAAAATATTATTCGTCATGACCAAATTGGATTAATTCCAAAAATACAGAGATAGTTCAATATGCATAAGTCTATAAATGCAATTCATCACATAAATTGGATGCACTGACAGAAATAACATGATAATCTTAACAAATGCTAATAGACATTTTGATAAAAAGCCAACACTGTTTCACAAATTAAACTCTGAATTGACTAGGGACAGAGAGATATAACATTATCATTCCAAATGGAAAATTATTATAATCATTATCTCTAAGATTAGAAACAATACAACGGTGTCCATCCTCTTCATTACAGCTCAATATTAGTATATATTACCATCTAAAGTTACATTTCTAGTCTATTAGTTTTAAAAAAGCAGTAAGTTTTAGAATATGATTTCCATAATATGTTTTCAAAACAACCAATAGCATCAAAAATCAAGGTAATACTCCATGGAATTATTACAGTTCACAGAAGATTAAACTGTCTCTTATTTTAGTATTCTAATAGTGTATTTATGACTGAGCACTTTTAATCATTAGAAATTTACTTTTCAAAGTACAGAAGCTGGGAAATGTGAGATTAGATATACAGTAGGGTTAATGTCAGATGAAGATTACATAAAAGATAATGCGGTATTAAATTTTAGAAGATTGAGAAATGTTAAATCCTAATGAGAAGGAATAAATATAAAGCAAGAGGCTATTCGCTTGAGACTTTAGCTATTTTGTGAGTCCACTAATTGTATAAATGGTCACAACACCCCCATGACTTAGAAACCTACCAAGCTTATATCTTGACATATTATTACATTGAAACTTAATATTTCCTCAGGTAAACTGTTTCTAGTGGAGGCTATTTGAAGAACTAATAAACATACCATTTATATATCAAGTGCAAAAATATGAGAAGTAGCTGCAAATCACTCATGGGCATCTTCTAGCATATAGAGGCTGTTCAACTTGTGCTTTCATGGTTTATGATGACAGTAACGACCTTCTCAGTGAATTATTACAACCTTGTATTTATTCATCATCCCTCTTTTATCTTCTAAAGCAATTGCCAGACCAAGTTGTAAATTTGACATTGTTGTTTTCAATTTTGAAAGCTTACTGAGAATCCAGGAATTGTATGATTCCCCATGTAATAGAATCTTATCATAAACGACAATCCTTAAAATTCCTGTACATTAGTTTAGAGGTATATTCACATGAAATTTATTTGAGAGGAAGTGGTATGTTCTTTGAGCTTCAGTTTAAAATTGTGAAAAATGTTCAACAATCTTTTATATTTCAACCAGAAAAAAAATGTTAAATGAATGTTCACAAAAGTATAGAATATAACCAGGTGGTGGTGGTACATGCTTTTAATCCAGCACTCAGGAGGCAGAGACAGGTGAATCTCTCTGAATTTAAGGCCAGCCTGGTCTACAAGGGTTAATTCCAGGACAGGAATTAACAGTTACAAAGAAACTCTATCTTTAAAAACCAAAAAAAGTATAGAATATAGGTATTTGAATCCTGAGCCGAGCAAAAATCTAACATGAATTGTTAAAACTCTTTTCAAAAAAAAAATCTTGATCAGGAGTCTCTTTAAATGTATAAAATTATTGGATTCATTCCACAATGTTTATGTAAAAACAGTATTAAAATTTTTATTCTTGAGATACATTTACAGTTAAACTCTTAAAACCAAATTAGTATAAAGTTGAAAAGGGAAGGACACTGAAAAAAAGTCAATGATTATAGCAATATAGTATCAAGCTGGGATGAGAGAGGGCAGAGCACAGTAGTGTACTGTTATTTTCACCATGCTTTGACAAGGCGTAATAAATCAAAACTCAAAATACTTCTGGAAGTAGGTCTAGGGTACAAGCAGGAAACTGCAAACAGTTGCTGAATCCACTTGCACAAAGGAAGAACCTTGGAATTTAGTTATATTCTCTAAGAACCACTTCCCTATTCTATTATTGTAGCATTTCTACCCATTTTGGGGTGTTAGAGTAATCTCAATACATTTGCTATTGAAAAGAGGCTTTCCTCAGACTTGAGTCCCATTTCAAAGTATTGGCTGATATTACTACCAGTGAACACACTTAAACTTTAGTGTCTTAGTAACTCTAGCCATTTAATCAATCACTAATCTAAGCATTGTTATGAAGATACTTTGTAGATATGACTAATCTCAATATGCTGACTTTAAAGAAAGTCAGTGAGTGAATCTCCCTCAATCAAAGGGCTTAATTATAAAATGAAATGTCTCTCAGGAAAGAAGAGACATTGTCTCACAACTGCAAAATGTCCTCCTACCTGAATTTCCCACTTGTGAACATCTAAGTTGTCATATGGTCAGTTTCTATAACTGCAGTAGATAATTACTTAAAACTCACTATATACAGGTTGCATATGTAGCTCAGTTGTAGAGCACTTGTCTAATATACATGAGATCCAGGGTTCAGTCCCTTATACTGAACTGATGACTAACATGGCTGAAGAGTAAAATAAAGTATATTATAAATAATTTTTCTAATTTTTCCATAATTATTGTCTGTATCTACTTAGTTCTTACCTCTTTCACAAGCATAGAAGTATGAATGATATATCAGTGAGAGTCCTCCAGAGAAACTGAGCCAAGATAAAATACACTACATCCCTCTCTCTGTTTCTAAATCTATATGTATTGAATAATCCATACCTAATACACATGCAGACACACACATATGTGTGTAATATATACATATATACATATGTATATGTATGTATGTATGTATGTATGTATGTATGTATGTATGTATGTATGTATGTATTCATCTTGGGTTCTTGGTTCATTTCCCCTGGAGAACCCTGGCTGATATACCATCCTCATTAATAAGTTTATAGATGAAGTTAGATCTAAGTAGGTAATCACAGTAATGGATACACAATGTCATTTAAAAGTAAAAATAAAATAAATACCTATAAAGTTAGTGCAAACTAAAAACTATATTTATGGTGCATGCCACCTCTTTTTAGGATGACTTAAATGTAAATTGTTATGATTATTCTCTGGAGTCAAGCTGGTACTCATATGTTTCATTCTCAAGGTAAACAATGTGCATGACATTGTAAATGTCCAATTTATGAATTTTAATAGTTTTGTTTTGTATAAAGAGTTGCCATTCTCATTAATTTGTACAAGATGATACCTCTCTAGATAGAACCTTCAGATATATGTACAAAGTCTTCTTCTTTTGTTTTTCAAACTAAATATTGATTACAAGCAATTTTTACATCTTACATAATTTCCACCTATTATTAGGCCATAAATTATATCAATGTCTTAATTCAAGTTTTACAACAATTATACGAATATGATGATTTCATAATTAAACATAATTACTGTTATACCAACTTGGGAATTCTAAGCAACATAAAACAATAAACTTTTATTTGGACCAGGATAAAGTGAGAAGCATTTTAGGACCATTCATACTCCAAAGAAAGTCATTTTTCACTAAGTACATCACACCACAGCTTACAAAATACAACTTGTGCCCGTAAGTTCAGCTATAAACTCTTTCCTTTTATGTTCTTTCTTGAACGTTAGTGCCCAGATTAGTCATATTGGCACAGTAGGGCTGTTGAAAATTTATAAAGGAATATCACCCTTAAGCTTTGCCTATATAAATCCAGTTTGAGACTAACTTGAAGAGGACCATTTATATAAACATGACTTAGTATTCATTATGAAGAATAACATGCTTCTTTTAAGCACGTTTTACTTAGCAAAACTGGCATAAATAAAAGTGAGTTTATAGGGATAGTGAACTGAGGCAGTGATTTGAGGATGTACGGTGGTAATATGATAAATTCCATTCTCATTCCTCTCGTCAACTGCTTATCAAAGCCACATAATTTGACTGATTTAATGAAATGTTTTACTGTGATTTTAAAGCTTTTAGGAGGTTATTTATAACTTTAGTTTATTTGTGTCAAAGTTTTCCTACAAAAATTATTTATTTATTTTACTCATGCAACTTAAATCAGCAATGTTCCTTACTGATTCACATTAAATATTCATCACGGTGAGGGCGTTATTACACATTGTTAAAATCAGTTCTCTGTATTTCTTCTCAATTAGCCCTTTACAGATACTTTGTTCTTTGAAAATAATGATGTTATTGACTCTGTAGCCTAACCCTTCTATAGACTATAAACCTTAATTGGTGGCAAATAAAAATTCACTATTAAATGATACTTTGACTATTTTCTTGACTGAGAAAGTCTTCATTGGTGTCAGTCCAAAATATGGCATGTTATTTAGACCTGTCATTATTTAAACTCAAATTGATTTTATCCATGGTTGTCATTGCTTAAAAACTTCCAAGTTAAGCCTTTGTCACTAATTTCTGGTTTGGGTAAGAGATATAGCATCAAGCATCTCACCACCTTTTTTTTTTTCCTTTTGGGTTTTTTTGTTTTGTTTTGTTTTTTTCATACAGGATTTCTCTGTGTATCAGGCTGTTCTGTAATTTACTCTGTGGACCAGGGTGGCTTCAAACTCTCATAGATCTACCTGCCCATCCCTCCCAAGTTCTTAGATTAAAGGCCTACACTGTCACTACCTGGCTTTATCCCCTTCTTACCTAATATTCCTTGTTTCAGTTGGGAGTGGGCAGTACAGGTTGAACAAATGGTACAATTGGGACTAAGAGACTTTAGGTTTTTGTTGCTTTTTAAAGAATTACTTCAGGAGGGACCCTCTCATTACTGTGAGGCTAATACAGAAAATATTTCCTTTAAATTGCACACAAAGTTCTTTCTGGCGCTAGATTTTTCTCAATCTCTGGAGTAAAACAATTTTAAACACATCTGTGTTGAAATTTCATTTATTTATTTATTTGTTTTGGATCACTTTATATTTATATATTTTTTATTTAAAAATATTTAATTTAGTAAATATTAGCTCCTTTTTTTATTTGTTGTATGTACCAACCAGATTTCTCATCTTTTCTTTCCTCACCTTCCCTTCCCCACTTCCTTTCTGCCCCCATCCAATTCTTAGAAAGGGTAAGGCTTCCCATGGGGAGTCACCAAAGCCTGGCATATCAAATTGAGGCAGGCCTATACTACTATCCCCTGCATCAAGCTTGGGCAAGGCATCTCACCATAGGAAATGGGTTCCAAAAAGCCAACTCCTGTAGCAGGACCAGATCCTACTCTCACAAAGAAACCAAGCTACACAACTGTCACTCACGTACAGAGGGCCTAGGTTGGTCCCATGAAGGCTCCCTCTAGATTCTATAAACTCCCACAAGTGGGGTTTAACTGTCTCTGTGGATTTCCCCATCATAATCTTGACCCTCTTGTTTGTATAATCCCTCTTCCCTCTCTTCTACTGGACTCCAGGATCTTGTAACAGTTCTTGGTGATGAATTTCTGCATAGGATGTGCATCTCTCCATCTCTATCAGATACTAGATGAAGATTCGATGATGACAATTAGAGTAGTCACCAATCTGACTGCAGGATGAGGCCAGTTCAGGCAACTTCTCTACTACTGCTAGGAGACTTAACTGGGTGATACTTGTTAATTCCTGGGAATTTTCCTGTCACCAGGTTTCTCCCTAACTCCACAAGGCCCCCTGTTTCAAGATATCTCTTTTGTTGCTCTCCCTCTCCATCCATCTCCAACTCGACCATCTGGATCCCTAATGTTTCCATCCTCCATTCCTTGCCCCCGACTCCCTGCCACTAGTTTAACCAGTAGATCTCATCTCTCTCCCCATCTCAGGGTCTTCTTTGTTACCTAGCTTCTATGGGGCTATGGATTGTAGCCTTGTTATCCTTTGCCTTACATCTAATATCCACTTATGTGTGAGTACATAACTTGTTTTGTGAGACCAGAAATACTGAAGCTGGAAAAGATTCCAATTTTGTATTGAGACCTTTTGGGACTTCCATCTTCACTACAACTGAGAAAAGTCTTGAGGCAGGGCCCCACAAGGGAAGTATTATTTAATGGAAAAACCCAAGTTACACAAAACTGCTGACTGCTACCCACACCCGAACCTGTAGTTACACAAAACGTGTTGACCACCTACCTTCCCCTATAGGTTGGGTAACAATGAACCAATCAGGTAAGTTTCCAAACAACCCCTGTGGTTAGCAAAGGGTCAGCAGATGTCCTGAGGATGTGACCAGGAGACAGATGCTAAGAGTAAACGACGTCAGAAAATAATAGCTACGTTTTACCTAACCTTTAGTAACTTGAGATATAGAATAAGCAATTTTGTACTTTGAACCTGTAATTTTATGACTGCTCTGTGATTTTTGTCTTTATAAACCCCTTACAATAATAGACGGGGTCCTTCTCCCTCCGTCTCCAGTGTTAGATTGCAAGGTAGGGAACCCGTGCTATTTTGTATACAGTAAATGAAATCTTGATTTTGCATTCATAAGAGTGTGACTTTATGGTGGTCTCCTTGGGAGTCTCAGGACTTAGGCACAACAGTTTGTCTTTCTGGGTCTGGTTTTTCTCACTGAGTATGATTTTTTTTTAGTTCCTTACATTTGCTGCAAATTTCACGATATCTTCTTTTAAACTACATTGTGTAAATGTACCACATTTTCTTTATCCATTCATTAGTTGAGGGGCATCTAGGTTATTTCCAGGTTCTGGCTATTATGAATAATGCTACTATAAACGTAGTTGAGCAAGTGTCCTTATGGAATGATTGAGCTTTCTTTGGGTATATACCAAAAAGGTGGTGTTACTGACTCTTGAGGTAGATGGATTCCCAATTTTTTGAGAAACCACCATATTGATTTTCAAAGTGGATGTAAAAGTTTGCACTCCCAGCAGCAGTGGAAGAAAGTTCCCCTTAATCTATATGCTCTCCAATGTAAGCTGTCATTTGTGGTTTTGATCTTAGCCATTCTGATAAGTGTAAGATGATCCCTCAGAGTCATTTTATTTGCATTTCCCTGATGACTAAGGATGTTGAGTGATTCTGTAAATGTGCTCTACCACCAAGTTACAACTCCTGAAAGAATAAGCATTTAATATTTAGAGATTCTTGAATATATCAAGTGAACTAACACTGATTATTAACTGGAAAACAAAAATCTATGATTTTATATCTTCTTTACTGGTGTATTCTTAATAGCTAAAATCTGAATGTGAATTTTTTTCTTGCCTGAAGTGAATCTGTACAATAAATAAGGATTTATACTTTACTGTAGTGTATACTTACCAATTGCTGTCTCTTATTATAAATCATAATGATATTAATGTCATCATTTAGATATTTCCTAATATCACATATTCTTTGACATTTTCCTTGAGACAAGTTTTCAGATATATTCCAAGTTAACCTGTAGCTTTCTATATGGCACAGGCTAGCCTCAGACTCCCAATGACTCTGTCACTTTCCTCAGCAGTAATAATTAAGATAAATATTACCTGTAAAATAGAATCTAAAATTTTATATTAATATAATAAAAGCAAAATATGGTCTACACTGTCTAATACTGCCTACAATATTTTGACTACAAATAAATGTTTAAATGAGCAAAAACTAATTCTTGATGATGAATATAGCAAATAAATATTCTCAGAAAGAAGTTTGATATATTGTAAATGTCAGATAAAATTATACCCTGTAGAAATATGTATGACAATTAAACTGCAATGAGTCATGCCTTTTAAGTTTTTTGACAATCTTAGAAAGGCATCACTTGTATATTTCCACATTTGGAGCAGAAATCTGATATAATTGTCTAAAAGAGTACATTGTAGATGGTCAGTTTTGATGTCCCCTACTAAAGGTTACAGTGAGAATAGCATTCCACATTTATCAATTGATAAACATTGTCACAATTTATAATGTCCTTTTATTAAATTATAAAAGTAATGATTGTTTTTTATTCACTTTATCACATTCTTAGTTCATGCAATTTTCTATTCCTATCATCTTATTTATCTCTTAGTGTCTCCAGATAGCAAGTGACTATATTTCAGAATTTTCTGCTCCTGTGTCTCATTTGGTTTAATTTATATAGTAAATTTTGAATAATGTCCAATTAATATCACGTAAATTTAAGTCATTCACTAGTGGTATAGAATTGTAATTAATGATTTTGTCATAGTTATCAAATACATCCCTAATTTCAAAAGTAATGACAGATTTAAATAATAAATAAGGTAATGCTATCTAAGACATAATAAATAATAGAGGCTAGTTTTTAGTAATTCTCAATTCTTTAGTTACATCCAAATCATTGGAAATGGAATGCTCTTTACTGAGATGAGATTATATTAAATTTCCCATTGAACTTAAATAAAAGCATACAGCAGTTCGGTTGTGATAAGTTATCTATCAGATTTGATTAGCTTTCAAGTCCTGATCACAGTACAAATCTTTCAAGAACATTTAATGGGTATGTTTTTATTAAAATAAAATATGCAATTGACTAAAGTGTGAAGAGTTCTGAAATTTTCACAAACTCTCAAGATGAAAAATAAGTCCCAAAGTATACTCTTTATTTGAGTATGCTTTTAATGATATTACATTCAACCATTTTTAGCAAAAATATTTATCATTAATAATAGTTAAATGCCTAGTACATATTTTCTAAAGGCATCAAATTAGAGTCTCAATTGAAAACACCTTTGTAGTGGCACACACCTTTAATTCAGTACTTGGAAGGCAGAGGCAGGTAGATCTTTGTGGGTTCAAGTCCAGGCTTGTCTACAGAGTTCCATGAGAACCAGTGCTATTACACACAAAGAAGTCTTTTCTTGAAAAATTAAAACAAATAAACAAAAGATTCAATAGTCCACTGTGGCATGAACATATGACCAAGTACATGGCAATAGGGATATCTAATTGTGACAACATTAAGGCAGATAAGGAATCTGAGCAGGAATGCTAGAACTCATTGTTATCCAGTCAAATATCCAGTAAGTAATATAATATGTCTTCCATATTTAGGGTTGCTTATCTCCCTTAAATTAATAATCTCTGAAAATATTCTTACATACACACTAAAAAGCATTTTTCCAAGATAATTTTAAATCCATTTAAACTGATGATGAAGATTAATTGTCACAGTCACAAGAATACTCCTTGTCAAATCGGCACACAAAGAGATTACTTTAAGCCACAATAAACCTGCTCCCTTGGTCTCAAAATATTATGGATATATCATAAGATGTATGTAATTTATCTTTTAAGGGACTCCCTCCAGAGTCTTGAAAGATTTTAATACTGCAAAAGCCCAAAGTAGAAGTGTCTTCAAAAATGCAAGACAGTGTCTCAATTGTGAGCCACACTAAAATGAAAATGAAAGTCTTACATATAATATATTGTGGAGTAGATTAACTATTCTTATTCCAATAAATAATAGGCACATGGCAAGAAAAATTTAAACCAAACTAGCATGTACACCTAGCTTTTGATGGATTTAGATGGACTCTATTGCCCATGGGAAGCCCTGTCCTCAGAGTTATGTTACCTACAGCATGCATAGCATCTTTTGTTGCCTGTGTATACTTTTGTACCAAAATTTTCCTTGTTAGGTATCCAATGGTACTTTAATTTACAACATCCTGAGTTACCTATTGAAATTTAGTCTTCTCCATCACACTTTCAAAAACAGCTTCTTATGATTTCCTTGTAAAGATTCTGACCATGTACTACATTGACTGGCTTTTAACAGCTTTCTAAACGTTTGATGAACTCTTCATTGACACCATAATACTTACTTTTTATATGACTGAAAAAACAGTACAAGGTGATAACACTTCTATGTTTTAGTTCTAAGTTGATATCTATTTTGGGAGTCTTGGACAACAACTCTTTGTTCATTTGAATGCCTTTGATGATGAACCCAGGAGACATTCTGAGATAACAATTTTGGTGAAGGATATCACTCGGTTACATTCTTAGTTTGTAATATTTTCTTAGAAAGGAACTTTATTTTTATAAACTGAAGCCTACATGTAGGGGTCTCACTCTCAGAAAACCCTCTTTACCATTCTAACCCTGAATGAGAGTTTTCATTTAATAGTATTTCTCTAAAAATTAATAAGGGTTAGTGTGCGGTGGTTGTTTGAAACAAAATGACCCCCAAAAGGAGTAGCACTATTAAGAAGTATAGCTTTGTTGAAATAGGAATGGCCTTGTTGAATGAAATGTGTCACTGTGAGGGTGGGCTTTGAGGTCTCACATATGTTCAAGCTACACTCGGTATCTCAGACCACTTCAGGTTGCCTACTGGATCAAGAGGTAGCTCCTTTTCCACTCTTAGCTCTTTTTCCATCACTGTGTCTGGCTGAATGCTGCTACATCATACCATGATGATACTGGACTAAACCTCTGAAACTGTAAGCCACTCAATTAAATGCTTTACTTTATAACAGTTGCCATGGCCATGGTGCCTCTTTATAACAATAAGTCAGTTGTCAAAAAAATCCATAATAATAATAATATAATTTTTTTAAATTTTGAATATATCTGTGGTGTGATGGTTTGAAAGAATATGGCCCCAAAGGAAGTGATACTACTAGAGGGTATGGCCTTTTCAGATTAGGCATGGTCTTGAAGGAAGTGTGTCACTGTGGAGGTAGGTGGACTTTCAGGTCTCATATATGGTCCAGTCATGTCCAATGTGCCGATGAACTTCTTGTTGTTTGTAGATCAAGATGCAGAATTTTTAGCTCCTTTTCCAGTACCATGTCTGCCTGCATGCCATCTTGTTTCAACATGATTATAATGGACTGAACCTCTGAACTGTAAGCTATCCAATTAAATGTATTTCTTTATATGAGTTGCTATGATGATGGTGCCTTTTCACAGCAATAGAAACCCTAACCAAGACAATGTAAATGATGAATAAATAATATAAAGTTGAGGTAATAACAAATACCTTATCAAGGTAAGAACTATATAGGGGCAATATTTCTACCAGAAATTACAGTCTTTACAGAAAAATAACAACCATCCTTATTTGTGAAACTAGTTTTTATCACCATTTTTCTTGAATTTAGAATTATGTGAGAACCAACTCTGGTCATATCTATGAGGGAAATTACAGAGATATTTAAGTGACAATAGAAAGCTTGCCATAAATAAAGGTGAACCATCTCAAGGTCTGAGGTCCCAAACTAAATCAAAGTAATTCTTTTTTTTATTTTTTATTTTTTTTTTATTTTTTTTCAAAGTAATTCTTAAAAGATAAGAAAGCCAAATGAACTTTACAGTTGACCTTTCTCTGCTTGGGTCTGCCAAGATTTTTAGAAAGACTGCTGTATGTTTCTACCACCATGAACTCTGTCATGTCTACCCCAATTTTAATAGACTGTATAATTTCAAATAATTTATCAAAATAAACACTGTGCACCACAAAATACTTTCTGTCAGATACTAGATCACACTAATGAAAGAAATAATTATTGTATAAAATTGATTTTAGGACTAAAGACACTGTTCTACCAACCCGGATCATATGTTTTATATGCATTTGAAACTAGTTTGTGGAAAAATGTATATGATTCAGAGCTGTGAGCTTGACAAAACTTAAAATATTATAAGCATAGTTTAGTGGACTATTGAGACATGATAACAGAAATGAATAAAATGGAAAATATGCTCATAATATTTCAAAGAGGAACATACGAGTATTTGGAACTGAACTAAAAGCCATTCACGTTAGTTTCTAGGAAAGAATATGTCAGCCTTCTACTTTTATCCTGAAAATTTGCATAAAGCTGAATTCAGAAATAAGCTGTTTGGTTAAAGAAATTTTAAGGCAATATAACACCCAAGCTGTTCAGAATGGGGACTGTTTCTTCCTCTTCTTAGGCTCTACAGTATAAGACAGAATAATGATATAAAATTTATGTTTGGTGAGGAAAGGCATGTGAACAAGTTTAACATTAAAGATAAGGAGACTACAAAGGCCCCTTTAAACCAAAACATGTAACTTCATACTTTTTATATTCTCCACAGCAATTTGCTCTCATACTTACAGTTTCTTTTAATATTATTTTGCTAAATAAGCATTGAGTCCACATCATACACTCAATACATTGTGGCAAATAAGATTACCTACAAACATATTTTTAATTATCAAGTTTTTTTTTTGTAAGTTTTACGGAAACATTTGTTCTACTTGAAATTTTGCATTTTGAGCCCTCTTTATCACCTCCCTGTCCCCAAGTGATCTCAAAAATATTGAGAGAAAGTTTACCTTTCTATAAGAGCTTCAGAGGTATCAATGACCTTGAATGGGGAAACAATTTTAAAACAAGAACAAGTTGTCGGGTGAGTACTCAAATCTAAAAATCTCTATATGTTAACCCTGTTTTTGAACTTTTTATATAATTTATTATCCTTTTCTTTCCATGCCTTCTTTCTTTCTCTTTGTTTTATTTCATTTTGATGACAATTTGTACTACAAGTTCCTCAATCCTTTCCCACCTTCATTGGGCAGATTTATAGCTGTTAAAAAAAAACCCTTTAATGGCTAAACTGTCTCTCCAGTCCCTTTTGTAACGTTTTATTCTTTCAGTCCAACTATAATTAACAAACTGCATCCTTGTTTCAGAGGCTCTTTTATACATAATCTCAAGTACTTCATTTTTGAACCACGAATTGAAACCTGAAACTCTACTGAATTAAACTTCATAGACTCAACATTCATTCAGATTTGATTCTTTTATTTCCCTCTTTTGTGGAATCACTATCTCACAGTATTTTGCTATAATGACCACCAGAGGAACAGGTCTGATGTGTCAGGTCCAGGCCCAGGGATCTGCTTTGTTCTTTGGCCTTTTTCGTGAGTTTGCCCTTCTCTCCAGTGTGTCTGGCCAGGGTTCAACTATCTAGAGAGTTGAAGAATTGTTTTGAATTGAGTATTTGGAAATATTCCAGATGGTACACCAGCTCATTCATTTCATCTCAGGACTTCTCTACCCACCCAACCATACCACCTATTTGGCAGCTCATTGGGTCCCCGGGGTTAGAATTTCACAGAAACCTCAACATATTACAGGAAATCTCAGGCATATTGTATAAATTTTACTTGAAGTAAACAAGCAATGTTTATCTCTCACTATATGGTGGGTGACAATTTACAGCTGCTCAATCCAAATATGGCACTAGTAACTCAAAAGATTCCTGGAGGGTCATTGGTGCCTAGTTCATGTTGAAAGTTTCGAAATGCCATTTCTGGTAGCAGCTAATAAATCTGGAGCAGCAGCATCAAAAGGGCAAATTACCTTGGTGGCAAGAGAGAAGCCTAGCAAATAAAACATAAGATGATTTTCTTTCTTCCATGCACATCTACTTTTTTCCAACTTGTTACCAAAATTTGCAACCCACATTCATAGTGGATTTCCCCCATTAATCAAGGCAATCAGGACGCTTCTTCAGATATGCCTCCATTCTGAGATGATTCTGATTTTCAAACCAACCATAAGAAGCATGTAGGAATTACCTCTTCAGCTGACCTCCAAAAGAAAATATACAAAATTCTTCCACTCCGCACCTAGCAAAGAAATGAACCTAGGGAGAAAAGGGTGTTGTGTGATATTTTGTTTATGTTCTAACAAAGAATGCTTGCTTGAGTTAAAGGGTGGAAATAGTCACTAGTTAACCTTATAGGTTTGGAGGACTGTAGAGATAAGACAGAAAATGGTAAGGCAAGCTGAGACAGGATATCTGCCCTTTTGGATGAAGGAATGAAAAAGGCAGGAAATCATTGTTCACTGCTCTACAACTTCTCTGATTCACCAGTTTTTACCCACTATCTGACTCCGAATTTATACTGATAAAGGTTAATTAGATTTATGCTTCATCTGGCATCTAATTCAGGGCAGAAAAACATGAGATAACCACTTGCCCTGATTTGCTGCCATCACAGCTGCCACTGGTGACCACAGCTGCAGCCACAGCTGCCAGAGTCTTCTCGTTTTTTCTCCTTTACTTCAAGTCATCAGAGTAAGCCTGGGATTTTTCTGTTACAGCCTCTTTACAAGAATCTCCACAGGCACTTGGGCTCTAAACACCACCAAAGTTAGCCCCTCAATACCAAGGAATTCTGCCTTCAGGCATCTCCTGCCAGATGTCCTTTTGTGTGATCCCTGTGTATATTTTTCTGACAGCCAGCTCCTTCACCCCATGGGTTTCAGGCTTCCTCAAACCCCCACCTTGGGCTTGTGCCACACTAGGAATCTGCCTTGACAGTGCTTGTGCTTTTACCATTGTTGTAACAGTCACACAGCTCACAGTTGTATGCTAATAGCTTCAGCTGTCCTCATCCGGACTATGAACTGCCTGTGTTCTCTGCTCAGACATACTATGTGGCATTTGCCAGTCTCATACTTTACCATCATTTGGTGAGGCAATTTGGAATTCTTAAAAGGGGAATTAGTTAAAAGGAAGTAAAAGTTGTATCCCATGTTAAAAAAATTGAAATACTATTACAATGGATGGAGTTAGGTCTCTCTATGAGTCAACAATGGGTGGCTTACAAATGGAATGATTGAAAGAAGGGATACTTGATTTTTCTGGGATTTTCACATTATCAGTTATAAATATTATTGACTGGGTAATTCTTTTTTATCACTGGAGAAGTTGGTTGACATGAGTGTCAAGATCCACACATTAGAAAAAGTTACTAGAGAAAATAATTCCATTTTGACGGGTAAGGTACAAGAGTTAAGCAATATTCAGACAAAAACAGAGGAATTTAAAGGAGAACAAACCACACCATTACATTATAAAATTAGAGAGGAACAGTCCAAGATTTTCAAACAACCAACCTTAATTTATACAATCACTTTACCAAAACAATTGCCCAATGACAGGTATACCCAAAGCTGTGTAAAAACTGATTGGATTCTTGTGGAAATATTAGATTTGAAGAAATTTAAGGTTGCATTAATCTCATATGGTATGTATCACCTTTTGTGAAGAAACGGTTAAACTCATGATTAACTAGTAACAGGATTGCTCCACAAGACTGAAGAGATTTGGTTACAGCAGTATTGGAACCTGGTCCTCAGTTGCAGTGGAGAACTAAGTGTGCAAATGAGACTAGGACCATTGAACAATGAAGTAGGGCTAGAGGTATTGAAATTTCCCAAGACCAACTTCTCAGCAGGGGACATAATGCTGATATACAAAGTCGTCTCTATATAACCATATCATGGTTCTATGTCATGCAGCAGCTTTGAATCCTGGGGAAAGAACTGGAGAAATTGGAAAGAAAACTGAGTCATTTCTAAAGTTATACATAGCCCCCAAAGAAAGTTTCACTGATATTTTACAAAGATTGATTTCAGTTGTAAATAGAATGATACCAATTTCAGAAGTTAGACTAATACTAAACATACCTCTGTTTTTGAAAATGCTATTTTACAATGCAAAAGGGTACTTAGGCCTTTAATGGCAAGATCAGAACCCTTAGAGGAATGGATCTGAGATATAGTCAACATTGAATTCATAACCATGAAGATAACTAGATAGGACAGATGATTTCCAGAGGCTTGAAGAAAAATTAAAATGTCAGATGTTTTAATTGTGGCAAACAAGGTCACCTAAAAAAGGATTGTAGGCATGGTGTTTCTATCCTAGAAACAATGTTTTTTCTAGGAATACTAAAACAAATCTTTCGATTCTGGTATGCAGAATTTGCAGCAAAGGCCACTACTGGACCAAAGAATGTAGATCTACTAGGGACAGACAAAGTAAACCTTTGCTATCTGGAAATACCTTGGGGACCTCTTGCAGGCCCCCATGTTAAATTTGGTTCAACCATTCCATGTCATCATGGGGAAAGTTTCTCCCCAGAGCAATGACAGGGCCTAATGACCTAATGAACTTTGGAAAAAGAAACTTTCTCTAGAAGAGAAAAGAAAAATTTCAAGAGAAACCACAAAGTAAATATTTTGGCAAACTTCTATAAATGATCAAAGACCAAAGCTAAATATACAAATAACTGGCATTGTATAAGTATCTTGATCAGAGGTAGAAATGTATATTGTAATACGATAAATATATCCTAAAATGGCATCAATATGCAAAATGTCTTAATCAGAGGTAGAAGCATGCATACAATATGACAAAATAACTCACTATTATTATTAGTGTGAGTAAGATCACACTAATATATTATCTTGTCCATTTTCCCATTTCTTTCAAAGAGATACCTGATCCTACATAATTTTCTCCCCAACCCCAACCCTATACCAATTATAATCAACCACTAAATGATTTCCCTAACCCTGAGGATAAACTTCATTGGGAGAGAGGTCGTCATCTTCTACAATTACTTTCAGCTGTCATGGGGGCTATGTTCTTTTTATGGGATTCTGTAAAAGTAAAATGATGGTTATGTTTCAAGATTATTGTCTGGTATAATTGCAAATAGACTCTTATGAAATTATGAGGCTTTCAACACACTTCCAATAAGTGATCAATCAATTTCTGCATTACCTTGTGCTAGAGGTTCTGGCATACCATTATTTGTGAAGTATATGGGACAAAGCCTATTTCTGATTATATCTTGAATCTTTATGAATAATGAAGTCAATTCTGTATCATCTGGTATAAATTCAGCAGTTTCAATATGCAAGACAACTCTTTCAGCATATTGTGAATCAGTAACTATATTAAGAGGTTTTTAAAAATCTTTTAGCACCTTGAGAATAGCATTTAATTCTGCCTTTTGGACAGAATTATAAGGTATTTGTTTTTCCTTACTTAATTCTTCTGATTTGTAACCTGCCTTCCCTGATTTATTTACATCTGTATAAAATGTACAGGTTCCAGTTATTGGAGCATCACTTACAATGTGGGAAAGAATGTAAGAATTTGTTCGTCATGTTCAGAGAGTCCAGTTTTATCCCATGCTTTTTTTGGTAACAGTCCAGCTGGCCTTGGTGAGCTCCCAGTATATCAGCTCCACTGTCTCAGTGGGTGGGTGCACCCCTCGTGGTCCCGACTTCTTTGCTCATGTTCTCCCTCCTTCTGCTCCTCCTTGGGACCTTGGGAGCTCTATCCAGTGTTCCAGTGTGGGTCTCTGTCTCTATCTCCATCCATCGCCAGATGAAAGTTCTCACTCAGGATAGTGTTTTCTATTTCCATCCATTTGCATGCAAAATTCGAGAAGTCATTGTTTTTTACCGCAGCGTAGTACTCTAATGTGTATATATTCCATACTTTCTTCATCCATTCTTCCATTGAAGGGCATCGAGGTTGTTTCCAGGTTGACGAACAATGAGGGCTGATGAGACGCCAAGGACAATGGCACGCGGTTTTGATCCAACGCAATGTACTGGCTTGGTGGGAGCCTAGCCAGTTTGGATGTTCACCTTCCTAGATATGGACGGAGGGGGGAGGACCTAGGACTTACCACAGGGCAGGGAACCCTGACTGCTCTTTGGACTGGAGAGGGAGGGGGAGAAAAGTGGGGGGAAAGGGAGAGGGGTGGGAGGAGGGGGAGAAGAATGGGAGGAGGGGGAGGGAAATGGGAGGCTGGGAGGAGGTGGAAATTTGTTTTTTTTTCTTTCTTTTCTTTATTCTCCTTTTATCAATAAAAAAAGGAAAAAAAAGAACGTAAGAATTTCTCTTTATAAGGTAAACTTTTGGGATAACTGTTATTAATTTCTTCTAAAAAATTAACACAAGTTTTTTGTCATGGTTCATTGTCTTCCCATAACTTTTTTATTTCATCAGTAGTAAAAGGTACTATAATCTCTGCTGGGTTTATACCTGCTAATTGACAAAAATCTCAATTTATCTTCTATAATTGATTCAGAGACTTTTCCACATAAGCTTTTAATATTTTACTTGATTTATGTGGTAAAAAGATCCATTCTATGATAATATCGTCCCTCTACATTAAAATCCCTTCAGGAGAAATTCTGGAAGGCAATATGACTAGAATACAACTAAGATTTGAATTCTCCCTATCCACATGTGCCCCCTTAATATCTCCTCAACAATCGTCAATACCTTTTCTGCTTCAGCTGTTAATTCTCTGGGACTACTCAAGTCTTTATCACCATCTAAGGTATGTTTAAATGAAATATTAGATCATGTGTTATCCCAAGAGCTGGTATAGACTGGAAATGTCTTCTAATAATCTTTGAAAGTCATTCAGAGGCTGCAACTAGTCTCTCCTAATTTTTGCCTTTTGTGTTCTAATTTTCTGTAAACCTATTCTCTAACCTAGGTAATTGACAGAATCTCCTCTCTGTATTTTTTTCAGGAGCAATTTTTACTCTTCATTTTGAAAAAAAACTTTCTTTACTTCTTCAAACATTGCCTCTAAACTATTTATTTTGGAATTATATTCTCCTTTCTAAATTTCTTAAGATAAGTGCTCCTTTTTGACTTTCCTTTTATTTATTCATTGTCTCTTTCATATCATGCATCTTAATCCCACTCATTTCCACATCCCTTCATATTATTCTTTGCCCTACCATGCGGCAGCATGGGTCGAAGAAAAATCCTCCCTTATCCATCACAGCACAAAGAAAAGTGGGCCTTACATTTCTCTTGGGCAGCACAGTAAGGCTGACCCTATTGACTGTGGGGCATGCTGTCAACCACCTCCTATAATGTGAGGGTGGGAGATCTGGTCCCACCTTTCATCTACCATATGGTTATGTGAGCAGGGGAGAGATGTCCTCTCTTCCTAGCCTTGCTGCTTGTGGCAGATGGGATAGCTGGAACTGAGGTCAGAAGAGCTGGAGAGATAGTCCACCTCTTGCTCTTAACTGCACGGTGTGAACTAGCTGAGACACTGCTGGAAAGAACACCCTGCTGAGGACAGGATAGAGCTGGCCAGATGATTTAAAATGATTGCAAAGTGGTTTTCAAAAGAAGTTTTAAAAGTTACATACGCTGTGTTATTGTTCATCAGACTGTGTCTTTGGATTAAACTCAATCTGCAGAC
Organism: Microtus pennsylvanicus; assembly: GCF_037038515.1. Classification (NCBI taxonomy): domain Eukaryota; kingdom Metazoa; phylum Chordata; class Mammalia; order Rodentia; family Cricetidae; genus Microtus; species Microtus pennsylvanicus. Next base: position 48,388,975 of record NC_134601.1, read on the forward strand.
AGTGGTAAATTTTGATCATGTTATCTCAACAGAATTATCTTGCCATTATAATTATATATTTTAAACATGATGCTGTTATTTGAAATAAAGTTATAATTTAAATATAATGAGCTGATTAGATTTTTTTTATTTTTCAAATGGTTATCATTTGAAATATATATATATATATATATATAACTCATTTTTATATAAATATATTGCTGAGATCGTAGTTTGCTTTATTACAAGCATCTTCCTTCCATCTATGTCTGCAGAGATTTTCTCTTTCATTTCAATACCATATATGATTCAATTTCTTTGGGGTAATTGGAGTATTTTTATCATCTGTTTACAATGAATTCTCTTTTTATCTTTACACTCAATAGTAAAAAAGAAAGAGGTCAATTTTGTCTGGTTTCTATCAGATGCACAGATAGTACAATATAAACTGTGTATTTTTATCACCCTGGAAGTAAAAACAACATCGCTGTATGTGTTTTTATTTTACCAATTGATCCATTTAGTTTCTCATTGAATTCTTTCATAATATGTGATTTTCATAAGCCATCCTAAAAATTTGGATTCCATTTGAGCAATATAGGCCATAAATCAATAAATATAATTACTTCAAATTATGGATAATGAGGAAATCATAAATTAGTGGAAAGATCAACTCTTTATAGACACTTAAATGGCCATTTTCTCTAAATTAAAACATATGGCATAACTCCCTTGTACCTACACATCATTGTGAAATGGGCAGCCAAAATATTAGAAAGCAGTGTATAACAAACTATTAAAAGGAAAAACACTTAATGATTTTTATCTTTCAAGTATATTGATAGTTCAATAACAAAGTCATAATTAAAAAGATATCCACCAATAACATGGAAAATAATAGTAATGTAAAAATATCTTATGTGGCATAAAATTTTGTCATAATTCTTGAGGATGATATGTAGCTAGGTGTAATTTTCAGTTAATTTACATATATTTATTAATATTTTCTGTGCTTGAAATATCATTCAGCAATACAGAGATTTTTTTATAAGAAGAGGTAAGCTACTCAATCTGTTTACTTTTAAATTAGAGCAGTTTAACTATGTATTTTTCACATTATTCTCAATATAAAGATCTAAATGATTTTACTGCTTTTCTGGGTTATTTAAAGCCAATAACTTCACAGTGTATTTTCAGGTTATTCTAAAGTAATAGATAATATTAACCTTATTAGATAATTATTTACGGATCTATTTACTGAAAGATCAGGTTTCTACTAATTCTTTTGTGTCATCTATACTAAAATATTTCTCTGATTCATATCAAAATCAAGAACTAATATTATAATAAGATAAAAGCACTATTACAACTGAGGGAATAGATTGACAACAATCTTAGAATCTAAACATATGATGTTTAAAATAGATATATTCTACAAAATATTGCATGTGAATATAGAAACCTGGGGCAAAAATGACTAAAAGTCCCTTTAGATACACTTTAATAAAGTATTGAATAATTTTGGATATGACGTAGGTGGTATAATAGAATCAACACATGATGCAGAAGAGATTGCTCAGGTATTAATATCACTGTTTCTTCCTGCAGAAGTGGGTTCTATCCCCCAGCACCCACAATACACTTAACAACCATCTATAAACTCCAGTTTCAGAGAATCTGACACCCTCTTCTGGCATTTACAGAGACAAGACATTCAGTTGATAAGCAGACATACTTGCAGGCAAAACACACACATGCATGAGATAAAAATAAAATCATTTTTAAAATCAACATTCTCACTACTGTAAATGCAATGCAATTGTGGAGAAATAAAATCAACCTTTTAGCTAGCATTAATATTTACATTTAGGATTTATTAAGGAGAATAAGTGATCAATACTTTTTTGATATATATTCACAAAATCTTAAGTAATGCTCATTTAAACAGACAGGTAAATTCTCTTTTTTCTAAGGGTATACTGGACTAATGATGTACATCTAGTGAGTCAAATGAAGTGTGTTCTTAATGAGAATAGTTGACAAAATTTACTTTGAATTATGTGTTCATTCTCTCAACTTTCATCATTTATTTTGGAAGGTGCCAATTACCAATTTAGAAAAAAAATTAAGTAGAGGACTTCACGGCGACAAACTGAAATGTTCATATAAAACCCACAAAGAAATGTAAGGAGTCCTACCAAAAGTACTGTGAATAAGCTTAGATGAAGCTTATATAGCAATGAGAGCTGCAGACCTGGGTTATATCATGGCTATAACTTTATGTAAGAATTGCTTGGTTAAGCTTTTTCTAATTCCTGATTCATAAGTATGTAAAATTATGAGAAATTTGTTGTTGTTGTTATTGTTTTAAATCTCAATTCATAGGGTTGATTTGTTACATAACCATGAATAGCAGTTACAAATGGTGAGTGCACTTTTAAATGTATATCAAATATGTACATGAATCTAAAAAAGAGATAGAAATATTGTTTTTGAATTATTGGTGAATAATGAGGAATATTGAATGAAGTAACACATGCCAGTGTATACATACATGCAGACATGTATATTTAAATCTTTTGTGGATATAGGTCATCGAAGTAGATGGATTTTTTTCTTTCATTATTTAGTGCTTTTATGTGTAGTTTTAATCATTAATCTTCATATTGTTTTATCCCACACAGCTGAGTTGGCTCTATTCCCATTTTCAGTAAAATGAATCAATTATGCCAACTATATAACTTTTCTTCCATGGGCCCAGAGATTGTAATCACTTGTAAAGAAGCTTCTGTTTTAGTACTGCTAGTATCATTTCTAGGAGTTTTATTAGAACCTAAATAAAAATGTTTTAAATATCACAAAAGCATAGAATTATGTGTCTGGACACAAATATGAAAAATTCATATGCCTATACTTAAAATATATTACCTATGAATTTTAATTGCCTTCATCATTTTTAAACTGACAAATGCGAAGTTGAGACCTTTATCAGTGCTATTACCTATGGCTTTTATGAAAGTAACACCTGTAAATGGGTATAGAAAAATGGCAAATTTAACAGACAAGTTGTCAGTTGGGTAATGATATGAAATATTATATCTACTTCATCCACCTTGAGTTTTATGTCCGTAGTTTGTCCATGATATATGCTTTTCATCCTCAATTTTAGTAAAATTTAGTAAAACCTCAAATTTAGTAAAAGCTTATATATATATATATATATATAAGCTTTCTATATATATGTATATATATACATTACTAAACATGATATTAAAAACTTACAGTGTCTTCTTCATTGAATATAGACTAAGTCATCATCACAAGACTTGATGTATATAACCTTCTGTCTTCATCAAAATACTCAGTGAATATCAGAGCCCTTATTAAGCATTAGATAGGGCATTTTTACTCATTGTCTCAGAAAATAGAGTGAATATAAAACTTGGCTATACATTTATTTAAACTGAACAAAATCAAGTATTATGATAAAAAACACTTATTAAATATAGTAACATGTCAATATGAATATGTGAGTTATATTTTTATTAGATAACTTTATGAGTCAGTTAAATTTTTTATTGTTTTTATTGAGCTATATATTTTTCTCTGCTCCCCTCCCCCTTTTCCCTCCTCTTCTACCCTCTCCCACAGTCCCTATGCTTCAAATTTACTTAAAATATCTTGTCTTTTTCTACTGTCCATATAGATTAGATTTATGTATGTCTCTCTTGGCGTCCTCTTTGTTGTCTAGATTCTATGGGATTACAAAAGGTTGACTGGGTTTTCTTTGTTTTATGTCTAAAAGTCACTTATGAATGAGTACATATTATATTTGTCTATCTGGGTCAGGGTTACCTCACTCAATATGATGTTTTCTGGATCCATTCATTTGCCCATACATTTCAAGTTGTCATTATTTTTCTTGCTATGTAGTGTCATGCTGTGTAAATGTACCACATTTTCCTTAATTTATTATTTGGTGGAGGGTATCTAGGCTGTTTTCACGTTCTGGCTATGACAAACAATGCTGCTATAAACATGGTTGAGCACATGTTCTTCTGGTATAATTGAGCATCCTCTGGGTATATACTCAAAATTGGTATTGCTGGGTCTTAAGGTAGATTGATTCCTAATTTTCTGAGAAATCACCATACTGATATCCAAAGGGGCTGTACCAATTTGCACTCTTACCAGCAATGCAGGAGTGTTCCATTTTCCCCACAAACTCTCTATTATAAGTTGTCATCAGTGTTTTTGATCTTGGCCATTATTACAGCTGTAAAGTGGAATGTCAGAGTTGTTGTGATTTGCATTTCTGTGATGGTTAAGGATGTTGAGCATTTCCTTAAGTGCATTTCAGCCACTTTAGATTCCTTTGCTGAGAGTTCTCTGTTTAGGTCTGTACCTGGTATGGGAATTCCTTCTGTGTATGTGTTGCCTTTACTGGTTAATGAAGAAGCTGCTTTTGGCCAATGGCTTAACAGAATATAGCCAAGTTGGAAGAGGTATATATACAGAGAATAGGCAGAATAAGAGAGACACCATGTAGCCACCAAAGAAGAAAGACCCTAGCTGCCAGTTGGAACCCTGCCGTGAGGCCATGAACATAATGGTAAAATATAAAATAAGAGAAATTGGTTAATATAAGATATAAGAGCTAGCTAGAAATACACTTAGGCTATTGGCCAAACAGTATTACAAATAATATAGTTTCTGTTTGATTATTTTGAGTCAGAGCAACTGGGAAATGGTCTTCTGTGCTAATGTGTGCAAATGTATTTCCCACTTTCTCTTCTATAAGGTTTGGTGTGGTTGTTTTTATGTTGATGTCTTTGATCTATTTGGACTTGAGTTTTGAGCATGGCTATAGATATGGATCTCTTTTCATTCTTTTACTTGTTGATATTCAAGTATGTCAGCACCATTTGTTGAAAATGTTTTCTTAAGCCAGGCGGTGGTGGCGCACGCCTTTAATCCCAGCACTTGGGAGGCAGAGGCAGGCAGATCTTTGTGAGTTCGAGACCAGCTTGGTCTACAAGAGCTAGTTCCAGGACAGGCTCCAAAACCACAGAGAAACCCTGTCTCTTTTTTTTTTATTTTGTCAAAATTCAGGTGTTCATAGATATGTGGACTGCTATTTGGGCTTTTGATTCAGTTCCATTGGTCCTTCTGTTTGTATTTATGCCAATAGCAGGCTGATTTCAGTACTGTAGCTCTGTAATGGAGTTTGAAGTCAGGGATTGTGATGCCTCCAGAAGTTCCTTTATTGTACAAGATTGTTTGGACTATCCTGTTTTTTTCTGTTTTTACATATGAAGTTGAATATTGTTCTTTTGAGATCTCTGAAGAGATCTTTATATTAGCTCTTATAGCCTATACCAGCCCATTATTCTCATACATGTTAGCCACATGGCTCGGAACCTTTTCCAGCAAGGTAGGTCACATATTGCTTCTTCCGTGGTCTGGGCAGGACTATGGAGGAATGGGCTTCCTTCTTCCTAGAATTCTCCTTTTCTCATTGCCTCACCTCTACTTCCTGTCTTGTTTTCCCACCTATACATCCTGCCTGGCTAATGGCCAATCAGCATTTATTTAAAACATAATTAAAAGAATATAGAATTGTCCTATACCAATTTATCATCTGTGTAAATGAGGACTAGTGATTTTTTGAGTTAATATTGTATGCTGCTACATTACTAAAGATGTTTATGAGCTATAGAAGTTCCTTGATAGAATTTTTGGGGTCAGTTATGCAAATTGTCATATCATCAGCAAATAGTGAGAATTTGACTTCTTCTTTTCTGATTTGTATCTCCTTGATTCTACTTTTGTTGTCTTACTTCTCTAGCTAGAACCTAAAGTACTATACTGAATATGTATGGAGAGAGCAGACAACCTTTTCTTGTTACTGATTTCAGTGGGATCTCTGTGAGTTTCTCTCCATTTAGTTTGATGTTGGATGTTGGCTTGTTGTATATTGCCTTTATTATGCTTAGGAATGTTCACTGTATCCCCGCTCTCTCCAAGACTTTATCATGGAGAGATGTTGTATTTTGCCGAAGGCTTTTTTAGCATATAATGAGATGATCATGGTAAATTTTATTAGTTTGCTTATACATTGACAGATTTTCATATGCTGTGCTATCCCTGCATCTCTGGGATAAAGCTGACCTTATAATGGTGGATGATTTCTCTGATGTTTTCTTGAATTCAATTTGCTTACATTTTATTAAATATTTTTTGCATTAATATTCAAGGGTGAGATTGGTCTATAATTCTCTTTCTTAGAAATGTCATTGTTTGGTTTGGGTAACAGGTTAATTGTAACATCATAAAAAGAGTTTTGCAATGCTCTTTCTGTTTCTATTTTGTGGAACAATTTGAGGGGTATTAGTATTAGTTCTTTAAAAATCTTGCAATATTCTGTTCTGAAACCATCTGGTCTTGAGCTTTTTGTGATTGAGAGACTTTTGATGACTGTTTCTATTTCTATATCAGTTATAGGTCTGTTTAATTTTCTTATCTGATCTTAACTTAATTTTGGTAACTGATACTTATCCATAAAATTGTCCATTTTCTTTAAGTTTTTTTCAATTTTGTGGAGTTCAGGTTTTCAAAATATGACCTAATGATTCTCTGAATTTTCTCCATGCCTGTTGTTATGACACTTTTTCCTTTCTGACTTTGTTAATTTGGATATTCTTTCTCTGCTTTTGGTTAGTTTAGATAAAGGTTTGTCTATTTTGTTGATTTTCCAAAAGAACCAACTCAGTCTCATTGATTCTTTGTATTGTTTGGTTTCTATTTTGTTTATTGCAGCTCACAACTGATTTTTTTTCACACTGTGTAGCCCTCTTTGGTGAGCTTGCTTCTTTTTGTTGTAGAGTTTTCAGGTGTTCTGTTAACTCACTAGTGTGGGATATTCAAGCTTCTTTATGTAGGCATTTAGTACTATGAATTTTCTACTTGCCAATGATTTCATTGTGTCCCATTAATTTGTATGTGTTGTGTGGTCATTTTCATTGAATTTTAGGAAGTCTTTGATTTATTCCTTTATTTCTTTCTTGACACATTGATGATTCAAGTGAGCATTGCTTAATTTCCATGTTTTGTAGGCTTTCTGAAATTAGTGTTGCTGTTGAGTTTTAATTTTAAGCCATGGTGATCTGATAAGATACAGGGTGTAACTTCAATTTATTTGTGTCTCTTTAGGTTTCATTTGTTACCGAGTATGTGGTCAGTTTTTGAGAAGGTTTCATGAGATGCTGAGAAGAATATATATTCTTTTATGTTTGTGTGGAATGTTATATATATGGATGCTAAGTCCATTTTATTCATAATATGTTAGTTCCCTTATTTCGCTGTTATTTTTCTGCCTGATAGACCTGTTTAATGATGGGAGTGGGGTGTTGAAGTCTCCCACAATTAGTATGTGGGGTTTAATGTGTGAGGTAAACTTTACTAGTGTTACTTTTACATATGAGGGTGCCCTTGTATAGGGGGCATAGATGTTCATTATTGAGATTTCCTATTGATGGATTTTTTTTCTGTGACTAATATGAAATATCCTTCTTTGTCTTTTTTGATTGATTTTAGTTTGAATAGCTACAGCAGCTTGTTTCTTAGGTCGATTTGATTGGAAAATTTTTTTCCACCCTTTAATCTGAGGTGATGTCTGTCTTTGAGGTTGAGGTGTGATTCTTGTATGCAGAAGAAGGATGGATTCTGTTTTCATATCCAATCTGTTAGCCTTTGCCTTTTTAATAGGTGAGCTAAGTTCATTTATTAAGGGATAATAATGAGCAGTGACTGCTAGTTCCTGTTTTCATTGTTGATGATGTTATTGTGCACGCTTTTCCTTCTTTGAGATTTGCTGCTGTGAGATCACCTATTGTCTGTGTTTTTGTGGATGTAGCTAACTGCCATGGGTCAGAGTTTTTCTTCTAGCATTTTGTGTAGTGCTGGGTTTGTGGCTAGGTATTTTTTATACCTGGTTCTGTCATGGAATATCTTGTTTTGTCCATCTATGGTGATTGAAAGTTTTGCTCGGCTTAGTAGTCTGGGCTGGCATCCATGGTCTACTTGACCAAGACATTCTGACTGTCATTGGTTCCACGAGAAGTCAGGTGTAATTCTGATAGGCCTGTGTAGTGAGGAACAGCAGGCTGCATTCCTGCTGCCTGGCTGCCGGCTGCCTGGCTAGCTTATGCCACGAAATAACAACACACAAACTGTATTCATATAAACACTGCCTGGCCCATTATATCTAGCCTCTTCTGGCTAACTCTCATATCTTGCTTAACCCATTTCTAATAATCTGTGTAGCACCACGAGGTGGTGTCTTACCAGGAAAGATTCAGCATGTCTGACATGGGGGCTGGCTCCATCACGCCTGACCTCACTTCCCTTCTTCCCAGCATTCTGTTCTGTTTACTCTGCCTACCTAATTTTCTGTCCTATCAAAGGTCAAGACAGTCTCTTTATTAACCAATGAAAGTAGAAGGCCCACCTACATCATTGCCCCTTTTTCTGTTAAACAAAAAAGAAAGCAATATTACATACAACAAAAAAGTTATCATGTAAGAATTACAGTTACAATATTTATATCTATTTTATCTTTTATCATAACAAAGGAAATCTATAACTATCTATCTATTCTTTAACTCCAGTAAAGACTCCAGAAGGATATAATATTACCTAAGCAAACAAGAAATCTAAAACTCTAGAAATGACAGAGACATCTCGCTGCCTGGACAGTCACCCAAAGTTCCTCTGTACCATTGGGGCATCCATCTTCGGCCTTCAGGCCCATAGTATCCAGCAGACATTTCCATGAAACAGGAAATTTCAAAGACAGTTCAGTCACTTTCTGCTGTGTCCTGCAGAATGTCTCACTAATTCTTTCATGAATCAGGAACCCCGAAAGATCATCTCACCTTTAGGCAAGTTCAGTAGTCCTCTCTCTGTGGGTTCTCTGTGTCCAGTTTATGCAATAGTCCAGGCAATAGCAGTTTCTTGCCCAAATGCCTAACAAACTCCATAAGAAGCTTCTTCAATGCCCATCTTCTTCTTGAAGTTGATTGGTGCTGCCAGGAGCATATGTGTCTCATTGTCATGAAAAACCCTAAATTATAAAACATCAAATTACATATTCTGTAGTCTTTGAAAGATATAAAGAATACCTATCTGAAATATATCTATGCACACTTAGAAAGTCAAAGTAACATGACTACAAACTTGACTATTACAGATGATTATCTATTAACAACTTATATACATTACATTTTTACATGAACTACACAATCACAATACCCTAGTCAAGGTCAGAAATACATATACATATAACAAAATTGACTTTTAAATTATATAAACAAAGCAAAATTTATATCAATGTAAATTATTCATATCTATATCATATCCCCATTTAAATGTAAAAGAACATTTATAAACAACATTTAGGAATATGGGCACAGTTATTTCTTTCCAAACTGTTTCATGCTGAATGGGGGCGCTGTTATTCAGGTCTTTCATGGTATATCCTGTGTGCCAGGTTCATTTCAGTCAGCAGTTGAGTGAAGTAATTGTTTGACGGTGTTCACAACAACCTTTCAGGAGGGCATGGACTATCATACCATATTGGGATAGAAGCAATCCACAGGGTTTCATCCTCTGTGAAAGCAAAATATGAATCTCTTTTCCAAAGTATCATATCCTTAGATCCAAAATTTGAAGTCAAGGTATTTTTAAAGTATCTATCTTGGGTTAGTTCAGCAGCATTTATAAACAAATATCCTTTAGCAGCTGTTACTCCTTCCTCAGCATTCAAACAATTCAAGAGAGCATAATAGCATACAGTATCAAGATTCTCTGTGTGTTTTCCATCTTTGTGTGGCTTTATTTTAACCTCTATTTCTTTTATTTTTACTTTTACTTTTTGAGACAGGTTGTCTGTATATCTTTGTTCTAAAATAACTCTGTAGACCGGGCTGTCCTTGAACTCTCAGAGACCCATCCATCTCTGCCTACCAGGCATTGGGATTAAAGGCATGTGCTACCACACCTTGAAGGCACAGAGGTCAATCTACCTCTGCCTCCCAAGTGTTGTGATTTAAGGTGTGTACTACCACACCCAACTACTCTCTTTCTTTCTTTCTTTCTTTCTTTTTTTTGGGGGGGTTTACTATAAAAACTTTAACTTTTAGCCTGCATATATTTTTAACACACTGTAAAATATTTAGAGTTTTTTTCATCTTTGAATCTCTCTTTACTGTATATCTCTCTTTTTCTGACAACATGAGTCTTTAATTAACTAAGCAATATGGGTAGAATTGAAGCCATGGCTCTGATAGCTAGATCGAGCCCATTCTTTAGGTTTCCAGCCTCATGGTGGAGGCTGCAGCCATTTTTATTGCCACCACTTTATGGCATTTCAATGTCCCTGCCAGCAAGTAAGCTGCAGCAGTCTGCTCACAGACCACACTCAGTCGGACTGCCTGCCTGAAAGAGTCAGAGTTTACCCTGGCAGGACAGCCCAGAAAGCCGGCATTTTAAGATGATGCAGCTTTTTTTCCTGCTGCAGCTGAAAACTAAAAAGCATGAGCTCGGCTTTTCATCAACGCAATTTAAGTATTTCATGGCAAGACCTCTTAAAAGAGCTGCAGGGTTTTACAGCTAAAGCTGAGTCAGGAAGCCTCTCTTAGATGAGAGTTCTTGCTTGCCTCTAGCAGAGAAGACCATAGAAATTGCTGCTACCAAGAAAACCTGCTTTACTCTATTCTTTCCCAAGCTTTCTCAGGCTTTCAGTGGCTTCAGTTATCCACGTTGGGCAGCCATTTGTAGTGATGTGGCAAGCAGGCCTACTTTTTGTCCTGCCTGACTCCCACATGGCTAGCTTTATACCCAAAATACCAACACACAGACTGTATTCTTTTAAATAATGCTTGGCCCATTAGTTCTAGCCTCTTATTGGCTTATTCTCACATCTTGATTAACCCATTTCTAATAATCTGTGTAGCACCATGATGTGGTGGCTTACCAGGAAAGATTCGGCATGTCTGACCTGGCAGCTGGCTCCATGGCAGCTGCCCGGGAGAGAAGCATGGATTCTGGCTCGCTTCCCTTCTTCCCAGCATTTTGCTCTGTTTACTCTGCCTACCTAATTTTCTGTCCTATCAAAAGCCAAGGCAGCCTCTTTATTAACCAATGAAAGTAGAAGGCCCACCTACATCAGGCCTGCCTTCATATGTTACTTGGCTTGTATCCTTTGCAGCTATTAATATTCTTTCTTTATTCTGTATGTTTAGTGTTTTAATTATTTTGTGGGTAGGATTTTTTTTTGATTCATTCCATTAGGTGTTCTGTAAGCTTCTTGTATCTTCATATGCATATTTTTCCTTAGGTTGGGAAAGTTTTCTTCTACAATTTTCGAGAATATATTTTCTGTGCTTTTGAGTTGTACTTCTCTTTCTTCTATCTTTAATAGTCTTAGGTTTGGCCTTTTCATGTTGTCCCATATTTCCTGGATATTTTATATTAAGCTTTTGTTAGATTTAATGATTACTTTTGTTTGTTTTTTTTTCAAGACAAGGTTTCTCTGTAGCTTTGGAGCCTTTCCTGGAACAAGCTCTTGTAGACCAGGCTGGCCTCAAACACACAGAGATCCACCTGCTTCTGCCTCTTGAGTGTTGTGATTAAAGGCACGCACAACCACCGCCTCGCAGATTTAATGTTTTCTTTAACAGATGAGTCTATTTCCTCTATTGTATCTTCTGCCCTTGAGGGTCTCTCTTCCATCTCTTGTATTCTGTTGTTTATGCTTGCATTTGTGGTTTCTGATCATTTTCTCATAATTTCCATTTCTATAGTTCTTTCAGTTTCTGTTTTCTTTATTTTCTTTATTTTGGCTTTCAAGTCTTGAACCATTTCTTTCATATGTTTGAATGATTATTCCTAGTTTACTTTAAGGGATATATTGATTTATTCCAATTTTTTGTTGGCCTTTACCTCCATTTCTTTAATGATTTTTTTTTATTTCTTTTTTTAAGGGCCTCAAACATTATCATAAAGATATTTTAGGTCACTTTCTTCTGCTTCATCTATATTGCTCTGTTCAAGTCTTGGTGTTGTAGGGACACTAGTTTTTGTTGGTGTTGTGTTGCTCTTTGTGGAGTTGACTATGTTTTAACCTTGTCTACCCATCTTTTCCTCTGGTTGGTGTAGCTGGGTCTGGGTCCCTGGTGATTGATTTCCCAGGTGCCAGTAGATCCAAGGCTTAATTGGTTGGTCCTCCTGGTGTAGTCAGGGTCATGGTTCCACTCACCCTGGAGGTTACTTGGTGTTCTCAGAGGTGGCTTGATGTTCCTAGGAGTTGTTCTTCAATGCTGGGGGTTGTTTGCACTTCCTACCACAGAGGTTGCTTGCTTGGGGCTGCTACTACTGAGGTTATTGCCATGGGCCTGCTCAGAAGGGGTCACTGGCTCAAGAATGCTCTGGCAGAAGTCTTTGGCTCAGGATTGCTCTGGTGGAGGTTGCTGGCTTGGGCCTACTTCCTCTGAGTTTGCTGATTCACACCAGGTTCCACAGAGGTCTCTGACTCATGCCTGCCCTCTCAGTAAGTGGCTTCTTTTGTTCCTGCTCCTGTGGAGGTCATTGCTTTGAACCTGCTCCAGTAGAGGTCCCTGGCTCAAGCCTGCTCCTGTGGAGGTCACTGCCTCAGGCATGCTCCAGCAGAAGTCACTGGCTCAGGCCTGTTCCTTTGGAGGTTCCTGGCTTAGGTCTTCTTTAATGGGGGTCACTGGCTAGGGCCTACATGCGCAAAGGATGTCACTAGCTCAGGCATGCTCCTGTGGGAGTCACTCAAGTCAGTTAAATTAATTTACACTTAAAATATAATTTTATATTAATATATATATAATATTTTTTTAAAAAATACATATGCAATTTGTGAAATCTGATGATATGTATTTCTACTATTAGAACTATTTGCTCTCTCAAATGAAGTAGAAATAACTATAAATAGCAGAAGTAATAATTTACTTAGTTGTCTGATGATAGTTACTTCTCTCCTTTCCCTATACCTTTTTATAAGTATGCAGTTGTTTCAGTAAGCAATATTATGCTAATTATAGAAAGACCAGTCCATGTAATACATAACCAATGTCATCACTGAGGTCTTTTTGTGTGTAATATCAGCAAGAGAACTATACTTTAAGCGTTACAATGAAAGGCACAAATGAAAGTAGAATAGAAGAAAATCTTAATAATTAGTCCCTCCACACAGACTTTTTCAAGGGAAGAGATGGTCAAAATCATCTTTTGACACATGTGAAAATGCTAATGCACTGTGGGTTCTGTTTTTTTTTTTTGCATTGCAAAAGTTAGTGTTATCACAAAATGCACATAAGGGAAAGAGGGAAAAGGAGAAAATGGGATAAAAATAACCATGATCATAAAAATAAGGACATGAATATATAAAGAATAGCACTAACACTAACTGAAGAAAAGTTCACTAATTGTTACATTAGTATGACAAAGATCAAATAAGAATCTGTTCCCCTAGGTAGTGTTTTCACATCCTGAATGTTTCCTTTATTTATTATGGGTAAGGATCTTAGTTTTATTCTAACTACATAGAACAAACTGAATTTATTAAATAAATAGAAGTTACCAAAAAGTAGAATGTAAATGAAGCTTGCAGACAGGTATTCCAATTAAAGGCTTATAAATTCTGACAGATCTTTACTTTAGATCCTGAAGTACACTAAAGCTGCTCATGAATCACTCAGTCTTTCATGCATTTCTAAGCCACTTTGCTCTACTGCTTTTACCAAGCTGAGGATTCTTAACTAAAGTGAAAACAGTGTACATTTCAATCTGAATCATAAGAAAGTTTTCTTTGAAATGTGAAATAAATTTTATAATTTGCTTAGAAATCTCAACCCTATTGCTATATAAAATCAGAATAAGAATGATCCTGTGGCAAAATGCCAAAGGAATTCAGAAGTCATAAAATTCATTTTCTTTTGTCTTCATCATTTTTGAAGATTTTAGACATATACTAGAAAAGCAGGCAGAAGGATAATATGTAAAAACCTTTTCTTCTACTCAAGTTTTTTAGCTCTCCAAGTAATTTCAAAATGGTTTGTATGCTATCGAGTTGAATGGCAGTGAGAACAGTTAAATTACTATATTTTTTCATGTGCTAATAAATTACACAAAGGCAAGAAGAAAAGAAATTACTTTATGTAAAGTAGGAGTCACTGGTAGGCTATAATATACTGTTACAATTCCTCCTGTTAAACAAACATTAGGTATAGCAATTAGTATTTTATCAACTTATTGATGTGAGAGTCCCCTCTGTGTGCTGTGATTATCATGAATGAATAAAGAAACTACCTTGGTCTGTTGATAGGGCAGAACTTAGGTAGTGGGTAGGACTGGACTGAATGCTGGGAGAAAGAAGGGTGAAGTCAGTGGACACCATGAATCTGACACCCCTGGATATAGACATGCTGAAACTTTGCTGGTAGGCCACAACCTTGTGTTGATGCACAGAATAACGGAGATGGGTTAAATTAAGATGTAAGAGTTAGCCAATAAGAAGTTAGAGCTAATGAGCCAAGTAGTGATTTAATTAATATAGTTTCTGTATGGTTATTTTGGTTCTGGATATCTAGGATGAACAAGTGTCCTCCTCCCAAAACTGATTTTCTTTTTCATTTTTCATTTGTATTGAAAATAGATTTTACCTCACACAATAAAGCCTGACTATGATTTCACTTTCCTCACTCCTCCCAGTTGCCCCTGTCTTTCCGTTTTCCCCAGTTCCATATTCACTCTGTATTCTTTCAGAAAATAACAGGTCTTCAAGAGACAATAACCAAACATTGCAAAACAACATACAATAAGACAAAGGCAAAATCTTTCCTATCAAGGAGGAATAAGGCAACCCAGCAGAAGGAAAAGAGTCCTAAGAGTAGGCAAAAGAATTGAAGACACACCCACACCAACTGTTAGAAGTTCTACAAAAGCACCAAGCTAATAGCCACTGCACATATACAGAGGATCTACTGTAGATCCATGCAAGTCCTATGCCTGTTGATTCAGTCTCTATAAACTCAAATGAGTACTTCTTATTTAATGTAGTGGGTCATGTTCTCTTGTTGTATTCCATCTCCTCTGACTCCCACAGTTTTTTCTTCACCTCTTCTGAAGGGGTCCATGATCTCCAAAGGGAAACAAGCACAAATCTTTATGGAGGGATTTTGAAAAGATATCAGATGACCAAATATTATAAAGCTACTTTCAGGTAGATTTCAAAATCAATTATCAATGGAAGTGCCTTGATAGAAATCTATGCAGAAAACATATGAATATAATTCCTCACATTAGAACAGAAGATACTCTGGAAGAAGTGCATTAATAACTTGAATAATGGCATTAATCATTTTAGGGATGGTAGGAACTTTAAGTTTTCATTAAATAAATTTGATGAAAATAATAGCATGCAGAAATATCACAAATGAAGAAATGACACATTTAACTACAAGAATTAACAAAAATGGAAGAAAGGATAAAATTATACTACATTATTTGGTTTAGTAGTGAATTCTATTTGAATAGACACAAAAACAAGAAGCAAATGTTTCCTCCGCTATTGAGAGCTTTGTAGTCCTGCTCTACAAGTCTATCTTCTGGAGTTTAGGTCAGAAGTCACAGAACAGTGAAGGGAAATCAGTATAGCTCTTAATATGATGAAAAAGGCTCACAAGAATACTATTTTAGTCGTGCCTCTTTATTCTTCTGCTTCTTTCTAATTCTCTTGTCCTCATTCCAGTTCCTATGAGTTTCTACTTCTCTAGCCTCATATTTCTCTTTTTCCAGGAGGCTAAAGCAATTAAAATATTACAAGAGTTACCTCTCATTGGTCAAAAGTACATTCCTATGGTGAGCTATAATATTCAGAGCCATTGACCATGGTAAAACAAGTTTTCAAGGTTCAGGAGTAGGAAGTGATCTGAACCCAGAGGGACAGTATCTATAGGTCTTTTATCAATTAGACTTGGCAAGCAAAAAATTGGGTTGCTTTACTTACTGTACTTTGTTTAACAACCATAGACAGACACCTGTGACTCTGAACTTGTGCATAGTTTCTTAAACAATTGTTTTAAGTCTGTTTTGCTGATATTTTTCACATTTGATAATTTTATGCCCTAGGCATGATGATTACAAATATACTTCACTATTTTAATTTTGCTCAATTCTGAACATGAAAAATCTTTTGCTCCTATAGATATTTAAATGATTTTCTTTAACCAAAAATTACTACTCAAAATAAACCTTTAAAGTCATAAATATAGATTTAAGACAGTTTCCATGAACTGTAGCTTACCAACTGTATCCCTGTCAATATTTTTAGTTAGTGAAAATAGATTATATAAACTTGTTTGTAATACATAATTTCCTTTAGCTTATTTTAATTGAAAGAATATTTCAGTAGAATGATTAGCAAAGGTAGTAGAGACTATCTTAAACAGACTGAATCACCCCTTGCAGGACAATATATTCCAGGGCAGGCCTCAATTCTTGGATTATTTGGGCAACATAAATGAGTTAATAGGAAATTAGCAAAAAACATGAAGTTGTATGAATTTAGAGGAGAAAGGATGGAAAGTAGGCATGGGAAATGTTTGGAGAGAAGGGAAGAATGTGATCAAATACAGTGTATGGAATTCTCAAAGAATCGATAAAAATATAATTTTCTAAAAATAGTAAAATTCCATATATATAATTTAAAAGGCCAGTTTTAAGAAATAATTAAGATGTTTGTTTCTTAAAATAAAATACTCAAAATAGTAGTTTTTACCAGATTTTTGTTGATAATTTACAGGGCTTATTTAAGCTTCCCCAGAGAGAGGAAGAAGCTCTACATAAATATGTTTTCAGTTAGGTATTTATTCCCTCCTCCTCCATCTCTCTTGATCTGAATTTCCTATTTAGAATTTAGAGGGCATCTGAGTGATGACTGCACATAGACAACACAGATTTCTTGAGAATGTACTCATAATAGTTACTGATCTTCAAGGATGTGACTGTAGACTTCCCTAAGGAAGCACAGATCCTGCTGGGCTGGAAGAAGATTTCCCATAATGGCAAGTTCAAACACAAAGGTGAAATGACAAATCATGAAATGCCACTTGTACAGGACAGATTCAGGAGGGACCAACCTCTCTGTAAGTACATTGTAACAATGAATATAAGCCTCTGAATGCTATGCATCTGGGAAAATTTCAACACAAATCACCTTTAATCACAATATTTGTAGTTTTAGTTAGAATTTATCCCTTTGGGGATATAGGGCACAGACACTACATAGATATCAGAAAGTGAGAAAGTGTATTGTCAAAGCTATAACCTCAGTCAGAATGAGATACTCCATATTTGACAGAAACTCTACAAATGCAAAGAGCACAGAAATAGTTTCTGATAGTGTTCTCACATTCATGTTTACCAGAGAAACCCTGCATCATTAGTCAATAAAGGATAGCTTTTAATATAGAATTTTCAACTTTATAAATATCAGGAAATTCACTAACCAGCAAATTCACAGGGAAAAACCCCAGTGTTCTTCATCAATGAGATGTTTACATCCAGAAAACTTCAGTCAATACATTTGCATTGTTGAATCACATGAGAATGTAATCGGACACAAAAATCAGATATCTCTTAATCCATGGGGTACATATTTTGTTGGAGATTTAGCTCCATGATATTAGAGTACACTAGACACAATCTGAAACATATATGTATAATACAAGTATACACTACATAAATCACTCTACAACCTTTAGGAATTGAGAGGATTCATACTGACCGAATCCTGAGGTATGACAGGAAGTGAGATTTTCAACAAGTTATTTTTTTGTTTTGTAGTAAACATGTAAGTCCTCAACTTGAGGAGTTATTCATTTCAAAATGAATGTGAAAGATCTGTACCTATAGTCACAAAGACATTTGACAATTGTATAAATAAAAACTAGCATAATATTGATGAGACTTTAGATTTTGCCAGATAACTGATTCTGATTAAAGAATAAACATGTAGCATGGTGTTATGGTTGAGGGAACATGAATATAGTACTTGATATCAGCAAGAAATGAAGTATATCTGGTTCAATAGAGCAGCATTAACATATATGGAGGTACTTATAATTCTTAATAAAAATCTGTGTAAAAAAATCTGTGTAGTTGAAACTAGCTTTTGGGGAAAAGAAAATACACACTGATTGTGGACAGCTGTAATTCAGCACATGGGGGGCAGAGACAAAAAGATTGAGAGTTTGAGACTAGCTGTATCAATTAAGTCAGACACTGTCTTGAAAGCACAAACCAATCAAAACAAACCCAAAATTCTATAAAACACTATGCCAAGAATAATAAATTTAAATATAAACTAAAAATGTAGAATACACTCTGATGTGTGGTAAGGATGCCATTACTGACCAAATATGTGTGTTTGTTTCAAAGATAAATGTAAATAAGAATAAAAGAACATGTGAATTTTGAGGCAATGCCACCATAAAATTTTATAAATTCTCATGGCAAATATTTGTTTCAAGGTCTAAGATTAATGATAAATAAGTAACTTTTGGAAGTTCACGTGGTGTCCCGGTTAATTTTTTTTCTTTCAACTTACCTGAAATAGGGTTATCTGAGAAGAGAGGAACTCAAATGAGAAAATGCCCACATATGCCGCTAAGGAAAATCTAATTGAAGCATTTTCTAGATTAAGAATTGGTTTGGGATAGCCCCACAGAAGTCAATACTACCTAGGTAGGTGGCCCTGAATTTTATAAAGCATGGTCTGATCAAGCCAATAAGTAGCATTCTTCCATAGTTTCTGCTTCAGTTCCCATTTCCAGGTTACTGTCTTAAGTTCCTGCCTTGATTTCTCTAGGTGATGTACTTCAACTGGAACCTGAAAAAAAAAGCCCTTTCCCCCAAAAGTTGTTTGTGGTCATTGTGATTTATAACAGTGACAGAAAGCAAACACAGGGCAATTAATTTTTTTAAAAAGGGACATATTCTATTTCTTAAAGGGGGGCAAATATAACATTATGCCAAGTGTGTTTTCTTCATTTCCTATGCAGAATTAGTATAAAAATACCAAATATTGCTGTCTCATAATATTATATTTTGAATGTTTAGTTTCTTTCTGCTTGAACCAATTCTGACTTACTAAAATGTTAAAAGATACAAACCAGGGAAACAAACCAAAGAAGCCAACCACACCCATAGCTCTTATTTCTTAAATTAACCCATTTTAATTACTTTATATTTTACCATGAGGCTTCTAGTTTATGACCTCACATATTGCTTCTTGGGCAGCTATATGGTATCTGCCTGACTCCACCTTTTTTCCTGCATTCAGTTTAGATTTCCTGCCTAATTGTAGGTCAAATCAGCTTTTTTAATTAACCAATAGTCATAAAACATACTCATAGCATACAGAGGAGAATCTCACATAATTTCACCTCCTGTTTTTTCCCATGTCTTACTGGCAACTCCTCTGACTCTACCCTTCTTTTCCCCAGTATCCTTAGTCTGGTTTTCTGTTGAACGCAGTTTTCTGTCCTACCTGGTCCTTGTGCTTCCTGGTTCCCACAATTGTTAAGTGCCAAAGAAATCACATAGAGGTCTACATTAATGGTAAACTGATTGGCCCATTAGCTCAGGCTTCTTATTAACTCTTATAACTTATATTAGCCCATTATTCTTGCCTATGCTAGCCACATGGTTCTGTACCTTTTTCAGCAAGGCAGTCACATCTTGCTTCTTCTGTGAGAGGCTCGCAATTGCAGAGGAATGGACTTCCTTCTTCCCAGAATTCTGCTGTTCTCATTGACCTGCCTCTAATTCCTGTCTGGCTGTCCTGCCTATACATCCTGCCTGGCTACTGGCCAACCAGTGTTTATTTAAAATATAATTGACAGAATACAGACTATTATACCACACCACTTCCCCCTCTTTTTTTAACCAAGGAAAATATCCATAGTTCACTTTTTGTGAATGTGGGCATGGTTTTCCAGGCTACTTCTTGCTGGTTGGAGACACTTATAATCTTGGGGACATAAAGAAAATTTAGAATTATGATCAAGTCCTGACTGTAGTATCCTGTGAGGCTTGGTCATCTTGGGCAGCATCTTGAATCTATTCTGGATGTAGAACTCTGATATCTGGGCCATTTGTTCCTACAGAGATTTTGCAAGTGGTCATCTTTGATCAAACCTGATTTTTCTTAACTCACAATGAATCCATAGCCTCTCATTGCCTGTGGAAACAAAAGCAAAATCTTTTATCCAAAGTAACATACCTTTTGACTTCAACTTTGAAGTCAAGGTATTTTCAAAATACCTATCTTGGATTAATTCAGCAGCATTTATAAGCAAATATCATTCAGCAGCTGTTGCTCCTTCCTTAGCATTCAAAAAGTTCAAAGACAACATAATAACATACAGTATCCAGACTTTCAGTGTATTTTTATCTTTACATGGCTTTATTTTAACCTCTATTTCTTTTATTTTTTAATGTTTTGCTTTTTTAGACAGGGTTTCTGTCTATCTTTGTCCTGGAACTTACTCCGTACTTGAACTCACAGAGATCTAGATCCTCCTGTCTCTGCCTCCCAAGTGCTGGGATTAAATGTGTATGCCATCGCACCCTGAACTCACAGAGGTCTGCCTGCCACTGTCTTCCAAGTATTGGGATAAAAGGTGTGTACCACAACACACAATTACTCTCTTTCCTTCTTTTTTATTTTAAGGATTTTAGCCTCCCCCCCCCAAGCCTGCATATATTTTTAACACATTTTAAACCATTTAAAGTTTTTTTTATCTTTGAATCTCTCTTTACTATATCTCTCTCTCATTTTCTGACCACATGGGTCTTTAATTTGCTAAGCAATATGGGTAGGATTAAAGCTATGGCTTTGATGGCTGGATCCAGCCCATTAATTAGCTTTCTGGGATTCCAGCCTCATGGCTGAAGTACCTGCTGGAGCCATGTTTATGGCTACAACTCTATGGTGTTTCAAGCTACCTGCCACCAACTGCAGTCAGCTTTTCATCAACACCATTTAAATGTTTTTGGCAGGACCTCTTTCAAAAACTGCAAGGTTTTGCAGCTAAAGCTGAGTCAGGAAACCTCTCTTAAATGAGAGTGCTTGCCTCTAGCAAGCAGAGCCCACCTGAGAAAATGCTGTTATCAATTAGCCATGCTTAACTCTCTTCTTTTCTGTCTAGAATTACTTTCCAAGTTCTGTCATGCTTTATGTGGATGCAGTCATCCACACATTGAGCACCATTTGTTGAAGGGAGCAGGCCGCTTGTTTGTCCTGGCCACCTGTTGGCTAGCTTACACCTGAAATAACCACATAGGAATTGTATTTATTAAAACACTGGTTGGCCTTTAGCTCCAACTTCTTATTGGCTAACTCTTACATATTAGTTTAACCCATCTCCATCAATCTGTGTATTGCCATATGGTTGTGCCTTACCGGAGATTCTAGCCGGTGTCCATCTCAGGCAGAGAATCCATGGCTTCTCTCTATCTCTGCTCTTCTTCCTCCCAGCATTCAGTTCTGTCTTTGCTGCCAACCTAAGTTCCACCCTATCAACTAGGCAAAGGCAGTTTCTTTATTCATTAACTGATGAAATCAACACAAAAACAGAAGGAACTCCTACACAAGTTCTCCCACGTAACTTTATCCTATTCTGCTATAAGTCATTCAGCTTCTTTATTAAACCAATCACGGTGACATATATTCACACAGTGTAAAGGAATATTCACACACTGAACTTTGTGTATGTGAGTATGTCATTAGGACTCATTTTATTGCTATGTGCCTTTAGGAGAATAGTACTAGTTTTTCTCTAGGCTCATGATCTGCCTGGTCCAAGATTCTCGACTACTTTAGCAGTATCATATATGGGCTCCATTTCATGGAGTGGGTTTTATATCCAATCAAAAAGTGATTGGTTACTCCCATAACATTTGTGCCACTGTTGAACTAGTATAACTTGAGTCAGATCATTGTTGTAGGTAACTGGGTTTGTAGATGGGAGATACTCATGATTACGTTTCCCTTCCAGTAGGGCGCAGCATACGATCCAGTACAGTGTACACTAGTCAGCAGGAGTGGAGATTCTAGTTAGCCAACAATTTTACTCCTCTCTGTTAAATTAAATATGTATGTGTTGTCCTCAGAAATATGACCTTACATTTTCATTATGAATAATAATCAATGCCCTTGCATCCTGGTTAGGATTATTATTGGCTATGATGAAATACCATGACCAAAAAAAGTTGGGGAATAAAAGAATGATTTGGCTTACACTTTCTCATCATGGTCCATTACTGAAGAAAATCATGTAGGAACTTAAACAGGAATGAAACTGGGGGAGCGGTAACTGATGCAAAGATCCTGGAGGTGTGCTGTTTACTAGCTTGTGCTTCATAGCATGCCCAGCCTGCCTTCTTACAGAAACCCAAACTACCAGCACAGAGATGGCAACAACTCACAATGGTCTAGGTTCTCCCACATCAAACACAAATTAAGAAAATGCTCTTCAGATTTGCCTACAGCCCAATGCAATGGAGGCACTTTTTAATTGAGGTTTCCTCATCTCTGATGACACTAACTTGTATCAAGTTGTTAAAAAACTAACCAAACCACTTTGGCAATAGTCTTTGATTTTTAGAAGTTTCCATGGGGCACTTTGTACCAGTGATTCAATAAAATGTATCCTATTCCTGGCTCAGGAAATTTTACTTGGTGAGATGTCTAATTAGGACATTGTCTGCCCCCAAGCCCTCTATAATGTATTTGTGGTCTCTCTCAATATAATGGTATCTTTTAAAATTAATGTTAGGTATATTACTTCATTTTACTAGATACATAATTATAACCTGCTTATTTTTATCCTTTGATGAAGATACATTGCTGTTTTGATAAGTGATTTTCTAGTTTTTAATGTTTTTTACAAAGTACAAAATTTGAAATAGAGACAGTAGTAAAATTATTCTAAAAATTTCTAAAGTTAATTTTTTTGTAAAATAAGATTTCCTTGAAATTGTTAAATATATTTCCTTATTTGGCATATTTTAGGTATGTTTATAAATATTAACAAAATTAAGTTATTTTTGAAAATGTAATAAAAAATCAATTTTCATTTGAAGGAAGTTACAGCATTGTAAAGTTGCAATTCAAGGCAGCAGTTTGAATGGAGAAATTTTTACATAAATGCAGACAGTAATAAAATCATTGTAAATCATTATATAATTAATTAGTATCCTATCTTCAAAAAAAGCAGAAGTGTAGTAGGAGGTCTCTTGTTTGTTCCATGATGCTCAGCCCTGAAATAACCACACAAGAACTGTATTAATTAAATCACTGCTTGGCCTATTAGCTCTATCTTATATTGGCTTGCTCTTACATCTTAATTTAACCCATTTCTATTATTCTGTGTATCGTCACATGGCTGTAGCTTATTGACAAGGTTCAAGCTGGCAGCTCACATTTTTTCCCCTCCAGTAGCTTCTCCTTGTCTCCCAGCATTCAGTATAGTTGTCACTACCTAGTCCTACTTAGCCCTATCACAGGCTCAAAACAGCCTTTTTATTAACCAATGATATTCACAGCATACAGAGGAGAACCCCACTTCACAGAAGTACTAATCATTTGGCTTCAAGATATTACATGTAATTGATATTATACATCACCTCCAATGCAGTGCCTTATTTGCATATGTGAATGGAATACTTGTATATTTCAACCACACTGCTATAGCTTGATAATAAATTAAATTATTAGAGAGAATAAGGAGAAAGGGTATGGGGTAAGCAGAGTGGAAATGATGATGAAAAAAGAGAAAGTAGAGATGAAAAAAAGAATTGGAGAGAAGGAAAAGAAGTAATAAAGAAAAGTTTACCTTTCATACTTCTTTTGTGGTAGGCAAACTGTAAGTGGCTTCCATGATACTTGACTAAATGTTTATGTCCTCATAGAATCGCCTTGCTTAGGATATAGGTGAAACTAGCGACTTTCACCTAAGCAACAGAATACAGCAAATATCTTAAAGATATCCTATTAAACCCCATATTTCTACCACTTCTCAAAAGTATCAAGATGAGGAAAGAGCCGTTTACTTACAGGTCTTTTGGGAACATTTTAGATCTAAAACATAGTTAAGTGGCAGTGATCTTAAACATTGGGACATCTGAATTTTTTTTTCTATTCAGAAATGAAGGATCTTGGAAAATTTGCTCAGGAAACTTAGTGGTAGGGCAGAAAATAAGAACCTGTATGTTTTCAGGAGTCTGTTTTTGTTCCTAACATTTGTACTACTATTTGAGGAGAAATCCATATTCTATTCTCCATTGAATGTAATATCATTTGTTTAGTATGTAAATAAATGTAGAATTACATTATCATACTATATTTCTGGGTTTTCATTTTATGTTACTAGAAATGATTTTCTATCACAGTAATAATTCAGAAAAATTATATAGAGATCAAGCTGTTTATGAGTCAAATTTGTAGAGCTCAATCTATTTTTGTTTTTGCTTATTTAACACGTATGTTTATTTTTGAAATGTAGAACAGAAAAGTTACATAGTGCAAATTTTCACTGTGTCCACTAAGCAATACACTTTCTGTAAGGGGCTTCTAAGCCGTTGCGTCAATACTGAAATATTATAAGTCACTACTTAAATATAATAATTCACTACTGTGGTTAACTTCAATTGATTCTATACTAATCTGTCATCTATCAAATACATCTCATATTATTTTCTATATAACAGGTCTAATTTGAATTAAGAAAAAAATAGTTCAATTTCTGAAACATTAATTTGCTATTCTGAACACTGCAATTCTAGAATCTCGTGAAACAACTAAAACAACAAATCTTTGATAGCCAAAATTCATTTAAATGAAATTATCTGACTAGGTAATCTTTGAAACTATAGAACTTTGATTATGGGTAGTTCTTTTTAAGATATCTTCACAAAGGAGTGAATATTTAGGTATGTGTTTGAAAGCTATAGCTGCTCTTTCCAATTCCCTGCACCCACATAGTGTCTCATAACCATCTGTAACTCCAGTTACAGAATACTCAATTCTTTTTCTTGTCTCTGGTGGGCACAACGCTTGCACTTGGTTGAGAGGGATGAATACTTGTAGGCAAAATATCTATACACATAAAATAAAACTTAAAATTCTAAAGATTTTTCTGTGAAAGTAATTGATGGAATAATACTGTACTTTTCTTTTTCAGTTCAAAATTCACAAACATAATCTTGTATTTTGTCTGTCAACTTCTATTGTGCAGTGAATGTCTCTATTGCCTAAGTGCTCCCAGAGAAGGAAATAAAATGAAAGAAAAAAAGGGGGCAGAGTCAGGAGAAATAGAAATGTTCTCACTAAAAGTATGTGAAATTACATTTTTCACAAAATAGTGTGAAAATAGTTAATTTGTGAAATAACTTGAAATGATATGTCATTTCCTCATTGTAGATGATTCTATTCTTGTAAAACCAAGGGACCATAAAATTATTACAGGTGTTTTACAATGCATAATTTTCTTTAAGATAGCATTTGGTTCGAATACAAAATTATTCACATGGGAGCAAAAGCAAGATGAAAATTGTATTGAATGCTATAAAAAGTCACACCTATATCTAGATTATTCACAATAAAATATTCAAATGTAAATAAGTGTATTGCTATATAAAATTTTATTTGGTTAATTTGAACAACAAAAAGACACATACTCAGGATGTCAATATAGAGAGTAGTATATCCTGGTCCTAATTTTTGATAAATGTATTCATAGCAAACAAGTCAATATATACATTGTTGCCTTTATACAGTTTAACAGAGAGCAAGGCAATTTAGGGTTTGGTTGTGCCAGGGAATACCAACTGAGGTGTAGTTGTCAATTCAAATTCTTCAGCTTATTTCCATATTCTAAGGCTTCCTATAAATCGATAGAGACCATTTATTAACACTTTTCCATTACTCAGTCATTACACAACTGAATTCAACCATTTTCATTTCATTTACATTTTTAGTTTTGTAAATGTCCTGTAGATAATAAATATATTTTGGTAGCTTAATGTTGTAAAAGTGTTAAACTAGTGCTCATAAACAGTACTGAAAATGACATTTTTATTAGGTTGGCATGAACCATGTTTTAAAATATCTTTTAATATGATAATGTCTGCAGTTTACTAGGCCATAAGTACAGTTTGACAATGGAGCACATATGAATATTTCATCCAGCAAAGGGGATGATTCTGTAATTATAAATAGACCTGTTCCTACCCAAACTGACACATTGGGTTTCAAACAAGTGTCTGAAAGTAATAGTGCTTGGGTAAATATTTGGGTAAAGCAGAGGCACATGTTATCTTTAGGAAGCTACTTTTAGATGCACAGAAATCTGAAAAGGAATCATTATCAGACACAACTGTAAGTTAGACAATGTTACCTCCTAGTGTCTATGCTTGCTCTATATGTTGGCAAACCACTCAATTAGGTAATATAGGTAATACAAATTCTTGTTACTTTCTTTAATATCATCTTAGGAAATTTATTGGATATCATGTCACCAAGGTGAAAAATAACTTGAATTAAGATAAAGTATAAATATTATCTTTCCTTGTGTATTCTTTTTCTACTGAATATTTAATAGGCTAGTTTCTCCAAATGATACTGGCTCATAGAGAACTGGGTTTTACTCTTTAGCACTTTTGTCCTAGTCTTGAACTCCTTTACTGTAAACTCTGATGACAAAACACAATAATGAACACACACACACACACAATAACCATTGCATAACTTCAGGATAGGATCAGTAAGATTTTATATTATGGAGCCAGGTGTAAGAGCACATCCCTATAATCCCAAGGCTTTGGGATGTAGAGGCAGGATTAGGAATTCTAGGTTGTCATTACAGTGTAAGACCAGCTGCTTTGCAGGAAATTGTATCAAGAAAGTAAAACTCTGTGAGTTCGAGACCAGCCTGGTCTACAAGAGCTAGTTCCAGGACAGGCTCCAAAACCACAGAGAAACGCTGTCTCGAAAAACCAAAAAAAAAAAAAAAAAAAAAAAAAAAGAAAAGAAAAGACTAAATCTTTACAATATATATTTAGGATCTTTCAGAATACCTTAGAGTATTAAATAAGTATGTAAAGGCATACTAATAACACTTTAATTTTACAGACATATACTATGAGGTCCTGGGAGGAAGAGAAAATTATCCATAGCTCTAGGAAAAGAATGAGATGGTTTGAACTTTTTAAGTAGTCAATAAAATATGCACACATAGATGAGTTTGTATTAGAATAAAAATCTATCTTAAGGAAGTTTATAAACTGTGAAACTTTATAAATTATAGTGACTCTGTGAGTTCGGGCTCTCACAGGGATAGAGAAATCTGAAATGTAAAAATGGGATGCCATTCATAATAAATTATATAAAAATGTAAATGCTTTCACAATACTGGGTGAAAATGTAAACTTTTAAATCTATTAATTCAACCACTTAAATGTATGCTTATAGCTTTAAAATAGTAAATGGAAAAAAAAGAAGAAAACGTTATTTCAGAGCACTCTAAAATAACGTTAATATATACTTTCACACTTTATACCATTCTTTACCAGAGGAATATGACATGGATAAAATTGATATTTTAGGGTAATTAAAAAAATGTATGTTTGAAAGTTGGTAAGTAATTTCTTGGAAGCTGTTTTTCCTTTCATGCTGTTTTTTTTTTATTGTAAGTTGTTTAGCTTTTACTTCTGTAAAACTTACTGCATATTTCCTTTGTATTTTTGTTTATATTCTCCTGTAATCACAGCATTTCTTTCCACCCATACAAATTTGTTTTCCTAAGGATAAAGAAAGAACCTGCCATGGAAGCTATAACACGCTTTGCCAAAACTATTCTTGTCCTTTGAAAATGTTCCTACACATCTAGAGTTTTCTTTGAACATGCAATTCAATTTGTAGTCTTACAGTTTCTTAGCAAAACTGAACTTTCATTTCTTTCTGTAAACTATATTTTCAAAGGAAAATATTTTGAAAGCTAGTTTCAATAAGTTAATATACTTTTAGATTAAATTCTATACTTTATCCTTCATACAGTATCACTGAACAAAATATGATTTTGACTTTAGAATTATAGAAAAATAAATTCTAACCTAAAAAGTTAATTTACATAAAATGTGCTAATATCTCAAATTATATCACTATATATCTTTAACTTTGTCATAATACAGAATAAGTATGCCTCTTTTCTATCTTCTTATTATATTTCTTCTTTTTGTACAACTCAATATGCAGCTCAGTTTTATTGCAAAATATGCTAAAGTTTCATGAAGGATAGTATAAAAAGTGCAAAGTGTTATATTTATCCACTATTATTCACCTAATAGAATACAAAAATCACTCAAAGAACTGCATAATAGCATGAAATCTGCCTTTGGTCCATGAGCCATTTTCCATTAACTTCACTGGTGGTTATATGTAAAAATTGAATGCAGAATCCCATCTCCTTAATATACACTTTAATCTTGTCACTCTCCTTTGAAATATGTTCACCTCTGGGAGTGGACCGAAAAGCTATTTGAAAACAGTTCACATGTTTAGAAAAGGAAGTAGTCTGTTACTATTCAAATCAGCAGAAGAAACGTGTTTACTTAGTTATAATTGTTTTCATAAATGTACCAAACAATATCAATGGCCCCTAGACTCATATACAATATTTAAATAAAACTTAAAACACGATCCAACAAAATGGAAGAAGAAAGTCAGAAGAAAAATAAATTAAGCACTTTATAGTAAGCTCCTTTATGACAAATAAGTTCCTAATGGGGTAATTGCCTGGTTACTATCTGGATATCCTGATAAACCCAGCTCAAAGTTGAAAACACTAGAAAAACTGATTAAAATGTTCATCAAATGTCAAAGAAAAAATATTCTTTAGTTTCTCAGAATAATTGGTAGCAATGATAAAGATTGACTAAATGTAATCATTAAGGATATATTTGGCAATGACTCAAAATATTCTCTCAGGTTGTTGAAACAATTTTGGAAATTATTTTTATCAAGATCATGTCATGCTTCTTCAAAGAACAATTTTCTTATAGTTCTAACATTTTATCATATACTTGCAGGTCATAGCAAACAGAACCACTGAGGATATAGAGAAGCAGAGGTTTATGCAATTGCCTTTCTCCTTTCCTTTCTCTTTATGTGATGGCTCTGAATTTCTATGTCTTTCACATCTTGGCTCATTTTCTGAAGATTTTCATTGTATTTATTCTTTTCAGTGGTAGTCCTAATACTTCTTTCTGCACATTAAAAAATATCAGCCAGCCAGGTGTGGTGGTATAGGCCTTTAATCCCAGAACTTGGGAGTAAGAGGCAGGTGGATCTCTGTGAGTTTGAGGACAGCCTGGTTTACAAAGTAAGTTCTGGAACAGCCAGAGTTATACAGAGAAACCTGCCTCAACTCCCCTCCCCCAAAAGTGAGTCACATTAATGATAATCATTTAGAAAAGGCCAATCCAAGACAGAAAGAAGTTATGTGAGGTATGTGACCAACTTTACACTATATGGTCCAGTGCTGGCATATCTAAGATTTATATATAATTAACACAGATTAACCAATTTTAGGTAAACCATGCATCTAAGGTTCCTTATTTGAGGACTTCATATATATTCGAGAAAAGGTTTCTTTTTAGCTTTGGTGACTGTCCTGGAACTAGCTATTGTAGACCAGGCTGGCCTCGAACTCACAGAGATCCACCTGCCTCTGCCTCCCGAGTGCTGGGATTAAAGGCGTGCACCACCACTGCCCAGCTATCTCGTGATTTATTGAGATAAAATTCACATAACATAAAGTTAAACATTCATCATTTTAAATCATACTTTTATTTCAGTGGTGGAAAGGGAGTATATAAAATATACTCTCAAATTTGTAGAGCTAAATCTATTTATACAAATATTTTCATAATGCATAAAATAAAGATTGTGCCTACTGCCTTAGTTTACTTTCTATTTCTGTAATAAAGAATATGACCAAAAGCAACTTTGGGAAGAACAGTTTCTCTGATATTCTAGTTTAGCATCCATCACTGAGAGAAATCAAGGTAGGAACCAAAGACGGAACCGAAAAGCAGAGAATGAAGCAGAAATGATGGAGGAATGTTGCTTACTTTCTTGTTCCCTGTGGCCTACTCTTCCTGATTTACAATATATCCCAGGACAACCTGCCCAGGGATGGCACCATCTAAAATGGGACACCCCCCCACCATTAATCACCAATTAAGAAAATGCTCAATAAGCTTGTCTATGAGACAATATTATGGAGGCATTTTCTTAGTTGCTGTTTCTCCTTCTCAGAAATTACTTTATATCACCACACATTTACTTATTCTGTATATTCCCTGTAACTAACCAGAAAATATGTGGCATTTTTTAGTTTGAGTATTCATATGGGGCATACTGCTTTTAAATTTCCCTCATGTTCTATCATAAATTGGAATATCATGATTTACTTTGAATGAGTTTTATAGATTTAAAGTATATAGTTTTAAATGTCCATGAATTAGTAAATGGACGTTTGAAAATTCTATATTTTTGGCTTTTAAGACTATTGTTTCTATGAATGCTTATCCACAAACTTCTGTGTGAACATCTTATTTTTTATTAATTCTTTGAACTACATATATAAGAGTGAGATTAATGACTATATAGTAATTCTATATTAAACTAAACTAAAAATTTTATCACAATATTTTCTATGGTGAGATCATCATTTTTAAGCCCCTTTTGCAATGTATGAGAGTTACAATTTCTCCACATTTGAACAAACACTTGCTACTTTGTTTCTGAATTATTATTATCATCATTATGATAATCATGAAGATGATGATGGAGATGACATTGAAAAATGATGAAGGTAGTAGTTATCTTACAGGGTATTAAGTTTTAAGAGTCTCTTACATATTATGAGTATTCAATACTTATAATGTTTCATATTACAAATATTTTCTGCTTCATATAAAGTTTGTTTTTACTTTACTGAACTCACCCTTTGATATACTGTTTAAATTTAGACTTATAAAATGTCTTTCTATAAATTTTCTATAGCACTTTGTCTGTTGCAATTGCTGTTATAAATTTTACTTCTGTAGTAACTCTCATTGGTTCCTTTCATAAGCATGTCTATTATTGTATACCACTATTATGTACAATCATCTGACAGATGGCCATTCTGTAGCACTTCTGCTCAAGTTAAGTTAGGATAGAAATGAACAAAAATAATTTGCTTGAGTTCCTTTATTATTCTGTTTCAATTAAATGACTGACAGTTGCTCTGCATAGAATTGTTCCAAAATCAGATAAAATTTAGTTTATTATTTTCCTTCTTTATAAATGTATACCCTTTCAGGTCATATTGACTTTTCCCTTGTTTTATGTGATAAGGACTTAATTTATAAGTCTATTTGGAAAAATAAGTTACCACTGTTTTATTTCAATTTTTCAAAGTACGTATTTTCTTACATTGCATTTTAATACCTTCTCTCCAACAGATATTCTTCAATTATGTGTGTTTTACAAAAATTTGAACATTGACTCATTCATTGTAATATTTAGTAATTTTCAGATTCTCTTTACCAGTCTTTAAATTTCATTTAGACTCTCATGAGAATGGTTTATTTTCTATTTTCAAATTCCTCACAATTTCTACAATGAGATAGTCTTTAAATTGTTGATATTAACATAAAAGCTAATGGAAATCTGATTAAAAAACACAATGGATGCTACTTTGAAATTATTATAAATCACCAAAGAAATAAAGTATTATCATCATTTTCTGACAATAACTGAAATAGTATCTTCTACTATTAACCTGTATTGATTGTTTAGGCTAGCAAGGTTCAGTAAGGTGTTTACATACACATATATAGTATGTATAAACTATCTCTGAAAAGACCATTCCCAATTTTTCTCACTTTATGCCTTTCAAATAATAAACACTATCATGCCAATATTATTTTGAAATGGTATGAACATTCTAAAATATTTTCAGAGGTATAGGGTGATTGCTTATTAGATTATTACCATGAATAAATTATCACCATTATAAATATAAATAAAAATAGATTTCATTATGAAATTTTCACACATGTATTTAATGTACTTTGGTCATATTCATCCCCATTATCATCTCTTGTCTTTGTCTCATTCCTTGGTCATTTTCCTCCCAACTAGACCCCACTTCTACTTTTATACAATTAATTAATGAATTAATTTTTTGAGGCAATGAGTTTCAGTAGGGTAACTCAAAGTAGCATGAATGAGAGGCTATTTACAAGACCATGCACAACTTCTCAGAGGCTATACCACCAAAGATAATGTTTATCTTTCCCTTATCAACCATTAGCTGCCTATAGATCTTCAGAGAGTGTAGCCAACTTGTGAGTTCTCCCCCTTGGATGATAGAATACAGATTGGCCCAATTTTGGTTAAACCTTGTGTAGGTAATAATTTTGAGTAAATTCTGTGAATCAGTAGATTTTTTGTTTTAAATGCTGAAATTGTGTTTCATGAATTGAATGCATCACTGTTTCTATAACTAATCACCTGCTAAAGATCTTCCGTGTTATTTGAAGTTCATTGATGTTAGAAATAAATCTTCTATAAACATTCATGTACACAATTTCTGTAAAGATGTTTTCAGATTGATTGGATACAAGCTATGAGACCAACTATTTGTTGTATAGAAAATATGATTAATTCTGTTAATCTCGTCAGTGTGCTTTCCAAAATGACTTGACTCTTTTTGGAATCTCCATATTCTCAAAACAGCATTTGCAGTTGACATTTTTATTTTATATAGTCAACTTGGTAAACATCTGGAACTCACATTGTAGGTTTATTTTACATTAACTTAATGTTAACAAGATTGACCATCTTACATTATCTTTGCCCTTTGCTCAGCTCTCCAGCTGGATTCCTTGATGATTTTTTGTCTGATGAGGCTATGCAGTAGCCTTTATTTAGTATGAGTTTTATACAAGTTTTTCTCAGGGCATATGTTGTCCTGACATCAAAACGCATTTCACTATGGAGTAATTTTTATTTTAACAAAGACCACTTTATTGGTATTTAGGAAATATCATGTATTTGATATCAATCTGAGAACTTTCTTATTGCCTCAAATCCCAAGTTTTAATTCTTTGAATTCGTTTTCTAAAGATGTCTACTCTCAATTTTTTAATGTAACTGTGTTATTGTAAGTTTTCCAACTTATAAGATGTAAGGTTTAAGTTTCATTACCTTTTTTATGGATTTCCAGTTGTTCAAGCACTAATCTATTGCCTCTGAAGCAGTTTTCCATACTTGCATTATCAGTCCACTGTTGAATTTTCTCATTTGTTCATAATTATTCACCTATCTATCCTGCCAAAACCAGCAAATCTTTGTTACTGCAAGTATGTGATAGCTTTTAAAATAAAGGACACAAGTTCTTCCCACATTGGTATTTTTGAAATCATTCTAGCTATTTTAGGTCATTTGCTTGTTTATACAAGTTTCAAAATAATCATGATGGCATTCAATAGAACTTGCATTAAATACATACATCAATTTGATGAAAACTAACAATATTTTGACATTTGTTTATGAAAATAATGTATCTTTCCATTTTTAAAATTTTTCTCTGTTCTTTTCTCATAATTGTGCTGCATCTAGGTTTTCTCAGATGACTAGATAAATAGTATATTTTATTACTATTATGCTAAAATATAATTATTATATATTGTCATGTAACCTTGCTAAACTCACACATTAGTTTTTTCAAAGTTTTAGTATTATATTTTATTCATATGTACATTTTACCTGTATGTATTTCTGTACATGCCTGATGTCCATGGGAGACAGAAGAGGGCATCAGATCTACTAGGACTGGAGTTACCGAAAGTTATAAAGCATTATGTGGGTGCTGGAAATAGAACTTGGGCCTTCTGAATGAGTAATCACTGTCCTTATCCACAGAGCCATCTCTCTAATCCTCACATGATAGTTTTATAAGTATTTATAAAGAATTTATTAGAAAAATTTACATTGTCAAGATGTGCAAATAGGGTCAGTTAGCTTATTCTTTCCCGATTTGCATGCAATAGTTCTTTAACTTCTGGTTCCTACAGCCTTTCCTTCCCATCTTCTGTAATTTTTGGAGACTCTTGGGGTAACATGGTGCTATAAATCATCCCTTTATGGGTAAGGACTCCAATGTCACTAATATTTTTAAGTTTGATCAGCTGTTTTACTTTTGCCCATAATCCATAATCAAAACAAGCACCTCTGGTGAAGGTTGAGAGCAGATTAATAAATGAGTAATCACACAAATATTTAGAAAATACTTGATACTAATTCCATTTAGCAAAATAATAATAGTATATTCTCTCTTGTCTTGAATTTTTATTTATATCCCCCAAAGATGTTTGAATATTTACATAACCTCAAAACTAGAAATAACTCAGTGTTGCTCAGTTGAAGGAATGGATGCATATATTATGATAGGTCAATATTGTTGTAAAATATTATTTTAAGATGTATAACATTTGTTTATGCTGTGGCATATTTGTTTCAATGATGTGAAGATGTGTTGCATTCTTTTCTGTTACGTTTGTTTAACTCCATGAAGCTGTGTTACTGCACCTATCTAAAAATCCTGATGGTCTAATAAAGAGCTGATAGGCTAATAGTAAGGCAGGATTAAGGGTAGGCAGGGCTGGCAGGCAGAAGAATAAATAGGATGAGAAATCTGGGAGAGAGATCAGAGAAAAAGAAAAAGAGAGGAGGACATTAGGGAACAGGTGACAGCCATTCAGCCACATAGCCAGCCATGGAGTAAGAATGAAAGTGTGATAAGAGTTATTAACATAAAAAAGAAGCTAAAGTGAAAGTAAGATATACATAAATAAGAAAGATAAAAGCCCAGAGGCAAAAGGTAGGTAGGATAATTTTAGGTATGAAAAGCTCGATAGAAACAAGCCAAGCTAAGGCTGAATTTTCATAAATAATAATAAGCCTCCATGTGTGGTTTATTTGGAAGCTGTGTGGCTGGTCCCCAAAAGAGTAAAGAGTAGAAAAACAACAACAACATTTTTGCATTCCAAAATGAGTAAAAGATAAACCAACAACATTTGGCATACCAGTGTGGGACTGAATTTCCATGTAGGGGCTAAGAAAGCTGAAAAAAAAAAGAGGAGAAAAGAACATGGCCCCTTTAAGAGGTACTGCTGTTCAGCCTGAAGCACTAAATAGAAACTAGAAATGACAAGCTAAGTAAAAACAACTTGTGGTAACACAGGTAGTGGCTTCCACAGCTAAAAGGGCTTAATGCAGCTCTCAGTTGTGAACCTCCAACTGGGCTGTGAGCTTGAGGCTTTGCTTTCCCAACCCGAGAAGTAGGCCAAGCCGACCACCAAAGCTACCTGGAGGTCCTAGTCTCACTAATTAGCAGGTTTTTTGCTCATGCAGAAGACAAAAAGCTAAAACATATTCAGTTAAAAAAAAAAAAATAAACTGGTCCCGATGGAAAAATCTCTAACGTAGTTCTAGTGTGTTTTACGATGTGCATAGGCTTAAGAAAGAAAAAAAAATGCGTATAGACAGTCATAGAAATTAAGAAACAGTTTGTAAATTAAGTCTTTAGAGATAGTAAAAGTAATATAAAGGAAAAAACACATAAAGATAGGAAATAGACAGGAAGTCTGGATCCTGTAAGTATTATGCTGACTTTGAATTTTTTGATTGTTGATAAGCAAACGACAGTTGCTAAGAGACATGGGATTGAAAGAACTGCTAAAATAAACCAGCCTAGATATTGTAAGAATGCTTCAACATTGAGATGAAAATCAGAAAATATATTTACCAAATGGAAGTTAAAGATGCTTTGGAGAAAATGTTTTGCTTTTGTTTCCACAGGAAACAAGAGGCTGTCAATTCATTCCAAGTTAATATGAATCAGGTTTCATTAGGGAAGACCTCCTGAATCTTGACAGGTGATACCTATCAAGAAAGAATACTGCTGGTCTTCTCATGGCTTGGTCATTATCTCGAAATTTTATCAGGAACCCCTAAAGATATCTTTGCCCGCTTTCAACAGGAAGCTGTTTAGGGAACATGACGTCCACATTCCTGTGAACTAGGTTATGGGAGGCTTTTGACTATTTGGTGGGTTATAGATAGTTGTTATAATTTAGTGTAATATATGAATATAGAATAAAAAGACAATAATTCATCTCATATTTTGCATTGGCATAGATTTTGGTATATTGATACAAATTTGAAGTTATTTTTGTTATACGGAATGCATGTTTCTTCTCTTGTTTGGGGTCTTGTGCTTATGAAGCCCATTTAAAAGTGTCCTGTATAAATAACAAATGATGTTAGTACTTAATCTATAATAATTACACTTGTAGTCACATTGGGTATGTTTTCAAGGTTAAACATGTTTATTATAGACAGACAGATGCTTTTCAAACACTTCGAAACCTACAGAATACAGCTTTTAAGATGTTTAATAACCTAAACTGTTTCATGAAATGAGATACATCTACTCCTAGAAGCACCAATTTACTTCATAGGAGAATGTTTGGCATCAAAGAAACTTCATAGGACTTGAGGCCTGTTGGCTGAAGATGGATGCCCCAATTTTGCAGAACTTTAGGTGACTTTTCAGGCAGATGTCTCTGTTGTTAATATTAATTCATTCTGGGGTCTTTGATGGAGTTAAAGACTAAATAATTAGAATTTCAGTTTTTCTTAGTTATGATAGAAGGTAAGTTAGGTATAAATCTTTGCA
Source organism: Microtus pennsylvanicus (assembly GCF_037038515.1). Lineage (NCBI taxonomy): Eukaryota > Metazoa > Chordata > Mammalia > Rodentia > Cricetidae > Microtus > Microtus pennsylvanicus. Next base: position 48,425,901 of record NC_134601.1, read on the forward strand.
CTCACTAAAATAAGATCAATAATGTAGAGTTTTCTCAGAATTTGCTAAACATAAATGCATGACTGAATATTGTGAATGTAATTCTTACTTGATAACTGCTTTTTGTAGTTGTATGTAGTTTCACTATGTTAAAGTTAAAATCTTATTTTTATTTAGACAAAAGGGAAAATGCGGTAGAATATTATTTTAATATATGTTACAATTTGTTTTTGCTGTGGAACATTTGTTCAAATGATGCAAAGATGTCTTGCATTCTTTTCTGTTGTATTTGGTTAGCTATGTGAAGCTGTGTTACTGTGCCTTCTAAAACATCTGATGGTCTAATTAACAACTGAATGGCCAATAGAAAGGAAGGAAAAAGGATAGTCTGGAACAGCAGGCAGAGAGAAAAATAGAAGTAGAAAACTGGTAGGAGAAAAAGGAGGAGCAAGAGAACAAAGAAAGGAGGTTACTAAGGGCCAAACACATAGCTACACAACTAGTCACTGAGTAAAAATGAAAAAAAATTCCATGGAAAAACTGCTCATACTATTAGAACAAATGTTGAATTATAAAACTGTTAACCATCAGTAATTAATCTTCACAAATTGGTCTGTTTTGTCTTAATATACATTCCACAATATCTTAGTATGTGTATGTTTTTATCTATACAGAAAATAAAAGCTCACAATGGAATCTGTAGTTCTCCTAAGCATTAACATTATAGCTGTCAAATCATGCACTGACATTCTAGGGGATTGGATTCTCTATTATTTAAATTTTAATCTTTTTTAAGAATAAATAATAGTTACACCATTTCCTCCCTTCTCTTTTTCCGTCACCCCTTTCCATGCACTCTCTCCTCTTAGATTCCTGGCCTCTTTCTCTTTGTTATTTTACACATAAACACACAAATGTACACAAACAAACACATATGCATATAACCCATTTAGTCTAATTAGCATTTCTTGTACATATATGATTGCAGAGCTGACTACTTTGCATTAGAAAAATAAATTAGGGGCCTCATCCCTAGGAAAAACTATCCCTCTCTCAGAAGTCATTATGTGCCTTTAGTTCTTTGGCTAAGAATTGGACTCCATGAGTTTTGACCTTTCCCCTTTCTACATTTGCATGTCTATCGGTGTTCTCTTTGTCCAGATCTTGTCTAAAAAGACATATAGTTGAGGGATCATGAGTAAAGTTTCTAGTCATATCTAGGAGCTACATCTCAAATCAGACTTCCTGGCCTTCTTGTCTCTTACAGTTTTTAAATTCCCTCTTCTATGATGCTCCCTTCACCTTAGGTATAGGCATTTGGTTGGAGATGTGTCAGATGAAGCCAGGTAACCCACAATCATTTCTTCACTGCACTTTGACAAGATGTGGCTTTTTTTAATGGTCTCCATCTGATGCAAAGAGAAGCGTCTTTGATGAGGGTGAGAGTTATACTTATCTGTGGGTATAAGTATTTAGAATATACTTAGAAATAATATTGATAGGAAAAATGGAAGTTGTAGGTTGTCATCTAAGATTCATTACCTCACTAAACTGGGATAGCTAGCTATGTTTCCAGTAGAAGGTAAGATTTTCCTCCTGTTCAGCGGACCTTAAATCCAATTAGGTAGCTATTATGGGCTGCCAAGTTATGAGTACAACTGATGGACCTTAGGAATCTCTTGCCATGATAGTCATTGTTGTGGTGCCTAGGCATCATAGCTAGATAAGGCTATTGTTTACTTCCCTCCATTAGCAGGTTGCATAGTATCTTTATGTCCTATGATATTTTGCCCTCAGTGAGTAGGCTTTTAGATTCTATCCAGTTTACATCCTCCAAGGCCTGTCTACAAAACGCATGTCTTTAACAATATGGAGTTACTTTCAATTTCTGTGAGGCAAGCAATGATAACAGGAAGAGGCTGTATTGTTTTAGGAGTCTTTTAGTCTGTCGTGACTAACAATTTCAAAAGGATTTTTTTCATGCCTAGTACTGGGGGTTTTGTTATATAGTCTGTGTGTCTTAGGAAGAACACTGACAGTTCAAATGATATAACTTAATTTAAATGATATAGTTTTAAGTATATATATGTATATATATATACTTATATGTATAATATATAATTTAGGATACATAAAAATAATACTACCAGGTATTATTGTGTAAGCCTTTAATTCTAGCACATGGGAGGTGGAGGCAGAAGAATTTATGTGAGCTGGAGGCCAAACTGGTTTACATAGTGAGTTCCAGGACAGCCAGAGCTATATATTGAAATAGTGTCTTGAAAATAAATCATGGATTTTTTTAAACATCTTTATTGTTGCAGAAAGCAAAACTCTCATTTTAATTGTTAGTTGTTTAAGAAGTAGGCACTTGTGTACAAGATCAAGATATTCTAGCATAGACAGGAGAAAGGCCCATAAATTTCAGCCTATCTGAGGACCTATTGGCAATTGATGGCTGTTTGCTAGGAAATAGTTTTGAGAATGCGGTCAGTATGAGGTTACCTATAATCCTGTAGATGATCCTATGCCTGTGCTTATACAAAAATACTCTATGGGTTAAAAATAAAATATGTAGTTTAGAAAGGGCATGGTAGAGGTTGCATGAAGTAGGAGGGAGTACTCCTGATGTATGTGATCTAGAAACATTGTGTGCAGGTGGCCTATGTCAGACCCATGCCGTTTCCCTGGTCATAGATCCCCAGTCTCTGCAAGCCCAGATGAACCCACATTAGTTCATTCTCTGGGCTGTGTTTTTGTGATATCCTTGAAGCCTCTGGCTCATACAATCCTTCCTCCCACTCTTCTACAGGATTGCCCAAGCTCCACCTAATGTGTGGGTGTGAGTCTCTATACCTGTTTCCACAAGTTGTTGGATGAATCTTCTCTGATGAGGATTAGGCTCGAGTCTAAAAGTCCAGCGTACCATTAAGAATCATTTCATTAACTTTTTTCTGGTATTGTTTGGTTCTATCTTTGTGAGATTCCTAAGAGTGTGTGTGCTGGCTGTCTCTGACTCTTTCAGGACCTTACCCTACTACTGAGCTGCCTCATCTAGACTTGATTTGAGAGGACGATCCTAGTATTATTGCAACTTGATATATTATGTTTAGTTGATATCCCTGCAAAGTCTTTACTTTTCTGAAAGGAAATGGAGACAGTGTGGATCTTTGGGGAAGGCGAGGGACTGGGAGGACAGGAGGGAGGGGAAACTGTAATGGAGATGTAATACATGAGAGAAGAATAAAACTGCATTTTATACATGTATAAAATTCTCAAATGATGAATAAAATCAAGTTTTAAAAGAATAAGGCTCAACTGAATTAAAAACTAACAACTTCTTAAAGTAACAAAAGCCATCTATTCCTCTTCTAAAAGGATTTAATTGGAAAACTGTGCAAGAATTCCAAGAGAGCTAGATGAGAAAGAATGGGACTAGAAAAAAGCTTGATCTCCAAGAACAGTGATTGTACTGATTGATTATAGTATATTTTTCATACTAATTAAGCATAAAATTAAAAACTCCTCCACAAATTATGCTAATAAATGCATTTTTATTTTCAGCTGCTGATAAAATTATAATTGTAAAGAAATATAATTTGGAGCAATATGATTTTATTCATTTTTTTATTTATTAAGGTTCACTTTTTTATCTTATATACTTACTTCGCTTGATTTCAAATGAACAGAGGAAGGATTAAGCAACCGGTATATCATTCTCTGAACATCTATTATGGGACAACATAAACACTAAATATAGGATCGTTTGTTACTTTCTATAACACTGCAAGCTGTGTAAACAATGATGGCTCAGTCTTTAAAAACACACAGAGAGACACAAACATACATATTATGCAAGTCATATATGATATTCATTGAGAACCAAGAACCAAGTTTTCATTTATTATTCTCACAGAGCTTCAAATCTGTTCATTTTTATTCCAAAATATTTCAGACTTAATAAAAAAAATCCTTTATTGGAATAAGTCACAAGTTCCTAAATCTAGGAATAGTTGCTACAATTGTTTTATTTTTCTCTTATCAATGTGTCAGTAATATTACCTAGATACTACATATTATTATTTTTCTCTTTGTGGTTCTTACTTAAATATGTAATTGAATTGTAAATCTAGGAGTCCAAGGGAATTTTACCAGCATTATTAGATTACATGTAAGGCAAATGTTATTAAAATAATTTTCTGATAATTTTTAGATAAGGATATCAATAACTCATAATAAATTTTCTTAAGGTAGTTGGGCATAATACTATTTCAATCAGTTCTTTGATTTTCATGTTATGAACCTTAAAGTTTCACGTGAAGTACACATGGGTATTGAGTCTTGACAACTGAATATTATAATAATCAGTTACAGTAATAAAAATCTGACTATTTAATTTTAACTTTTAAAATATTATAATACTTTAAAACTTACTTGTAAAACTCAAACAGAATTGGAGAGATGGGTCTCTGGTTAAGAGTGCTTGCTGCTTTTGCAGAGGATCTGGCTTAAGCTTCCAGAATCCACAAGGTGGCTTACAACTATCTGTAACCCCAGTTTCAGTGGCTTTATAACTCTCTTCTGGCATTCATGGGCACCAGGTATGTGCATGAAGTAGTTAAATACATTGAAGACAAACACTGATACTCTTGAAATTAAAAAAAATAGTTTAAAAACACAAATAACTCATTATTTCAGTTAACAAATCTATGTTAAGATATTATTTTCTTTCCTAATGCACAGTATATCAGCTAGGTGCAAATAATTGGTTGCCTTGAAAGCATAGACAAAAAACATTGTCATACTAAGGCCATGTTTGGAAAATATAAAAGTGGAAAATATTCACAACATATTTTCACTTCAATCAGGTGAATATACTAGCATCTCTAGAAGGAAAGGATGCTATTGTAAGGTGATACCAGTGAAGCAGAGTAAACAAACATCCACAAAATCTATTTCAACCAATGAAATACTTGACAAAGCATTGTCATATTACATTTCTCAGCTCTCCAAAAATCAATCTAATATTTATGGATATTCTTCTATTCACTAGAATCTAGTATTTATTTTAGAAACAAAACACCTAGAATCACTGTAATAATTCAAAAGATGTATGGTATTTGAACTTACTCTGTCATAATCTACTTTTTGCCAGATTGGCAATGCTCTTGATAACAATACCATATATCATGCTGAAAATCAATAACATGGCAGGTGTGTGGAAGAACTAGTTTCATCCCATGAAAATTATCATTGTTTGGCCATTTTTCTTCAAAAATGGGTGGGACTTACAACATACCATTTGTAAGGAGCATAAAGTTAAATGAAATATATTTCTCTGGTGTCCTTGGTCAAAGCAATTAAAGAAATTCTTTGCCATTGTTGTTTCCTAATGCAAAAGATAAAATATTGTACCAAAGACTAGTCTGTCTGGCAATTTAAAATGACAAGCTTTCAAATGACCTACACATAGTAACTTATAGATCTTTAATATATTCTTGAGATTATAGAACACATTTCCCTAAGGGTTTATGTGTGTGTGTTTTCAGGGATGTGTGGTCATTCAAGGAAGATCTCAGAAGTAAACAGTTTTCAAAACCATGTTTGAGTAGTAATGGTGTATCTCAGTAAAGATTCAGAACTATTTGGCAAACACTAAGGAACTTAAAAGAAGGGGACTTTAAGAGACTCTTCATAATCCAGTCATTTGCATACTATTAAGCTACACTAGATATAATTTCAATGACCACAAAAAATTACTTTAGAAAAGTTACCAAACAGGCAATTGAAAATAGAAAAATATTATACAGAAGAAAACTATTTGCCAGTATATTATTGTGTATTTTTGTGTCAATGTTCATGAGGAATATTGGCCTATAATTTTTTTTAGTTCTATCTTTGTATGGTTTGTGTATCAGGGTAACTGTAATCTCATAAAAATAATGTGGCAATGTTCCTTCTGTTTCTATTGTGTGCAAAAATTAAGGAGTACTGGTATTAGCTCTTTTTTGAAATCCGGTAGAATTCTGTGCTGAAACCAAAACATGTGGTACATTTACACAATGGAGTATTACTCAGCAATAAAAAAAAATAATGACATCTTAAAATATTCAGGAAAATTGATGGGGCTAGGAAAAAATAACTGAGTGAGGTAACCCAGATACAGAAAGACAAACATGTTATTATTCACTGATGAGTGGATATTAGCTGTAAAGCAAATGAAAATTCCAGAGAAGGTAGGTAAAAACGGGAAATCTAATAGGGACACACATGGAGGAACCCAGTAAGGAAAATAATTGATATCCTGGGCAAACTGTGAGTGAGGTAGAAGGGAGGGGATGGGAGATGGGAACATGAAAGACCAATAAGACAGTGTTAATGGAGGGATGGAGGGAAAGAGCAATGACCGAGAAAGAGAAAGAGGGGAGAGAAGAGGGAAGGATGGAGAGGGAGGGAGGGAGGGAGAGAGAGAGAGATCTTTTTTTGTAATTTTTTTGGGGGGGGGGGATTTTCTTTTTTTTTATTTTTTTTATATTTATTTATTTATTATGTTTTTTTTTAATTTATTTATTTATTAAGGATTTCTGCCTCCTCCCCGCAACCGCCTCCCATTTCCCTCCCCCTCCCCCGATCAAGTCACCCTCCCTCATCTGCTCGACTAGCAATCAGGGTTCCCTGACCTGTGGGAAGCCCAAGGACCGCCCACCTCTATCCAGGTCTCCTAAGGTGAGCATCCAAACTGCCTAGGCTCCCACAAAGCCAGTACGTGCAGTAGGATCAAAAACCCACTGCGATTGTTCTTGAGTTCTCAGTATTCCTCATTGTCCTCTATGTTCAGCTAGTCCGGATTTGTCCCATGCTTTTTCAGACCCAGGCCAGCTGGCCTTGGTGAGTTCCCGATAGAACATCCCCATTGTCTCAGTGTGTGGGTGCACCCCTCGCGGTCCTGAGTTCCTTGCTCGTGCTCCGTCTCCTTCTGCTCCTGATTTGGACCTTGAGATTTCTGTCCCGTGCTCCTCTGTCTCTGTCTCCTTTCATCGCCTGATGAAGGTTAATATTCATGAGGATGCCTATGTGTTTGTCTTTGGGTTCACCTTCTTACTTAGCTTCTCTAGGAACATGCATTATAAGCCCAATGTCCTTTATTTATGGCTAGAAACCAAATATGAGTGAGTACATCCCATGTTCCTCTTTTTGGGTCTGGCTTACCTCACTCAGGATAGTGTTTTCTATTTCCATCCATTTGTATGCAAAATTCAAGAAGTCCTTGTTTTTTACTGCTGAGTAATACTCTAATATGTATATATTCCATACTTTCTTCATCCATTCTTCCGTTGAAGGGCATCTAGGTTGTTTCCAGGTTCTGGCTATTACAAACAATGCTGCCATGAACATAGTTGAGCATATACTTTTGTTGTATGATAGGGCCTCTCTTGGGTATATTCCCAAGAGTGGTATTGCTGGATCCAGTGGTAGGTTGATTCCGAATTTCCTGAGAAACCGAAACACTGCTTTCCAGAGTGGTTGCACAAGTTTGCATTCCCACCAGCAATGGGTGAGTGTCCCCCTTTCTCCACAACCTCTCCAGCAAAGGCTATCATTGGTGTTTTTTATTTTAGCCATTCTGACAGGTGTAAGATGGTATCTTAAAGTTGTCTTGATTTGCATTTCCCTGATCGCTAGGGAAGTTGGTTTCTCTTCAGATAGTATAAATCTTTCGCCTTTTTGTAATTTTTTATTATTTTTTTTATTGAAGAAAAAAATTCCGCCTCCTCCCAGCCTCGCATTTCCCTCCCCCACCACCCACTCCTCTCCCCCTACCCCCACCCTTCTCCCCCTTCCTTTCCAGTCTGAAGAGCAGTCAGGGTTCCCTGCCCTGTGGAAACTCCAAAGTCCTCCCCTCTCCCTCCTGGTCAAGGAAGGTGAACATCCAATCTGGCTAGGCTCCCACAAAGCCAGAAAATGAAGTAGGATCAAGACCCAGTGCCATTGTCCTTGGCTTCTCAGCAGCCCTCATTGTCCGCCATGTTCAGAGAGTCTGGTTTTATCCCATGCTTTTTCAGTCACAGTCCAGCTGGCCTTGGTGAGCTCCCAATAGATCAGCCCCACTGTCTCCATGGGTGGGTGTACCCCTTGTGGTCCTGACTTCTTTGCTCATGTTCTCCCTCCTTCTGCTCCTCATTGGGACCTTGGGAGCTCGTTCCAGTGCTCCAGTGTGAGTCTCTGTCTCTATCTCCATCCATTGTCAGATGAAGGTTCTATGGTGATATGCAAGATATTCATGAGTATAGCTATAGGATCGGGTCATTTCAGGTTCCCTATCCTCAGCTGCACCAGGAACTAACTGGGGACATAGCCCTGGGCACCTGGGAGCCCCTCTAGGTCCAAGTCTCTTGCCAAACCTATGATGGCTCCCTTAATTTAGATATGTGCTTCCCTGCTCCCCTATCCAAACTTCCTTTATCCCAATCATCCTGTTTCCCCAAGTTCCCCCCATTCTCCCCTTCTCACATTCGCTCCCCATCTCCCCTTACCCCCCTCCCACTCCACCCCCAAGATCACAATTTTTTGCCCAGCAATCTTGTCTACTTCCCATAACCAGGAGGATAACTATATGTTTTTCTTTGGGTTCACCTTCTTATTTAGCTTCTTTAGGATATCATATTATGGACTCACTGACCTTTATTCGTGGCTAGAACCCAATTATGAGTGAGTACATCCCATGGTCATCTTTTGGGGTCTGGGTTAACTCACTCAGGATAGTGTTTTCTATTTCCATCCATTTGAATGCAAAATTCGAGAAGTCATTTTTTTTAACCACTGAGTAGTACTCTAATGTGTATATATTCCACACTTTCTTCATCCATTCTTCCATTGAAGGACATCTAGGTTGTTTTCAGCTTCTGGCCATTACAAATAATGCTGCTATGAACATAGTTGAACAAATGCCCTTGTCATATGATCGGGCATCTCTTGGGTATATTCCCAAGAGTGGCATTGCTGGGTCCAGGGGTAGGTTGATCCCGAATTTCCTGAGAAACGGCCACATTGATTTCCAAAGTGGTTGCACAGGTTTGCGTTCCCACCAGCAAAGGATGAGGGTTTCCCTTCCTCCACAACCTCTCCAGCAAAGGCTATCATTGGTGTTTTTGATTTTAGCCATTCTGACTGGTGTAAGATGATATCTCAAAGTTGTTTTGATTTGCATTTCCCTGATCGCTAAGGAGGTTGAGCTTGACCTTAAGTGTCTTTTGGCGATTTGAATTTCTTCTGTTGAGAATTCTCTGTTCAGATCAGTGCCCCATTTTTTAATTGGGTTAATTAGCATTTTTAAAGCCTAGTTTCTTGAGTTCTTTATATATTTTGGAGATCAGACCTTTGTCTGTTGTGCGGTTGGTGAAGATCTTCTCCCAGTCAGTAGGTTGCCTTTTTGTCTTAGGGACAGTGTCCTTTGCTTTACAGAAGCTTCTCAGTTTCAGTAGGTCCCATTTATTCAATGTTGCCCTTAATGTCTGTGCTGCTGGGGTTATACCTAGGAAGTGATCTCCTGTGCCCATCTGTTGTAGGGTACTTCCCACTTTTTCTTCTATCAGGTTCAGTGTGTTCAGATTGATATTGAGGTCTTTGATCCATTTGGACTTGAGTTTTGTGCATGGTGATAGATATGGGTCTATTTTCATTCTTCTACAGGTTGACATCCAGTTGTGCCAGCACCATTTGTTGAAGATACTTTCTTTCTTCCATTGTATCCTTTTAGCTCCTTTATCGAAAATGAGGTGTTCATAGGTTTGTGGGTTAGAATCCGGGTCTTCTATGTGATTCCATTGGTCGACTTTTCTGTTTTTATACCAATACCACACTGTTTTCATTACGAGAGAGAGAGAGAGAGAGAGACAGAGAGAGAGAGACAGAGAGAGAGAGAGAGAGAGAGAGAGAGAGAGAGAGAGAGAGAGAGAGAGAGAGATTTTGACTGAGTGAGCCACCATGGTGTTAGGGAGAAACCTGGTGTTAAAGACATTCTCAGGAATCTACAAGAATAACCCCACTAAGACTCCTAGCAATAGTGGAAACAGTGTCTGAAAGGGTCTTCCCCTGTATCGAATTGTCCTATCCTAATTGTCATTATAAAACCCGTATCCAGTAACTGGTGGTAGTAGATGCAGTCCCCCATTTCCAAGCACTGCATCAAACCTGTGGAACTTAGTTGGAGAGTGGGATGAGGGATCATATGAACAAGGGGTGTCAAGAGCATGATGGGGAAAACCACAGAGACAGCTGACCTGAGCTAGTGGGAGATCATGGACTATGGACTGACATCTGGGGAATTTGCATGGGAGTGAACTAGACCCTCTGAATGCTGGTGACAGTTATATGGCTTTATCTCTTGTGGGGAATGGCAGTGGCACCAGGAACTATGCCAGGTGCATAAACTGATTTTTTTGGAGCTCATACCTTGGTCCATCTTGATATGAGGGAAGGAGCTTGATTTTGTATCAAATTGGTACGCCAGACTTTGTTGACTTCCCAAGTAAGGCCTTAGCCACTCTGAGGAGTGGGTGGGGAGTGGTAAAAGGGGAAGTGGGAGGATGAGAGATGGGGAGAAATGGAGAACTGGAATTGGTACGTAAAATGAAAAGTAAAGTATTAAAAAATATTTCTGAAAAAGGAACATTTAAGAGCTGTCATATAGAACTGCTATAATATTTAAAATATCCAATTTTCAATAAAAATCACAAACATGCAAGAAAAAAATAATTCATGTTTAATATACAAAACAAAAGCAATTAATAATAAATGTCTTTGTAAAAGTGAGGCATTGGAGTCACTCAGATAATTAAATATTTTCCATCACGTAAAAGTAACCTCCATAGGACTAAAGATGAGACCTCATACTCAAGAAAACTATAATTTATAGAATTAGTTATTTAAAAGTAGAAGGATAGAAATGTAAATCCTATCAATACAATATGTACAGTAGAAAATTCACTGTAGAAGGCAGAGGAATAAGAAATGTGAAAATGGACCATCGAAAATTTTTCAGCACATAGACAAGAAAAGAATGAATAAAAATGAAGTTAGCTTAAGAGACATAAGGGGCACCATCAAGAACACAAACAAAAGGATGAGGAAAGTTACAGAAGAAGAGTGTGGAAAAATGGAAAAGCAATACCATAAAATTTCCCAATTATGAGGGATAATATGAATTTAATATAAAAAAATCAACAAATTCCGAGAGGAATGACAAGAAAGATATCTAAACCTAGGCCTAAGGTATAACATAGTTTAAATACAAAATCTTCAATGCATCATGGAACCATTTTATCATATAAGAAATATTCATTATGCTTATCTTATGAGATATATTCCCTACATTTACCATAAGTTTCTACTTGGAAATAATAACCATCAAAAACGGAAATAATTTTTTATATATTTCAGTGTGGTAAATTTATTTATCAGATTTTCTCATTTGTACAACTTCAAACACATTGTCACTGTGTTCTGGCAGGACAGAGAACATAGGATGGTTTTATAAGAATGTCTGTAAATCTGCAGATAATTTTCCTACACCTCATTTTTTTTGTACAGACAGTACTAAAATGTCCCATGTGACCAGGATTAGACAAATCATACAAACACACTTTACAGATGTTATTTTTGTATTCAGTAAGTAAGAACATGAACACTGTTTTTTTTTTAGTACAAAAGAATGGTTTCTATTATGACATGCTTATACACATTAACAATGTATATGAACCACGTGCACCCATTTAGCCTTTCTTATCTCTTTACTCCCTCCAGTTGGCCTCACCCTTTCCTCTTTTCTACTTATGTTTTTCTTTTTTTAAAATATTGAGTTCAAAGATGATAAAATTATGAAGTAATTGTCTTTCTGAAGTTGGCTTATTTCACTCAACAGGGTGATCTTCGATTCCTTCTATTTTTTTACAAATGACATAGTTTTAGTCTTTGTCTGAATAATATTTCATTGTAAGTACACCACATTTTCCTTATTCACCCATCCACTGATAGACAGCTCATTCCATAATTTGGCTGCTGTGATTTGTGCCACAACAAAATGGATATGCAAGTATTTCTATTATATGCTGACTTAGATTCCTTCAGGTATATAACCAAAAATTATATAGTTCAAACTTACCATGCTGTTTTTAGTTTTTTAGTAACATATATACTGATTCCCAGAGCAGTGGCATAAATGTATATCCCCACCAGAACTGTGGAGGGGTCCTTTCCCTCTGCATATGCTCCAGCATTTCTTCATTATTTTTTTTATTTTTTATCATAGTCATTCTGCTTAAGATGGGATGGAGGCTCAGTATAGATTTGATTTGCCTTTTCATGTTGCCTGTGGGTGCCCAATTGCCTGATAAGTTTTAGTTTCATATTTATTTTACTAAAAAGCCAGCAGTCAGCCATGAAAACATACATACAAGTACATCAACTGAGCAAATTGGATTTAAATATTTAGAAATATTCATGTATGTAACAACAATTCATTTTAAAAAGAGGCCATGAACTTGAAAGAGAGCAATGAAGGATACATGGACGAGTTCAAAGAAGGGTAGGGTAGCAGGAAATAATGTAATAATAATCTCAAAAAATAAATGGAGCAACTAAGAAACAAGATGGGAATTTCAAATATTAGAATATTATTACATATTTACAATCATATATAGAGAGATCATATAGTGGAATTTTTTTCAAAGCTTATTTAAAAATTCCATGTTTTCATAACATTTGCCTTTTTTTAATTTATTTATTTATTAAGGATTTCTGCCTCCTCCCCACAACCGCTTCCCATTTCCCTCCCCCTCCCCCGCTCAAGTCCCCCTCCCTCATCTGCTCGAAGAGCAATCAGGGTTCCCTGACCTGTGGGAAGCCCAAGGACTGCCCACCTCTATCCAGGTCTCGTAAGGTGAGCATCCAAACTGCCTAGGCTCCCACAAAGCCAGTACGTGCAGTAGGATCAAAAAACCCACTGTGATTGTTCTTGAGATCTCAGTATTCCTCATTGTCCGCTATGTTCAGCTAGTCCGGGTTTATCCCATGCTTTTTCAGACCCAGGCCAGCTGGCCTTGGTGAGTTCCCGATAGAACATCCCCATTGTCTCAGTGTGTGGGTGCACCCCTCGTGGTCCTGAGTTCCTTGCTCGTGCTCCATCTCATTCTGCTCCTGATTTGGACCTTGACATTTGCCTTTTAACAAGAAAATAATATTAACACAAACAGTAAGAAAGAGAAAAAAGAGAGAAAGAAATAATAAGCTTACATTCAAAAGAAACATGGCAAACCCACATGTTTAGAATTTACTTGAAGGAATAACCACAATGCAGAGAAATAGCAAAGAATTTTAAGAAAATATTCTGCTAAACTTTATTCAAACATAGGGAAGAGGGGTGATTTTTTATTATCACTTTATAATTAATACTAATCAAACTTCCCACTTCTTCCCCTCTTACCACTTCCCTCCCACTACCCCACACACACCCTTCTCCGGCACCCTCCAGTCCTAAGAGAGGGCAAGGCACCCTGCCCTGTGGGAAGTTCAAGGCCCTCCCTCCTCCATCCAGGGTTAGGAAGATATGCATTCAAAGAGAATAGGATTCCAAAAAGCCAGTACATGCAGTAGAGACAAATCCCATTGCCATTATCATCGGCCTCTCTATCTGCCCCAACTGTCAGCCACATTCAGAGTCCGGTTTGATCCCATGCTTGTTCATTCCCAGACCAGCTGGAGTTGGTGAGCTTCCTTAGCTCAGGCACACTGTCTCAGTGGGTGAACCAACCCCTCATGGTCCTGACTTCTTTGCTCATATTCTCCCTCCTTCTGCTCTTCAACTGGACCTTGGAAGTTCAGTCCAGTTCTCCGATGTGGGTCTTTCTCTGTCTCCATCCGTCCCTGGAAGAAGGTTCTATGGTGATATTCAAGATAGTCGTCAGTCTGACTACGGGGCAAGGCCAGTCCAGGCACCCTCTCCTCCACTGCCCATGTTCCTAGCTGGGGTCATCCGGTGGACTCCTGGGAACCCCTCCAGAGCCAAGCCTCTTGCCAACTCCAAAATGACTCCCTCAATTAAGATATCTCCTTCCCTGCTCCCATATCTGTCCTTCCTCTATCTCAACCATCCCACTCCCCTTAGCTCTTCCCAACCCTCCCCTTTTCTCATCTCTCTCCCCCTGTCCCCTTCCCTCTACTCCCCGCCCCATCAGAAATAAAAATTTTATATCAATCAAAACTATACTTTGCAAAGGAATAAATATGTAATATGTTCCCAAATAAATAAAAACTATGAAAAATTATTGCTAGCAAACTTGCTGTATAAATATTATTAAACTGAATGTTTCTAGCTCAAAGTGTAAGATACTAAAAATTAAATCAAAGCAAATTTAAAAAGCAAATGCCAAGAGAAGCATTAATTTCACTTACTAATATAAGAGCTCATATGCATGGGGGATTGGTGAGCTATCTTCATGGTTAAGAACACTAGAACTCAGGTTCATTTGTTAGCCTCCCAACTTCCATCAACTCCACTTGCAGGGAATACAACACACACTTCTGGTCTCTGGAGACACAGAACGCATGCGCTAATATTCTGGTGTCTTGATATTGGACTTCACAGGTGATGTGGGTGTCCCCTCTGTGTGCTGTGATTACCATTAATGAATAAAGAAACTGCTTTCGACTTATAGCAGGGGCAGAACTCAGCTAGGCAGGGAAACCTAAGCTGAATGCTGGGAGGAAGAAGGGTGGAGTCAGAGAGAGGCCATGGAGTTGCCAGAGACAGACGCTGGAAACTTTACCCAATAAGACACAGCAACGTGGCAATATACAGATTAATAGAAATGAGTTAAATTAAAGTAAGGGCTAGCTGATAAGAAGCTAGAGCTAACTGGCCAAGCAATGATTTAAATAATATAGATTCTGAGTGTTTTGGGCTCAGTGGCTAGGAACTAACTAGTGGTCTCCTATAACACACAGGCTATAGAACTCTAAGAAATAAATGTGCATTCTTCATAGGCCACCCAATTCATGCTATTTTGCTTCAGCCACCCTAATAGTCTAATATGCCCAGGGAGAATAAATTATGAAATTAACTGATATCTACTATTTATTTAGCATGTACCATGTGCTTACCATATGCATATTTTATTATCTCATCTGCTTTGTGAGGTTTCAAAACTATCTCAACTTTATAAAGTGAATACCAATATCTCTTTCCTACTAATGGTAAAACAGAAGCTTGGAGAAAGAAATTTATCATTCAGAAAATGTATTTAGTGGTTATAAGTATTACAAAAAATGAATTAAAATACTTAGGATAACTTTTAGGACATAAGAAGTCCTTAATATATGTCAGTTATAATATTTTAAATATAAGAACATATGACTAGATGTATAAACAATAGGTTTTTTTTTCATATGTGAGAAAGGAATAATTACCCCAAGGAAATTTTGTAAAGATTAAATGAGATGATACATGAATTGGATGGGCACATATTAAGTACTTGATAAATGTTAGCTATTATTTCTCCCAATTCCAAATATAGAAATGAAACCATAAAAAGTGTATGTAGCTTGTCTAAAGTCATATGAGCCATAATAGATCTAGATCTATATCCAATAGCCTCAAAACGTAAGTTGGACAATGTTTAACCAGTGAGCAATATTCATTCCTCATCTGATTAGCAAAATTGGAGAACATGCTCCATGAACAACATTTAAATGTTCCACAAAACAGCATTTAAATGTAAAGTGAGGAAGCCCCATTTTTCTTTTCCTTTTGTCAGATCAGCATGTAAAGAAGTTTAATATAATCAAATCAGTTTTTAAATTTAAATAATATTTCCCTCAAGAGACCCAGAGAGATTGTCAAGAGAATAAAAAAGATGGAACAGTAACATTTAATGAGAGGTAAGTGTATGTAATCACAGCTGTTATACAGAATGCAAACATTGTGGCAAGGAAAGCAAGTTCTAGAAAAGGGGTATCCAAATATGCTATAGTCATTTGAAAAAAAAATATGTCAATTGAAAAAAATCACTTTGTCTTAAGGTAGATCAATTCCCAATTTTCTGAGGAACTGCCATATTGATTCCATAGTAGAAGTGCAAGTTGGCGCTACCACCAGCAATGAGAAGTGTTAGCTATACCACTCTTGGGCATATACCAAAAAGCACTCCATCTTACCACAAGGACACTTGCTCAATTATGTTCATTTGACTTTATTCATAGTAGCAAGAAACTGTAAACAACCTGGACACTCCTCTACAAAAAAAAAAAGATAGACAATTGAGTCATACTCAGATGTTAAAAAAAAAGATATAATTGACCAGGCAATGAAGCCGGGCGGTGGTGGCACACACCTTTAATCCCAGCACTCTGGGACGCAGAGGCAGGCAGATCTCTGTGAGTTCAAGGCCAGCCTGGTCTACAAGAGCTAGTTCCAGGACAGGAACCAAAAGCTACAGAGAAACCCTGTCTCAAAACTCCAAAAAAAAAATTGACCAGGCAGTGGTAGCATGTGCCTTTAAACCCAGCACTCAGGAGGCAGAGACAGGCAGGCCACTGTGGATTTGAGGCCAGCCTCGTCTACAGATTTTGTTGCTTTTGTGTTGCTTTCATTGGTTAATAAATAAACTTTCTTGGCCTAGTTGATAGGGCAGAACTTAGGAAGGCAAGGAACTGAATGCTGGGAGGAAGAAAGGGAGAGAAAGAGAGAGCTGCTATGGAGCCACCTGAGTCAGACATGCTGAATCTTTGCCGGTAAGCTACTGCCACATGGTGATACACAGATTAATAAAAATGGGTTAAATTGAGATGTAAGAATTAACAAATAAGAAACTAGAGCTAATGGGCCAAGCAGTGATTTAATTAATGTATCGGCGTGAATAAACACAGGCAAATATTAAAGAATATATACAAATTTAATGATTAAATAAAACTTACAGAACCGAAGTTCCCGCGTAGCACAGGAGGTAGGAAGAAAAGGGAAAAGCCACCTCCCGCGCGCCCATTTATCGGTACGCATTCGCCAGAGGCAAACCCCGCCCCCTAAAGGGGCTGACTTAACCCTACATCTCCCCCTTTTGTCTAAATAAGACAGAACTAAACCAAATATAACTATAAACAATAATAACAAATGATAAATATAACAAACAATATTAAGAACAAAAGTTTTGCTAGACATTCTATCTCAAGGAGTCTAAATAATGTAGAGAGTAACTACAATTAAATAATCTTCAACTCCATCAAAGATCTGAGAAGGGAGTAAATATTACTTAACAAATGAGAGATATCCAAAATGGGCAACAAATGACAGAGACAACTGACTACCTGGGCAATCACCCAAAGTCTCATTTGCAATGTTGAGTCAACCAACTTTGGCTAAGGCCTAACATAACTGACATACCATTATCAAATGCAAGGAACTTTCTTAGAATTATCCTACCCTGTCTTGGCAAGATAAGACAATCCTGTTTCATATCTTAGTCAGTAGTTGAGGTATGGGCTTTTCTTAACCCAAAGGCCAGTTCTGCCAAGAAGACAATCTCCCAGTGGAGTGTCTTTGGTGCTCAACAATCTCTCGGGAGAAGAGTGGTGTTGCCAGGAGTAATTGTGTCTCATTGGCACAGAATTCTAGGTTAGATTAAAGGCCATTTTCTACAGCTCTTCAAAGAGGCTGAAGATTATACTATCTATACTAAAAATAATCTCTATGTATCTAAAAGACCTGATTAACCTAAAAATAAATATGACAAACATATAATTCTCAATACCTATCTAATTTGAAAACTAAGAGAATAAACAACTGTGCAATATATGAAGACAATGATCTTCACCTGTAAACAATGTCATTACATATCAAATGTAAACAATGTTATTACATAAATAGTACCAGAGGTAGAAATGTACATTGTGATATGATAGATGTATCCATACAATATAAGCATACTCTTATACAAAAATAGAGGTAGGAACACTCACATTCAATATTCAATATATCAATATACAAGAAAGAGTACCAATATAATTTTCTAAAAAGAATAAGTCACAAATACCAATCATCCCATCAAACCAGATAATCCCCCCCTTTTTTATATCCCTAATTCCATACAATATCTCCCCATCCCCTCAAGCCTAAACCAACCACTAAAAGATATCCCTAACCCTGTGGGCAAACTCTGTTGGAAGAGGGGACTTCGTCCTCTTAGATTGCTTCTAGCTGACGTGGGGACAATTTTCTTCTTAGGGGCCCCTGTGAAAACAAATGATGGTAAAATTCCCAAATTAACCTTTGACCTAAGAAAATTATAACTAGTCTCTGAGCATTTTGAGAAGGTCCGGCCAGAGTGTTGTCAAAAATGTGCATCATTCGAAATTGTCTCCTGCAGTTGGTACCAAAAAACAGGTCTAATATTAGCGCTTAAAAAAATTCATGACATCATAAAAAACAGATTGAGTTGATGTTGTGGGGCCCCATATTCATCCTGGAAACTTCAAAGATTACTGTAGGAAAATATGTTGCTTGTTATGGGAAATTTAAACATTAACAACAAGCACATATACTGACATCTAAAGAAAGACACAAATATGAGGAAAGGCAAAGAAAGTTTATCAAGTATAAAATTATTCTTATTCTGTCCCATTTCATGGCTCCTGACCTGAGACAGAAACTCTGAAATATCTCTTATCAACAGGCTTGGAATTGAAGAGGGACTGAGCCATAGTACAACTCCAAAACCAGCTCTACACATTTATAAAGAAGTGTTCAAAAAAACATATATATATATATATATATATATATATATATATATATATATATATATATATATATATATATATATCAATACTTACAGTATGTATAGAATTTTATTGTTGATACTCAGTGGGTCATAACTATTTTCCATCCATCAGTAATTACATATTCAGGGTCCCTTAAATTCTTTGAAGATGAGTATTTTCCTGTGGAGATAAGAAAGGAACCCTGCCCCCAACCAATCTGTAAACCTTACTCTCAGTATGCTTGCCATCCTTGTGAATGAATTGTTATTTATCTTTTCCAAGTGACTTCTCTTCTTCAAACTGAACCTTTATTAATTTTGACGTTATCCATAATATTTCCTCACCTGTGTAGATAAGAGCAAAACCCCTTCCCCAATGCAGCACATCTCCTGGCTTCCATTGTGAGGTCAGCACATCCTTGAAATAAACTGGTTGATTTAGTTCAGCAAACTTTTCCATTATCCAATGTCTTTCTGCAGCCGTCGTTTCCTTCTCATTAGCGTTGAGAAAATTCAAGGTTAAAAAAGCATTATGTAACCTATTCCTGGGGGTGTTTTCCACCCCTTTCTGTTTGCTCAACATATCCTTTATAGTTCGATTTGATCTTTCTATGACTGCTTGACCTGTAGGATTGTATGGTATACCTGTAACATGCTTGATATTGTAATAATCAAAAAACCATTTCATTTTCCTAGAGACAAAAGCAGGACCATTATCTGTCTTTATTTGTGTAGGTATACCCATGATAGCCATGACTTCTAATAAATGAGTGATTACTGAATCAGCTTTTTCTGAACTTAAAGCAGTTGCCCACTGAAAGCCTGAATAAGTGTCAATAGTGTGATCAACATACTTCAATTTGCCAAATTCTGCAAAGTGGAACACATCCATCTGCCAGATTTCATTCTTATGGGTGCCCTTTGGATTAGCCCCTGCTGGCAGTGGCGTTTGGTTATAGAAAGAGCAGGTAGGGCATTTCTTCAAAATCTCCTTAGCTTGTTGCCATGTAATAGAAAACTCTTTCTTCAAACCTTTGCTATTAACATGATTTTTTTTTTATAAAATTCAGAGGCTTGTAGCACACTACCAAACTATAATTGACCAATTTCTGCATTACCTTGTGCTAGAGGACCTGGCAGACCCATATGGAATCGGATGTGTGTTATGTACATAGGGCAAAGCCTGTTCCTGATCAAATCTTGAACCTGGATAAATAATGAGGTTAGTTCTGTATCATCAGGTATAAATTCAGCAGTTTCAATATGTAAAATAACTCTTTCTGCGTATTGTGAATCAGTAACTATATTAATAGGTTCGTTAAAATCACTTAGTACCATAAGAATGGCATATAATTCTGCCTTCTAGACAGAATCATAAGGACTTTGTTCCATCTTACCCAAGTCTTCTGATTTGTAACCTGCCTTCCCTGATTTATTGGCATCAGTATAGAATGTATGGGCTCCAGTTATTGGAGCATCACGGACGATTCGAGGAAGGATCCAAGAAGTTCTCTTTATGAAGTTAAGCCGCTTGCTTTTTGGATAGTTGTTATTAATGTCTCCCAAAAAATTAGCACAAGCTCTTTGCCATGATTCATTATCTTCCCATAATTTCTTTAGTTCATCAGCAGTGAAAGGCACTATAATTTCTTCTGGGTCTGTGCTTGCTAGTTGATGAAGTCTCAGCTTGCCTTTTATAATTAACTCAGAGACTTTTTCCACATAAGTTTTCAGTTTCTTACTTGGTTTATGTGGTAAAAAGATCCATTCCAAGATAATATCATCTCTCTGCATTAACATTCCTGTAGGAGAAATTTTTGATGGTAATATGACGAGAATATAATCAAGCTCTGGATTCACGCTGTCCACATGTGCCTGTTGTAATTTCTCCTCAATCATTGTCAGTTCCTTTTCTGCTTCAGCTGTTAATTCTCTGGGACTGTTTAAATCTTTATCACCATCCAAGGTTTTGTTCAAATGAATTATTAGGTCAGGTGTTATCCCAATAGCTGGTCGTAGACTGGAAATGTCTCCTAACAGTCTTTGAAAGTCATTAAGAGTCTGTAAGCGATCTCTCCAATTTGTGCCTTTTGTGTCTTAATTTTTTGCAAACCTATTTTATAACCTAAATAATTAACAGAATCTCCCTTCTGAATCTTTTCAGGAGCAATTTGCAATCCCCATTTGGGTAAAAGTATCTGTATTTCTTCAGTCTGTTCAAGGTATCTATGTTTGGATCGTATAATAAAATGCCGTCCATGTAATGGTATACTACAGATTTGGGAAATTTCTCGCGTATTATTTGCAATGGTTGGTTCACAAAATATTGGCACAGGGAGGGGCTATTTAACATACCCTGGGGGAGAACGGCCCAATGATACCTCCTCGAAGGTTGAGAATTGTTATAAGTAGGCACTGTGAAGGCAAATTTTTCTCTATCTTCTTTTTGCAAAGGTATAGTGAAAAAACAATCCTTTAAATCAATAACTATGAGAGGCCATCCTTTTGGTAATAAAGAGGGCAAAGGAATTCCAGATTGCAGAGGGCCCATAGGTTGAATAACCTTGTTGATGGCCCTGAGATCTGTCACCATTCTCCATTTACCTGATATTTTCTTAACCACAAATACAGGACAATTCCAAGGGCTGGTAGATTCTTCTATATGTCCAGCATCTAGTTGTTCTTGTACCAGCTGTTCTAAAGCCTGTAACTTTTCCTCAGCTAAAGGCCATTGCTTTGTCCATATTGGTTTCTCAGTCAACGATTTTAGAGGCAAGGCTGTTGGTATCTCTGAAGGGACATCAATTGCTTGTTCTTGAACAACCCTAATGGCTGGTTTTCTCCGTTTGTAATATCTTTTAATATTATTCTCAGAAATATAGGCTCTAGAAGTAACAGGAATGTTAATTTGGGTATTCCATTGTTGTAATAGGTCACGACCCCATAAATTCATTGCAATATTGGCTACATACGACCTTAATTTTCCTATTTGTACCTCTGGCCCTATACATTCAACCCATATCATGCTCTGCCTTACTCGAGAAAGGGTTCCAATTCCCAGGAGCTGAACATTTACATTCTGAAGAGGCCAATATGGATGCCAAGATTCTGGGGTAATGATACTTACATCAGCACCTGTGTCCAGCAGGCCAGTAATAAATATGCCATTTACACACATTCTCAGCTTAGGTCTTTGATCATTTATAGAAGTTTTCCAAAACACACGTAAGTCATCATTCTGATCATTATTGCTTGTAACAGTAGGCATGTGGCTTCCTAATTGTCCTGACGAGGCATGTTCTCTGCAGAAACTGGAAATGACTGAACCATGTTTGCCATGGGGGCCTGTGAGGCCCCCCCTCTCACGTTTCCTGTCTGTATCAGATTGCCTTGTCTATCTCTTGTAGACCTGCATTCATTCGTCCAATGTCTGCCGTTTCCACATCTTCTACATAAATCTGAAGGCTGAGTCCTTCTATTTCTGTTATTTCTAGAAGATGCATTATTATTATTTCTGAAAATCCATTGTTTACAATTCCTTTTTATATGACCCATTTTGCCACAATTAAAACATTTGGTATTCTGGTGTCTCCTTTTACCAGTGGAAATTGCTTCTTCTACCCATGCTTCACTGCCATAGTCAAATGTGTCAACATTCAGTGTATGCAAGACCCATTCTTCCAAGGGCACTGATCTGAACTTTAAAGTCCCCAAGATCTTTTTGCATTCCACATTTGCATTTTCGTAAGCCAAAGACTCAATCATTATACGTCTTGCTTCTGGGTCAGATATCCCTATTTGTACAGCCTTAGTTAGTCTTTGTAAAAAGTCACTAAAGGGTTCTCTCTGACCCTGTTTAACTCTGACAAATGATTCCATTCTCTGTCCTGGGTCTTGTACCCTGTCCCAAGCCCTTAAGGCTGCTGTAGTACACATGGAGAGGGTGTTTTCATCCAAATTAGCTTGTTCTTGAGGGTCAGAAAAGAGCCCTTCACCTAGAATTTTATCTAGGGAAATGTCAATTCCCTTCTCCTTTTCCTGCTGTTCTAAAAGTCTAGCCTTTTGCTTGAATAAGCATTTCCATTTCAATTGCAGTCCACTCTCAAGGACCGCGGAGCTCAGCTGGAGCCAGTCCGAGGGGGTTGCTCTGCTTGTTGTGGCCCAAGATTTTAGCATCTCTTTAATGAAAGAGGCATGCACCCCAAAAGTCATGACAGCCTGTTTAATTTCTTTGAGGTCATTCATACGGACAGGCTCCCATGTATCTTCCTTGATGACCCTAGGGTTTCTGGAACCAATCAACTTTTCTGTTGTTATTACTGGAAAGGCATGTAGAGCCGTAGGTAGAGCTTTGTGGAAATTGTCCCGGAGGGATTTATCCACAGATGTAGTTAAAATTTGCCTTTCTACCCTTTGCTCTTCTTCATCAGAATTTAAAAATTCCTCAATCTTTTCAATTCTATTCACCATTGCTTTTTGCAATGTCTGAATCTCTTGTCCAGAATTGTGTTCCAAAGCCTTCATTGAGGATTCTAAAGTATGAAATTTGTCCATTAGAGATAACTTGTCATCTTTGGACATAATTTTTTTTGGCATAAACTGTGCCTTCTTGTATTGACAATCTTTCCGCCAATCTGTCATAAGCTTTAGACAAAATTTGATTGTCACATTCAGCAGTTTTGATTCTCTCAGTTAATGTTTCAGTTCCTACAGAAAGGAACTGCTGGAATTTACGATCCAAAGCAGCTGTTCCTTCTTCCATAGTAATGAATTTCTCCTTAACATCAGCCTGTACCTTTTCTAAATTTTGCTCAGTTAACCAAGTCATGTTAAACAAAGATCTGTTTTCTTCCTGGAGAACTTCAAACTGATTCTTGAGAATATTGTTGTCATTCTCAATAGTTTTTAAATGTTCAACCTCTGCCTTAAGAGATTTTATCATTTTCTTATTATCAAACCAAATAGTGCTAATGAAAATTAAGAATCGCAGAAATATCCATAGATGTGGGGTGATAGACACCTCTTGTAAAATCTCCCACAAGATACACTCAAAAAAGCTGTTGAAATCTAAAACAGTCACATTGTCAGACATTTTATTTATAAAAGAAAAAATTCTTTTACCTGCAATGACCGGTTCCTGCCAGTGGTGGCGAAAGAGTCCACTTGAGTCCATGTGGCCTAAGTCTGAAATAAATGAGTCAAAAACAAAATTGGAGCAGACACCAGGCTGATTAATAGCAATTGGGCCGGAAAAGGAACAGAGAGAAAGCTGCCAAAGTGAGCAAATCAAAGGGACCGGCGTGTTTGAGCCGGCTTGCAGGGCCGCTGTCACGTGACCCAAGCGCCAGTGGAGGTGGGAGGGGAACAGAGACTGATCATGCTGTTACAGAGGCGCTTGTGCCACTGTCAGGCAGGGCGGGGCCGGGGAGTGCTAATACTCCCATCCCGTTTGACTTTTTAGTAGGCACCGGGAAAGATAGAGTCGCTCAGAATCTCAGCTGTACAGTCTGCACTCCCAGGGAGACTGCCGCTGGGAGCAGTGGCCCCAAGAGACTCTGATTTGGGTTGGATCTCCGCAAAGCCCCACGGGGCGGGCGCCAAATGTATCAGCATGAATAAACACAGGCAAATATTAAAGAATATATACAAATTTAATGATTAAATAAAACTTACAGAACCAAAGTTCCCGCGTAGCACAGGAGGTAGGAAGGAAAGGGAGGAGCTGCCTTCCACATGCCCATTTATTGGTACGCATTCGCCCGAGGCAAGCCCCGCCCCCTAAAGGGGTTGACTTAACCCTACAAATTAATACAGTTTCTGTGTGGTTATTTCAGCTGTAAGGTAGCCTGGTGGCCCTCTCCTTGTAACATACAGAGCAAGTTTCAGGGTAGGCTACAAAGCTACACAGAGAAACCTTGTCTCAAAAAAACAAAACAAAATATTGGCATTATGATGCAACTAGAAAAATATTCTAGAACATGAGACAAACAAGACCCTGAAAGACAAATACATATATTGATTTATAAATGGATATTAGCAGTTGAGTAAATGATAATCAATCTATAATTCATAGGCTCAGAGAGTTAGACAAAGAGGTAAACCATGGGGGAAGGGAACACAAGGATCTCCTTAGAAAGGGAAAACAGACTAGATTTTTCAGGAGGATTGAAGATGGGTGGAGCTAGGAGCAGGAAGGGACAAGTTGGGTGGAGAGTAAAAGGAGAGACAGTTGAAATTTAGGGCAGCATTTGTGGAATAATGTAGAAATCTAGTGTAGTGAAAACTTTCTGGAATCTATGAGGGTGACACTAGTGAGGACTTCTGCTAAAGGAAGATAGTCAAACTGGCCATGTTTTGTAGCTAGGCAAGACTTCTAGTGGTGGGATTGGGTATTATTCCAATGAGTTGTTGATCTAGGGTGTCCTTTGAAGATCCCTAAATAACCCAGACTTATGCTAGGACAGAGAGTTGCTTTCAATAAACTGACAGCAGGGCCCAATAACCAAAGACAACATTCATACAAGTCACTCAACTTAGCAAGGTGGAACTGGTGCCTATAAGTAGTCTTCACTCCTAAGTTCCTGCATCTCACTGGTACAGGAAGATACTCTGCAGGTTACTGAAAGAGAAACTTGGACACTAACCCATTCATAAAATCATATGTCCTTCCTGTAAAATATGCCAAAGCAGTTGTGGTACAGAACTTGAAGGAGTGGAGAACCAACATCTGATTTAACTTGAGGCTTACCCCATGAAATAGAGCCCATATGCTCTCCTGACACTATGGTCAAAAACCAGACACTGGATAGGCCTGAGACCTAGAATAGAGCCAGCCATGACTGGCAAAAATATCAATGAAGTTACTCCTAATGATATTCTGCTGTACTCGCAAATTGTTGCCTTGTCCAGTCATCATCAGAGAGGCTTCCTCGGGCAACAGATTGGAGCAGCTACAGAGACAAACAGTCAATCTGCAGAGAAAGAGTATAATTAGAAGTCTCCTTCAGGTTCTTCCCCTGAAGATTGGAGAACCCCATGGAAGACAAAGAGAAAAGATAGGAGTCAGAGGGCATGGAGAATACCAGAAGAATGTGGTCCACTAAATCAAATTAGCAGGCCTCATATGGGTTCACAGAAGCTGTTAACAGACAAGTATGGGGCCCACATTTGTCTGCACTAGTTCCTCTGCATATATGTTATGGCTGTTAGCTTCGTGTTGTGGGTCCCCTAACAGTGGGAGCAGTTATGTCTCTGCTTCTTGTCTACTCTTGGGACTCTTCCTCCTATTAGGTTGCCATGTCCAGCCTCAATATGAGGGCTTTTGCCTTGCCTTGTTTTTATCTTGTTTTGTCGAATTTAGTTCTCTCTTGGAGGGATCCATTTTGTTAAAAGAGAAATGGGGGGAATGGATCTTGGGGAGAGGAGAGATGAGTGGAAGCTGGGAGGAAGGAATTGAGGGGAGACTGTGATCAGGATGTACCATAAGTAAGAAGAAGCTATTTTCAAATTAAAAAATAATTGAATATGTCTCCAGAAGACCAGGATGTAAGGAGACAAGCCTGTAGGGTATCAATTACTGATTTACGGGGAAGACATCAGCCCATTATGGGTAAGGATACATCTGGGAAATTGATCCTGGGTTCTATAAGAAAGGAAGTTGAGCAAGCCTTGAGGAGAAGTCCAGTGAGCAGCTGTCTTTCATTGCCTCTGTATCAACTCCTGCCTCCAGTTTTTACATTGTTTGAGTTCCTGCCCTGACTTCCTTCAATAATGAACAAAGATGTGGAAATAAAGCCAAATAAATCCTATCGTCCCCAATTTGCTTTTGGTCATGATGTTTCATCACAGCAATAGTAACCCTCTGTGGCCATGAGGCTGGATGCCCCCCACTTTGGCTATAATCTAGATAACTTTACTGGATGTTTATTTAAAACTTTGAGACTGACATAAGAAGTTTAGTACAAACAAGATGAAAACTCTACTATACCCAAACATTTCCTAGCAAACTTTCACAATATCTGTGGTATCTATGAAAAGCAGTGACTCTACATGTCTAGAAATTTAGAATATTTTGAAGAAAGTTTTACAGAAAGGAAATGATACATAATGTCCATGATGTGGTATATGGAATTCCACATAGTTCATAACAAATAACTCATCATATTCCTTAAATAATTCTGCTACAGCTACTTTCTAGCAATAGCTTCTGTTGTTCATACCCCTGTACACTGACAATATTGGTTGGAGGCTCTCTGCCAATATAAACTCATAAATAAAACTAGGGTATAGGGACAATTGGTGAAGTATATGTGGTACAGAAGAGAGAAGCAGTAGAAAAACAAGCAAGGAAGCAAAGAAACAAACAAAAACAAAACAAAAAACAGGATATAGGGAAGTACATGAAAAACTGAAACAGTTGATGCAGAAATGATAGCTTCACAGTTAAAAAAAAAACTCTTACAGAAGGCCCAAGAATTGTTACCAGCCCCCACAGAAGGCAGCTCAGCTCATAACTACACTTAACTCTGACTCCATCATGCTCCATATTCTCTCATTTGCCTTCACTAGGACATACACTCACATGCCCATACCCACACACAGACACACATAAACACATCAAAATTTATTTATTTTTTTATTTTAGAAACAGGTTTTCTCTGTAGCTTTGGAGTCTGTCCTGAAACTAGCTCTTGTAGACCAGGCTGGCATCGAACTCACAGAAATCTGCCATCCTCTGCTTCCCAAGTGCTGGGATTAAAGGTTTGCACCACCACTGTTCGGCTTTGAAATTAAATAAAATAAGTCTAAAAAATAACCGAAACAGAATTTAAGTACTTGTTCCAGTTAAAAACACAAAATTTGTTGAACGTATCCTGAGGTCATAAGGGCAGGAGAGCTATTCTTGCCCCTCATCAGCTGCAGCATACAGGAGAGTGGCCTTTACCCTTTTCCTGGAAAACACAGGATAGCTGGTGCTGAAGGTATATGTATAGAGAACCGACCCTGAGGATGTGAAAGAAGAACTGGCTCTGTCCCTTGATAATCTCTGCAAGGGGTGAAATAGCCAGGACAAAGCTGGAGAGCTCATGCTGGTGATGAAGATGGGAAACTGGCAGGCTGACCAACCTTGTAACTATCCAGGCCCAGAAGCAGCAGTATATCCAATATCCACCCCATCTGTGATCTTCTGGTGCACGAGTTTGGGGTCCTATGGACCCAAAGCTGCAGGGTGGCCATGACACAGGGCAGAAAAAGGATGTCCAAGAAGAGTCCCAGTGAGGGCCAGCTTTGATGGTGTAGCAGAGACTATAGCTCTTGAACCAGACCAATGACACTTTGTAATGAACATTTGCATATAAAAATGTGTGGGCAAAAGAATTTACTGTGTCACACTGCTGCTTCCATGATGAGATTTTTTGCCCCCCTCCCTTTTCTCTTGAATTTTATTTTATTTTATTCTTGGTGGAGGAAAGAGATGGATGGGATCTAGAGGCATGATGTGAAAGACACAAAGAATAAATACAAAGAAAGTTAAAAATACATAAAAAGTAAAATGATGATAGTTTGCTTTTATACCTGTGCAGCAAATTTTCTCGATTAACTTTAGATCTGTCCAAATTAATCAATTGCCAAGGTTTCTCAGCCAGAATCAATATCGAGACTCAGATGGTATGTGCACAAACCTTCCTAAATTTAAGTCTGATATACCTGAATTTTGATATTCATAGTGCCCATTATGCTAATTTCAGAAGAAATTTATAATGGGCATGAATATTTTGACACACATGCAAAGATTCAAGTGTATTAAGTCTTTGATACAAATTGGCTTAAAAATGTCACGTGATAGAACCTATGCTCAGATAAAACACTTAATAAGTCCAAATATAAATCAAAGCAGCCATGTAAAAGAATGAAATCCATTATACTAAACTTTCGAAGGGAAAGGATGATTATTTCCACATTTCTTTCTTCTGACAGTTTAATTTCCTAATATTAAACTTTGAGTGACATACACTGTGGAGAATATTAGAACATTAAACATGTGGTACATCAATAAAAGAATTTATGTCCTATACCCTCTATTATTAAAATTCTTAATTCTTGTAGTTTGAAAATCATACAAAAATATATAAATATAGATATATTCATATAGTGTATATGTATAAGTCAATATATTCTATGTAGCATTTTATCAACATTCTGTCTGCAAAAATTCTCCCTCATACATAAGAAGTAATATTTAAATCTATATAGACTATTTCATTAGTCTTTATGTCATACAACATTAACAAGCAGTGTCTTAACCATATTCACTTACCTTTCTTGAAAGACACATGTATGACATAACATGGATGTCATGATTTGAGAAGAAAAATTCTTTGTCATCCTATTCATATTTACAGATAAAAAAAGCATGCAAATAGGATCACAAATTATAGACTCAATGACCTTTATTTATGGCTAAAAACCAATTATGAGTGAGTACACCCCATGTTCATGTTTTTGGGTCTGGGTTAACTCACTCAGGATACTGTTTTCTATTTCCATCCATTTGCATGCAAAATTCGAGAAGTCATTGTTTTTTATCACTGAGTAGTACTCTAATGTGTATATATTCCACACTTTCTTCATCCATTCTTCCATTGAAGGACATCTAGGTTGTTTTCAGCTTCTGGCTATTAAAAATAATGCTGCTATGAACAAACCCAAAGAAAAACATATAGTCATCCTCCTGGATATGGGAAGTAGACAAGATTACCAGGCAAAAAATTGGGATCTTGGGGGTGGGGTGCGTTGGGGGTAAGGGGAGATGGGGAAAGAAAAGTGAGAAGGGGAGGATGGAGGGAACTTGGGGAAACAGGATGATTGGGATAAAGGAAGGCTGGATAGGGGAGCAGGGAAGCATATATCTTAATTAAGGGAGCCATCTTAGGGTTGGCAAGAGACTTGAACCTAGAGGGTCTCCCAGGTGCCCAGGGCGATGTCCCCAGTTAGTTCCTTGGGCAGCTGAGGATAGGGAACCTGAAATGGCCCTATCCTATAGCAATACTGATGAATATCTTACAATTGACAATAGAACCTTCATCTGGTGATGGATGGAGATAGAGACAGAGACCCACACTGGAGCACCGGAACGAGCTCCCAAGGTCCCAATGAGGAGCAGAAGGATGGAGAACATGAGCAAGGAAGTCAGGACCATGAGGGGCTCACCCACCCACTGAGACACTGGGGCTGATCTCTTGGGAGCTCACCAAGGCCAGCTGGACTGGGACTGAAAAAACACGGGACAAAACCAGATCACAGAACATGGCGGACAATGAAGGCTGAGGAGAAGCCAAGGACAATGGCACTGGGTTTTGACCCGACTTCATATTCTAGCTTTGTGGGAGCCTAGCCAGTTTGGAGGCTCACCTTCCTAGACCTGGATGGAGGGGGGAGGACCTTGGACTTTCCACAGGGCAGGGAATCCTGACTGCTCTTAGGACTGGAGAGGGAGGGGGAGAGGAGTGGGGGGAGGGGGAAATTTTTTTTCAATAAAAAATAAAAAAAATGGGGAATAAGGGAGTAGGGCTCAATTTATATTGGGAAAGTAATCATCCCTGCTTTGTAAAGACTTTCCAGTTTGGCCTTTCTTGGAGTGGGAGCACCCACGATCCTCTAAGTAACCCAGTATCTATGCTCTGTAAGAAAGCCAAATAAACTCATTGGTTCTCCAGAGTGAAATTGGGAGGAACTGTGAAAAAAAAAACATGCAAATAAAGTGGGTAGCCCTTGGTTCCATATTTAATGTAAGGGTCATGCCATTCTGGTTAAATACATAAAAGTCATTTCACATATCAAAAACTACTACTTTGTTATCACGTACAACACACAATTACTAATAATTTTAGCACCCCAATATGAAACAAGTCTAATATCTTTACAGCTTATTTTATGGTTCTGTTAGAAGTGTATTTCTCTCTTTATTCTCATTTTTGTTTTTTACTGGCAAATCATTTTAAAGGCAATGCCACTTTCTCTAATAAACTCAGAATAATATGCTAAAATTGCTATTCATTAGGCATTCCTACTAATGCTCTAAACCTATTCTGTCTATAATGTTTTTAGTAATATTGTATGCATTCTAAAATCTCTAGACCTGCTCTGATATCTGAAAGTTATACATATTCTTTTTCATTAATAATCGAAATTTATTTCTCAAAAACTTAGAGGTTAAGAGGAAGAATCATGGCACTGACCAAGTCTATAGTTGGTGAAATTCTGTATTTTCTATGCATAGATTCTAACTTCTGTGTAAATTTATGGTGATAGGAGGGCATAAAGGAAGAACAATGCAACCTCTTTCATGATGTCATATATTTCATCCCTGAAGGTTCTTTTCTAACAGTTTAATAATTAATGAAAGATATAGTTTTAAAAAATTAGTATTTAAGATCTTTATTAACATATATTAATTATACATAATAACTAGTTTTATTATGACAATGTCTTACATGTATATAATATATTTTGATGATATCCATACCCTTACTATCCTCAGTTATCAACCTCCCCGTTTCTGATCTCCTTCCTCTTAGTAACTAGACCCTTTCACTCACTCTTTCTTTCTTGATTTGTGTATATGTGTGTACCAATGATTTAATGAGGGTTACTTATATGAGCATGAGTGAAGAAAAATATTATTTATAGGACCATGGAAACTTGCCAGAGGCTACAATACTACTGAGCAAAATGTTTCTCCCTTCCTCAGAAATCATGTAGATTCTCAGAGAGTAATAATGTCTATGTATATCTCCTCTTGCAACTATTAACTGTATAATAGAATGCTGACATAGCTGGATAAATTAATGTTGATGCAATTTATGTCAATCTATCTTTTTAATCCATTAATCAGAATATTGATACAGAAAAGCCAAGCTCTTAATTTTTTCTCTTGGTTATTAACAACATTTCATCCAGTCACTTTCTTACCAGATGTTTCAGCATGTATAGTCTTTAGCAATCTTATAGGCTAATAATGCAGTA
Source organism: Microtus pennsylvanicus (assembly GCF_037038515.1). Lineage (NCBI taxonomy): Eukaryota > Metazoa > Chordata > Mammalia > Rodentia > Cricetidae > Microtus > Microtus pennsylvanicus. The sequence goes on from NC_134601.1 coordinate 48,457,709, forward strand.
TGATCATATTCATTCCCCTATCATCCACTCTTATCAGCCTCTCCCTCTTTCTGTGCTTACTACTAATTAATAAGACTACATATTACCATTACTAATTAGACACCTTTTGGTGCACATGCTCATACACACACATCTTGCTCGGCTTCTATGATGTTGCTTGAATATATGTTTTTAGGACTGGTCACTTGGTAGTGTATAATCAATTGGTGTGCTCTTCCCTGAGAAAGACTGTAATTCCTTTAGCCACCCGTAAGGCTGCACGTCAGGGTTCTGAAGCTATTTCCATGTGCTCTTCTCTGCTTTCTGTCCACACCGTTTTCACCAAGCTCGTGAGGACATAATCCTCTTAATAAACTCCTACACGTGGGTTTGTTCATGCCTCGTGTTCTCTCCTCATTTCAGCCAGACATTTTTATTCGGTGCCAGACTCAAGAGATTCACCTACCCCAGGCCTCTATCCCCAAGGCCAGAATTTCCACCCCAAGCCCCTATTCTGGGACCCGGACCTGTTCTGACTCCTGGGACCAGAATTGCAACTGGGAATTTTCTCAACAATGACTCACATGTTCCATCTGCCTGAGCGTGGTCCCTCCGAACAACACCGGCTTCTAATGGTGAGTGTTTCTATTTCGTCCGGATTAACCATTTCTTTGAACCCAAGGAATTGACAGTTGAGCTACCAGCAACCCCCTGCTCCCAACCACGGTCTTCAAGGCCTCAGTTGTTCTCTTTGCTGGCACTCAATTTCGGCTTGCTCCCCTTTGATAAGCTCGTGTTTGGGACTGCGTGGCCAGCAGCCAGCCCACCCGTGACTGAAGGCCCAAGGTCCTTCAGATCTTTATCTTTTTTTTTTCTTTTTTCATTTCATTTCTTTGCTTTTCTTTCCTCATTGTAACCATTGCTCAGAGAGGTCTTTGGCCTCTCTGGTTTCTGAGTCACCCATCCAGATCCAGCTAGGCCTTACCACCCCACTCGTGGGCAGATGACACTCATCCACAAGTCCTGGGTGTTCACATCGATTTTCACTCTGCCTACATGGGAAGATGTTCCCGTTGTAGGCCTTGAGGTGCCACTGTTTCATGGGTTTTCATGGCCTTGATCATGGGAAGCAAGCCTTCCAAGCCTGTCGATGGGGCCTACCCACTGGGACGCCTTTTAAAGGCCCTACAGCCTCAGGCCTTAATGCCTATTTACATACCTCCACACTTATCAATCTTTGTTCCAAAAATGGACTCAATATGCCTTATAAGGGAATTTTAAATGGCCGCCTAATGGCACCTTTAATCCCAACATTTTATGGGAACAATCTAACTTCTGTCAACACACAGGCAGATGGAAAGAGATTCCTTACATCCAAGCATTTTTCTATGTAATCTGTAAGGCTAATCCCTCTGCCCTTGCTCACTGTTCGCCTGGGCATTCCTGGATCTTCTTTTCTTCTCTCCTCGCCCGCCCCTTATATGAAGCAGCTCTCAGCTCTCTGCATGAGCCCCTTCTCAATCCTGTTACCAAACCCTTCCAGAGGTTCCAGCAGGCCCTTATCCAGGCTCCATCTCTTCATGTTCTGGATTTAACTCACCACCTTTCTTTTTATGTAGCAGAGAAGGAGGGATATGCCCTTGGGGTCTTAGGACATCAACTGGGACCTTCTTTTGCACCTGTAGCATACCTGTCAAAAAAGATGGACCTCACCACTAGGGCCTGGGCACCCTGCATATGTGCCTTGGCGGCTGCTGAGCTTCTTATTCATGAGTCGAAAAAACTAACCTTTGGATCACCCACCACTGTCTTCTCCCACCATAATCTGTCCCACCTCTTAACTTACAAAGACTTACAAATCCTACCCCTTTCCTGAGTTCTTTCTCTCCAGGTGGCATTGGTAGAAGATGCCGCACTCACTTTTCAATGCTGTCCACCCCTTAATATCTCAAATCTCCTACCTCAACCTAATGTTAGTGATTCCTCATCTCATTCCTGCATTGATATCCTAGAGGATCTACTGCCCTACCCCACACATATACAGGAGGGCAAACTGTCCCAGGACACTTATAACTGGTATACATATTGCAGCTCCTTTTTATGTGATGGGACCCATAGAACTGGCTATACCATAGTATTGGACACTGAGATAGTGGAGGCATGGGCACTCCCTGCCCATACCACTAATCAACAGGCTGAGCTGATAGCTCTCACTCGTGCCTTTCAGTTAGCAAAGGGACAATCTTTAAATGTTTACACAGACTCTAAATATGCCTTTCATATCCTCCTGTCCCACGTGGCTATCTGGAAGGAGTGTGGGCTTCTTACAATGAAAGGAGGATCCATAACTAACTCAGGTTACATTATGGACCTGTTAAAAGCCTCTCATCTCCCCAAAGCTATAAGAATTATTCACTGTCGGTCTCATCATACTGACAGTTCCATTATTACCAAGGGCAGCTAAAACAGCAGTATTCCAAATCCAGACCTACCTCAATAACCTCAGGGGGTCCATACAGTACAGCCCACATTCTCACTGACACCCAACAAATTCTGTCCTACCTATATCAGATCTTTCATCCTCATAACAAAGCTCTAATTCATTTTGTTAAGGCTCACCTCGAACCCACCCCTGAGGATATAAAGTTCCTAAAAGCTATCACTGTCTCCTGTCAAATCTGCCAAAAGTCAGATCCCAAGTCCAAATACTGTAGCTTCCCTTTTCTTACCCACCAGGCCAGGGGCTCCCTTCCAGAAACTGACTGGCAGCTGGATTTTACTCATATGCCCACAGTCAAAAGAGTTAAATATCTCCTGGTTTTGGTGGATACAATGTCTGGGTGGATTGAAGCATTTCCCACCACTAATAAAAGGGCCCACACAGTCTCTGATGTTCTTCTCCAAGAAATCATCCCCCAGTTTGGAATCCCAACCTCTCTTCAGTAACATAATAGCCCTGAGTTCACTTCCCAAATTTCCCAAAACCTTTCAAAGGCTCTAAACATTCCTTGGCATTTTCATATCCCATACCACCCTCAGTCTTCAGGGAAGGTAGAACAAACTAACCACTCCTTAAAAAATGTTCTTGTTAAAATGTCACAGGAACTTCACCTGGACTGGGTAAAACTCTTGCCTCTGGCCCTCCTTAGGCTTGGGGCCCTTTTCAAATACCCCCTATTCATCTCACCCTTTGAACTCATGTGCGGGCAGCCAGTTTTAACCCCCAGCCTTTCACCTAAAACTGCTCCCCTTCCTGATCACCTGCTTACTCCCCTATTATCTCACCTAAACGCCCTACTGTGGGAATTTACTGACCAATCATTACCTCAACCATGTGCTAGCCCATGCCCACCACTGATTAAAATAGGAGATCAGGTATTATTTTCTCCCCCAGGCCAACATCACTCACCCTTTTCCCTTAAATGGCAGGGTCCCCTCAGAGTAATTCTTTTGACTTCCACAGCTGCCAAGCTTGAGGGAATTTCTCATTGGATTCACCTGTTACATCTTAAACTATTTACTCCTCCAGCTCAAGATGACCACTCATACACAGTAACTCAGACAGGACCCTGTTCCCTTAGGTTCCAGAGGACACCAAGCTCAGCCTCCCTTACTCCAGTTCAAGAAAAATAAAGGTCCCACCCTTATTCAACTCTCAGACTAAAGTTGTGAGTCATGGGAATAAAAGGTAAAGAAGTAAAAGAGGTAAAAAAAAACAAAGTAGTTGAGTTTAAATACCACTTCTCAAAATGTTCCAAAGATACAGGAGGAAGATGACATAAAAGAACAAGGAAACAGGTGGATCATGTACAAACACGTTTAAATAGAAATCAGCATTTTATTTAAACAAAGGAAAATGTGCATTTGTAAGAATGGATCAAGTGTGCAAAATCCATGGCAGGAACAGTATCTCTATTATTTTCTGCTACATATTCTCATAGTCTAATGGGCAATGAATACTAAAACTCAATAAAAGATGCTTTAATGAATCTAGTCTATTATATCCTTTCCTGGTTTATGAATTCATGATTGTTTTGCTATTTTTATCTCCTAGGATATTGTAATTAGTATAATTTTCCATAAGTGACTAAACCCCCAGAAAGGATCTTTACTCACAACTTTAACTCAGTTTTTAAGTGTATCTACAGACATAGCAATGCTTAGATTTGTCAACTTGACAAGCTGGAATCACATGGGAATAGATTATCAATTAAGGTTATCTGTTCAGACTGGCCTGTGGAGATATCTGTGGGAGATTATCTTGATTACATCTATTCAGATGGGAAGGTTCTCCCATCATTCCCTAGGCAACGATCCTGAATTCTGTTAATAACAGACAAAGCACTCTGGAAGAAAGAGTGCATTTATTCACTATGCCTCTGTCCTTGACTGTAAATGTAACGGGAAAAGTTCCCTCAACCTTCCACCATGGTTAATCCTACAATTCTGTATTTTTACCTGGAATATGAATCAGGGGCACTCTCCCTGTAAGTTGTATTTGTATCAGCACTTGATAAAGGCAAAAAAAAAACAATGAAAAAGTAGATTGCAGTATCACAATTGTATACCAGGTCAACATGTTTAGGCCTGGATCAAAAAAATAAAATAAAAATATTCACACCACTTATAAAACCATCAATGAATAAAGAAAAATAAGATGAGAACATTTGTGTATTTTCCCATACACGTTTTGCTGATTTAAATACCACTAATTCATGTACTGGGTGTTCTCCAAGGGTCTCCCTTAATGAACTAATGCTACTGAATGAGGCTTCTATTGATTTTACCTACAACTAAGATATATTAATTTTGCTTTTTATTTGTTCATAAAAATCAACAATCTTTGGCATTTTAAAAGAGTAACTGTACATGAAGCATTGTCCTTTCATGAAAAATAAGAAATATTGTTTAATTTTGGAATGTAGAATTGAGAGGTGAATAAAAGTTGGGTCTTTTATTTAATCTGGTTATATCATTCTCCTGCATCAGCAACAGGAGGTCCGAGCCTAACTATTATGTGCAGTAAGATCCTAATGATTGTTATTTTTCTATTATTGTACAAATTTGAAACAGTAAAAACTTTCCCCTATGCACAGGAAAATTTGTAGCTATCCAGCTACACCCATATCTAATCAGAAAGGAATAAATTCTGGTGCTGGGGAGAAACTTTTTAATCTTATTTATAACCATTAATTTTCCTTTGTATTTCCTGTACAAATGAAGGGTGGTTCTGGTATTTGATTGATGGAATAACCTACTAAACCTATAATTACAAACCTGCAAAATATAGACATATATGTTGAAATGTTTTTATTTTAATTAGTGTTCATCCATAGGTAAAGTTTATTTTCTTGTCTAGATTACATATAGTAGATTATCTGATATGATTTCTTTAAGAATTAGTTATAAAACAGATATATTTTGTATAATATTTGATTTTTTTCAAAATTTCATGCATTCATACAAAGTATTTTCATATTGCCCACTTCCCCTTACTTCCAACTTCCCTTGGACACCTTAATACATCTCTACCTTGACTTCATGTCCTCTTTTTATTGTTTTATTTATACTATTATTTATTAATAATTATTTATTTTTATTACCATCAGTAGTAGTTATTGTAGTAGGTTGTTTGCAATAGACCTGCACAAGCAAGACCAGACAGTCAGAATGTCAGCAGGGATCGAGTAATGGCTACCAGGATCCTATATCTGGAGGAGAACTTATGGGAAATTATGATTGCCACTCTTGGTTGTTGTCGCTCTGACTATATCTGGAATTACCTAAAGCCCAAATGGCTGGCCACACCAGCTGTAAGGGAAGGGTTTTTTTTTTTTATCAGTTGAACTGTAAAGACCCACTTTTAACTTGGATCTTTCAGTGAGAAGATATATTTTTAATTCATATCTTTTGATACGGGAAGTTTCACCTTTAACCTAGGCCATAAACTTCTGCAGACAGGCCATACAAAGGACATGGAAAAGGGAATCTTGTTGTCTATTTGCTTGCTCTCAATTTCATTACAAGCCCATTCCTTCCCTGTCATTAAAGCCTACTTCTTTAGGAGTCTGGTATACACTGAAGACCAGGTAAGACATCCAGTCTCCTAGACTGAACAACTACTATATTCTTGGACTTTCCATTGATTGGCAGCTAATGTTTAACTAGTTGGCCACAGCCTTTAAGCCATTCTAACAAACCTGCTTTCTCTCTATATAAAGATTAATTTGATATGTTCTGTTCTTCTAAAGATCAGTGACTAATACAAAGGCTCGCTTAAATTTGAGGGTATGAACACTAAAAGGTTGTCTAATGTGCCAGTCAATGGCACCACATCCATGTGTATATAGTTAGCACTATTGGAACTCAGGAGTTCTTAATGAAATGAACAGTGTTTTATTATCTGTAAAAATTCCTTTCCAAATCTTAGCTTCTGACAACTTATTCCCTGAACTGAATTCTTTCCCTAAGCCTCATCTTTTATGCTATAATATCGTACATAATTTAATCACAAATTCTCTAGATGTTAATTGCATCTTTAATTTCATTAAGTTTTAAAAATTGGGTAAAGGAAAAACAAGATATAACATTTAATATGGAATTTAATTTCAACTGCATTGAAGAAGTAGACTGTAGGCAAACAAATTAAGATTATAGATGATTAATATTTTCTTTCTTATTCATTTCTATAATTTCAAAGTTTTTCCAAGTACAGAAGTAATTTCAGTAATAATCAAATGTTTTGTTAGATTTATTTTTTTTGAGAAAATAGTCAAGCAGAATAATATTGTGAAAGTTCTAAAAAGCTTTTAAGTTTTTGCTTTCTCTGCTAGGCAGTACAGCTTTTTCTAAAATAACATTTAAGTTTTCCTCCTGGGGATTAATTTATTTTTTGTTAATATAAGTCAAGAAGAATAGAAAAGCTAAAGTTACCAGAATGCTTTAAGATATTATGCATTTGCATCTATTATCTTTTACTCACATGGGGAAAGTGAAAAAGGATTACTAAAACAGCGTCTACTGCAAACTTGCAAAATCTTTATTAAATCAATTCAATACTTCTTCATGGGATCCTTCATAATAATATTAGTATCAATTCTACCAAATTCCCTCTATCAACATTAATGTTTAATACTCTGTGCTTATGTTTAAGTCTAGCACATTCAACATTCAAGAATTACATGGTTTCCACTGATTCACCCTAATTTCAGAGTGTATTTATGCTATTTAGGATACCAGTGACATTCCAAACATTCAACTACAATAAAAGTAAACAATAAAATAAATAGCAGGGAAAAGGTCAAAAATAATGTCACTATAGCATTTGTGTGAATGAATGATTTAATTTATTATTTATTTTTTTAAATTATTAATTTAGATTTATTCTTTTTGTTTTCAAGTTCTTTATTTCTTTTTATAACTTTAAATTTTTTATTTATGAGATTAAAATATAATTACAGTATCTTTCCCTCCACTTTTCTTTCTCCAAACTATATGCTCCTCCTTTCTCTCCTCAACTCCATGACCTCTTTTCTCATTAACAGTCATTGCACATATGTACATATGTGTACATACATTATTCTATTTTTAAGCTTTTTATTGATTTTTGTGTTTTTTTAAACCATGCATTCCAATACCAGTCATCTCCCCATCCATTTGCCACCACCTATTGCTCTTACAACCTCCCCCACAAAACAAAACAAAATTTAAAAGTATAGCCTAAAACAAACACAATATAAACAATAAAAGGAAGAAAAAAATAAAAGCAAAAATGTAAATGGAGACTCAGCATTGGTTTCCTAGCCATCCAGACCCAAATAATCACACAAAACTATATTAATTACAATACCACTTTCCCAATGGTTTAGGCATATTCCTAACTAGTACTTACATCTTAAATCAACCCATTTCTATTAATCTATGTATTGCCATGAGGCTGTGGCTTACTGGTAAGGTTTCAGTGTCCTTCTCTTTTGGCATATACATGGTATCTTCCTGATTTCACCTTTTTTCTCCCTGCATTCAGTTTAGTTTTCCTGACTACCTATATTCTGCCCTGCTATAGGCAAAAGCACCTTGCTTTTTAACCAGTGGTAATAAAACATATTCATGCCATACAGATAGAACTCGCACCACTCTCATCTTCCCAATCCCTTGGCATACCCTCTTCCATTGTGATCACCCCAAAAAACAAACAAAATTTGAAAGTATAGCCTTAATCCAAAAAAAAAAAACTAAACAAAAAAAAAAGAGAGAGAGAAAGAAAATTTCATTGTGGAGGCTAAGGTGTGGCCCAGTAAGTGACAGAGTGTATCTTTTAGTCCATACAATTTTTCTTCTAAGTGTTCTTTGCAGTAGATCATTGGTCTGGCTCTGACTTTTGCTACTCTCTGGGTACTGGGCCCCCACTGGGACTCCTGGATAACCTGCTCTTGTCCTTTGTCATGGGGGATGATGTAGGCTCAGTAGTTAAACGCACCTGCTGTTCATCTAGTGTTCAATTTCCAGACACCACATGGTAGCTCACAACCATCTAAAGTGTAAATTGATGACTTCCTCTGGCATAAAGTTGTGTTCTATTTTTTTGTGAAAGTTTTTCTTTCAAAATGTCAATATGCATCTTAATGTACTTATACTTCATTTATGTATCTTTGAGAATGTGACTATACATGTCATTTCATTATTAAAGCATTATTTTAGCATTTGTGTTAAAGTTTTAGTTCATTACATGTTCTAAATGCTAGCTCTTCATCATTTATATTTTGTGAATTTTTTCTAGAATTTTCCACTATCACAATGGTATCCTTTTGAAACAAAAATATTAATATTAGATGAAATCAAATCTGGGATTTTTTTTTTTTGGTTTTTCTTTCAAGACAGGGTTTCTCTATGGCTTTGGAGCCTGTCCTGGAACTAGCTCTGTAGACCAGGCTGGTCTCAAACTCATAGAGATCCGCCTGCCGCTGCCTCCCGAGTGCTAGGATTAAAGGCATGCACCACCATCGCCCAGCTGAAATCTGGGATTCTTAACACTATGGTCCACAAGCTCCAACAGCTGTATAGGAGACTAGAGCAGTCCTAAGCACCCCAGAAAATACACTTCCCACCACTTGCTAAACCCCTTTAAGCCAGCTCAAAAATCCCAGATTTCACTCCTACCCCATGGCCCCATATCCTGACCTACTACTTTAGAAGAAGCCTTTGACTCTATCAGAGAACAGGCAGGATCAAGGAACCGCTGGTAAGACTTCTACCACCAGCTAACACTTCTTTAAATGATGTCCAGAATCATCAGGCAGCAACCCTTCCCCTGTGCATTCTAGAGTCACAGTCCCAGAAACCTTTTGGAAGTGCATGCTGCTCTTAGGAACCCAGAGGCCAGTCTGGAGCTAGGAACCCCAGTTCTACAACTTCAATAGAATTAAGCCTTACTTGAACATAGGATGGATCTCGGTACTCCAGCTGCCAGCAGCTGTACTGGAGGCCAGGCTTGTCCTAGGGATGCCAGAGGCCAGACCTGATCTAGGGACCTCAGTCTGCATCACTTCTTCTGGTCTTCTTATCCTAGTCTAGAAATTAAAATGAGGACTCTGACCTTAACAAAGGCCAGGTCAGATCTATGTACCCATAGAAAAGACTTAACAGCATATATGAAAACACTAGAACAAAACCAGACACACCTAAGAAGAGTGGATGGGAGAAGATTTGCAAACTAGGAGCTGAAATCAATATAATAGAAACAAACAAAACAACACAAAGAATCAATGAAACAAAGAATTGTTTCAAAGAGAGTCAATGAGATAGACAAACACCTATCAAACTAACCAAAAGACAGAGAGAGAATATCCATAATCATCAAATCAGAAATGAAAGGGTATTATCTCTTCTTTGGAAGCCAAGTATAATTCTTCAACCAAACTGTCTGACCCTGGGCTTTCTTTTTTTTTGGGGGGGGGGTGGTGTTGGGAGATTTTTGAGGACATTACTCTCCAAATCATTTCACAATATATAATCAGAAGGAACACTGCCAAATTCTTTTTATGAATCTACAGTTACTCTGTAGATTCCACACAAAGACCCAACAAAGCAGAGAATTACAGATTAATTTCATTCATTAATATTGATGCAAAAGTACTCCATAAGATACTGACAAACCAAACCCAAGAACACATCAAAAAGACCATCTACTATGATCAAGAAGGCTTCATCCTAGAGATGCAGGGATGGTTCATCATATGAAAATATATCAATGTAATCAACCATATAGACAAACTGAAAAATAAAAACTACATTATTATTTCATTAGATGCTGAAAAGGCCTTTGACAAAATCAAACATCTCTTTATGATAAAAGTTTTGGAGAGATCATGGATACAAGGGACATACCTAAACAACATAAAAGCAATATACAGCAAATTAATAAGTATACATCAAATTAAATGAAAATAATCTTAAAGCAATTCAGCTAAAATCAGCAACAAGACAAGGTTTCCACTCTCTCCACACCTATTCAATGTAGTACCTGAAGGTTTAGCTAGAACAGTAAGACAACTAAAGGAAATCATGCAGAGACAAATTGGAAAGAAATAGGTCAAATTATCATTATCTGCAGATGATATAATAGTATATATAAGTGACCCCAAAATCTCTACTAAGAAATTCCCACAGAAAATAAACAACTTTAGTCAAATTGTTGGATACAAGATTAACTAAAAAAATTATATAAATAGCCCTCCTATACACAAATGATAAATGTGCCAAGAAAGAATTCAGAAAGTCAACACCCTTTACAACAACTTCAAATAATGTATAAAATTTTTGTGCAACTCTCACTAAGCAAGTGAAAGATTTGAATAACAAGAACCTCTGTTGTTTCAAGAAAGAAATTAGAGAAGATGAAATAAGATGGAAAGATCTCTCATACACACGGATCAGTAGGATTAACATAGTAAAACTGTACAGCTAACCAAAAGCAATCTACAGATTCAATGAAATCTGCAATAAAATCTCAACACAATTTTTACAGATCTTGAAATAACATTACTCAACTTCATATGATAAAATAAAAAATCTAGGCTAGCTAAAACAAAAACATACAATATAAGAACTTCTTGAGGTATAACCATCCCTGAATTTAAACTCTACTACAGAGCTATAGTAATAAAAACTGCATGGTACTGGCATGAAAACAGATAGGTGAATCAATGAAGTCAAATAGAAATCCCAGATGCAAACCCACACATGTATGGACACCTTATTTTTGACAAAACCCCACAATCATACAATGAGAAAAAAGGAAAACATCTTCAACAAATGGTGCTGGTCTAACAGCATGGCAACATTTAGAGGAATGCAAATTGATCCTTATTACTAACAGCGCATAAAATTCAAGTCCATGTGAATCAAAAACTTCAACATGAATCCAGTTATAATTAAACTGACAGAGGAGAAAGTGGGAAATAACCATTAAGGCATTGGCACAGTAGACAACTTCCTGAGCAGAACATCAATAGAAGAGGCACTAAGATTGACAATTAATTAATGAAACCTCATGAAATTAAAAAAATTCTGTAAGGCAAAAGACACTGTCAATATGACAAAATTATTACCTAAAGAGTAGGAAAAGATCTTCACCAACCCAACATCTGACAGAGGGCTGATTTCTAAAATATACAAAGAACTCAAGAAACTGGATACCAACAAACCAAATAATCCACTTAAAAATGGAGTACAGATCTATCCAATAATTCTCAACAAAAAAAAATCAAGACTGAGAAGCATTAAGGAAATATTCAATATCCGTAGCCATCAGGGAAATGCAAATCAAAATCAATCTGAGATCCCATCTTTTACCTGTTAGAATGGCTAACATCAAAAACACAAGGGATCACATGTGCTGGAGAGGATTTTGAGCAAGTGTAACACTCCTCCATTGGTAGTGAGAGTACAAACTTGTACAGGCACTTTGGAATTCAGTATGGAGGCTCCTTAGAGAACTGGAAATCAACCTATCACAAGACCCAGCTATACCACTATTGGGCATATACCCAAGTGATGCTCCATCATACCTCATGAATACTTGCTCATCTGCTCATCTGTGTTTATATCACCATTGTTTATAAAATCCAGAACCCAGAAATAACCTAGATGCCCTTCTACTGAGGAATGGATAAAGAAAATGTGATACATTTATACAATGTAGAATTATTAAGCTGTTAAAAAGACAGATGTTGGTATATTTGAAGGCAAATAGAGGGAAGTAGAAAAAAATCATCCTGAGTGGGCTAATCCAGACCAAAAAGACAACCATGATGATGATATATACTCATTCATAAGTGGATAGTAGTTCTAAAATAAAGACTATTTATGCTATACCCCACAGACCCAGAGAGATTAGATTACAAGGAGATTTCAGAGGGGGGGTCCCCATATATCCTTGAAAAGGGGAAATAGAAGATATTTCTTGAGAGGACTGAGGAGAGGTAGGGATGGCAACATGAGCAATCAGGTTTGGGCACGGAGGAGGAGAATGCTGAGAGGGATGCTTGGGTGGGGCATTTAGGTCAAGAAGAAGCATGGTGCCAGGGGAATCTCCTAGGAGTCTACTGGGAGGACCTCAGTTTAGATTCCTAGCAATAGTGGATAAGTAGCCTGATCTGATCTGTTTCTCACCTGTGACAACATTGGTGCCTTGCCCTATTGTCAACCAGCAACTGATGGAGGCAGGTGCAGAGACCCACAGACAAACTTGAGGAAGAGTTCAGGAATTCTGAGCAGGAAAAGAAAGAATTGTAGGAATCAGAGGGGTCAGGAACACCATGGCAATGCTTATATAAATAACACCTATGATCACTGATAGGGGCTCACAGATACAGAACTGACAACCAGGGAGCCTACAATGAGACTGATCTATGCAGTCTACAAATATGTTACAGTTGTGTGGCTTGGCCCTTTTATTAGACACCTAATAGTGAGAACAGGGTCTGTCTTTAACTCTTTTATTGGCTCCTGGGACCTTACTTCTCATACTGTATCATTTTTCCCAACCTTAATACATGGGGAGTTTCTTATTCTTATTGCAACTTGATATGCCATGCTTTATTGATACTCATAGGAGAAGTGCCCTTTATTTAATGGAGACAGAAGAGGAGGGGGGTATGGAAAAAAGACAAAGAGGAAAAGGGACTGTAGGGAATGATGGGTGCTGGTGTTGCAGCTGGGATATAAAAAATAGATAAATTAAAAAATCTGGTATTCTTTGTGTTTCCAAACTTACATGCCATAAATATGCCCAATGAAAATAGTAAAGATAAGTATCTATTATCTTCTCAAGCCTTTATAGTTTCAGTACATATATTTAGGATTTAATCTATTTCAAATTAATTATCTGATATATGGAAGAGGGCCACACTTCTCTTTTTTTTACATGTAGTTATCATGATAACCAGGTAGTCTTGTTGAAAATGATATATTTTTTAATGTATGCTCTTGGCACATTTGTTTATAAAGGGAGATACTTAAATGTGTATGTCTACTTCTAGATTTTCTTTTTTTAAATTTTTTTTAGTTGTTGAAAAAAAAATTCCTGCCTCCTCCCCATTTCCCTCCCCCTCCTCCCACCCATTGCCCCTCCCCCCACTGCCCTCCCGCTCTTCTTCTCCACCTACTCTATTCCCCCTCCCTCTTGAGAATGAAGAGCAGTCCAGATTCCCTGCCCTGCAGGAAGTGAAAGGTCCGCCCACTTCTATCCAGGTCCAGGAGGGTGAGCATGCAAAAAGGCTAGGCTCCCACAAAGCCAGTTCATGTATTAGGATCAAAACCTAGTGCCATTGTCCTTGGCTTCTCATCAGCCTTCATTGTCCGCCGTGTTCAGAAAGTCCGGTTTCATCCCATGCTTATTCAGTCCCACTCCCGCTGGCCTTGGTGAGCTCCCAATAGATCAGTTCCACTGTCACAGTGGGTGGGTGCAGCCCTCGTGGTCCTGACTTTCTTGCTCATATTCTCCCTCCTTCTGCTCCTCATTTGGAACTTAAGAGCTCAGTCTGGTGCTCCTATTTGGGTCTCTGTCTCTATCTTGATCCATCGCCAGATGAAGGTTCTATGGTGATATACAAGATAATCATCAGTATGGCTATAGGATAGGGTCACTTCAGGTTCCCTCTCCTCAGTTGCCCAAGGAACTATCTGGGGACATCTCCCTGGACACCCGCGAGCCCCTCTAGAGTCAAGTCTCTTGCCAACCCTAAGGTGGCTCCCATAATTAGGATATACATTTCTCTGCTTCCGTATCTCAACCATCCCATTCCCCCATCCCATTCCATTTCCCCAAGCTCACCCAATCCTCCTCTTCTCACATTTCTCACCCCAATTCCCCTTAGCCCCATGCCACCTCACCCCCCAGTATGTTTTTCTTTGGGTTCACCTTCTTATTTAGCTTCTCTGGGATCACAAATTATAGGCTCAATGTCCTTTATTTATGGCTAGAAAACAATTATGAGTGAGTACATCCCATGTTCATCTTTTTGGGTCTGGGATACTGATGTGGGAGTGTCATATATCAATCTGTTGATTTCATTGGTTAAGAAATAAAGAAACTGCTGGCTGGCCCTCATAGGTTAAAACATAGGTGGGAGGAGTAAACAGAACAGAATGCTGGGAGAAAGAAGCTGAGTCAAAGAGTCGCCATGATTCTCCCACTCCAGAGAGACGTAGGGTAGAATCTCCCTGGTAAGAGCACCTCGTGGTGCTACATAGATTAATAGAAATGGGTTAAGAGGCTGAAACTAAGGGGCCAAGCAGTGTTTAAAAGAATACAGTTTCCATGTAATTATTTCGGGGCTTAAGCTAATGCTAGCCGTGCAGGCAGCGGGGGTGCCGGGGATGCAGCCCCGCCACTCCAATTATTACAACAGAGTGGCTGTGATTCTTGCTTGATAACTGTTTTGTTATATGTAATTTTGCTATCTTAAAGCCTTCCTTTTTTTTTTTGTTTAAACAGTAAAAGGAGAAGTGATGTGGGAGTGTCATATATCAATCTGTTGATTTCATTGGATAAGCAATAAAGAAACTGCTTGGCCCTCATAGGTTAAAACATAGGTGGGCAGAGAAAACAGAACAGAAGGCTGGGAGAAAGAAGCTGAGTCAGAGAGTCGCCATGATTCTCCTACTCCAGGCAGATGCACGTTAAGATCATTTCTGGTAAGCCAGCTCGTGGGCTACAGCAGATTATTAGAAATGGGCTAGTCCAGGTGCAAGAGCTAGCCTAGAAGAGGCTAGATAGAGATGGGCCAAGCGGTGTTTAAAAGAATACAGTTTCCATGTAATTATTTCGGGGCATAAGCTAGAGCTAGCCAGCCAGGCGACCGAGGTTCTGGGAATGCAACCCCACCACCCCTATTTTTTTTTTTTTTTTTAATTTTTTTTTAAATTTATTTATTTATTAAAGATTTCTGTCTCTTCCCCGCCACCGCCTCCCATTTCCCTCCCCCTCCCCCAATTAAGTCTCCCCCCCAGCCCGAAAAGCAATCAGGGTTCCCTGTCCTGTGGGAAGTCCAAGGAACCCCCACCTCCATCCAGGTCTAGTAAGTTGAGCATCCAAACTGCCTAGGCTCCCACAAAGCCAGTGCGTGCAGTAGGATCAGAAACCCATTGCCATTGTTCTTGAGTTCTCAGTAGTCCTCATTGTCCGCTATGTTCAGAGAGTCCGGTTTTATCCCAGGCTTTTCCAGACCCAGGCCAGCTGGCCTTGGTGAGTTCCCAATAGAACATCCCCATTGTCTCAATGTGTGGGTGCACCCCTCGCGGTCCTGAGTTCCATGCTCGTGCTCTCTCTCTTTCTGCTCCTGATTTGGACCTTGAGATTTCAGTCCTGTGCTCCAATTTAGGTCTCTGTCTCTGTCTCCTTTCATCGCTTGCTGAAGGTTAATATTCAGGAGGATGCCTATATGTTTTTCTTTGGGTTCTCCTTATTTAGCTTCTCTAGGATCACTAATTATAAGCTCAATGTCCTTGGTTTATGGCTAGAAACCAAATATGAGTGAGTACATCCCATGTTCCTCTTTTTGGGTCTGGCTTACCTCACTCAGGATAGTGTTTTCTATTTCCATCCATTTGTATGCAAAATTCATGAAGTCCTTGTTTTTTATTGCTGAGTAGTACTCTAATATGTATAAATTCCATACTTTCTTCATCCATTCTTCCATTGAGGGGCATCTAGGTTGTTTCCAGGTTCTGGCTATCACAAACAATGCTGCTATGAACATTGTAGAGCATATACTTTTGTTGTATGATAAGGCCTCTCTTGGGTATATTCCCAAGAGTGGTATTGCTGGGTCCAGGGGTAAGTTGATCCCGAATTTCCTGAGAAACCGCCATACTGCCTTCCAAAGTGGTTGCACAAGTTTGCATTCCCACCAGCAATGGATGAGTGTACCCCTTTCTCCACAACCTCTCCAACAAAGGCTATCATTGGTATTTTTGATTTTAGCCATTCTGACAGGTGTAAGATGGTATCTTAAAGTTGTCTTGATTTGCATTTCCCTGATCGCTAAGGAAGTTGAGCATGACCTTAAGTGTCTTTTGGCCATTTGAAGTTCTTCTGTTGAGAATTCTCTGTTCAGCTCAATGCCCCATTTTATAATTGGGTTGATTAGCCTTTTACGGTCTAGTTTCCTGAGTTCTTTATATATTTTGGAGATCAGACCTTTGTCAGTTGCGGGGTTGGTGAAGATCTTCTCCCAGTTGGTGGGTTGCCTTTGTGTCTTAGTGACAGTGTCCTTTGCTTTACAGAAGCTTCTCAATCTCATGAGGTCCCATTTATTCAATGAGGTCCTTAATGTCTGTGCTGCTGGGGTTATACGTAAGAAGTGGTCTCCTGTGCCCATGTGTTGTAGAGTACTTCCCACTTTCTCTTCTATCAGGTTTACTGTGTTCATACTGATATTGAGGTCTTTAATCCATTTGGACTTGAGTTTTGTGCATGGTGATAGATATGGATCTATTTTCATTCTTCTACAGGTTGACATCCAGTTTTGCCAGCACAATTTGTTGAAGATGCTCTCTTTTTTCCATTGTATACTTTTAGCTCCTTTATCGAAAATCAGGTGTTCATAAGTTTGTGGGTTAATGTCAGGGTCTTCTATTCGATTCCATTGGTCGACTTCTCTGTTTTTATGCCAATACCAAGCTGTTTTCAATACTGTAGCTCTGTAGTAGAGTTTGAAGTCAGGGATGGTAATGCCTCCAGACGATCCTTTGTTGTATAAGATTGTTTTGGCTATCCTGGGTTTTTTGTTTTTCCATATAAAGTTGATTATTGTCTTCTCCAGATCTGTGAAGAATTTTGATGGGATTTTGATGGGGATTGCATTGAATCTATAGATTGCTTTTGGTAGAATTGCCATTTTTACTATGTTGATCCTCCCAATCCAGGAGCAAGGAAGATCTTTCCATTTTCTGGTGTCCTCTTCAATTTCTTTCTTCAAAGACTTAAAGTTCTTGTCAAATAGATCTTTCACATCCTTGGTCAGAGTTACCCCAAGATATTTTATGCTATTTGTGGCTATCGTGAAAGGTGATGCTTCTCTAATTTCCCTCTCTGTTTCCTTATCCTTAGTGTATAGGAAGGCCACTGATTTTTTGGAGTTGATCTTGTATCCTGCCACATTACTAAAGGTGTTTATCAGCTGTAGGAGTTCTTTGGTAGAGTTTTTGGGGTCGCTTATGTATACTATCATATCATCTGCAAATAACGAGAGCTTAACTTCTTCTTTTCCGATACGAATCCCCTTGATCCCTTTATGTTGTCTTATTGCTATTGCTAGAACTTCAAGCACTATATTGAAGAGGTATGGAGAGAGTGGACAGCCTTGTCGTGTTCCTGATTTTAGTGGGATGGCTTTGAGTTTTTCTCCATTTAATTTAATGTTAGCTGACGGCTTGCTGTAAATAGCTTTTATTATATTTAGGTATGATCCTTGTATCCCTAATCTCTCCAAGACTTTTATCATAAAGGGGTGTTGAATTTTGTCAAATGCTTTTTCAGCATCTAATGAAATGATCATATGGTTTTTTTCTTTCAGTTTATTTATATGGTGGATTACATTGATAGATTTGCGTATGTTGAACCAGCCCTGCATCTCTGGGATGAAGCCTACTTGATCATAATGGATAATTTTTCTAATGTGTTCTTGGATTCGGTTTGCCAGTATTTTATTGAGAATTTTTGCATCGATATTCATGAGTGAGATCGGCCTGTAATTTTCTTTCTTGGTTGGGTCTTTGTGTGGTTTTGGTATCAGGGTAACTGTAGCTTCATAAAAGGAATTTGGCAATGACTCTTCTGTTTCTATATTGTGAAATACATTAAGGAGTATAGGTATTAGCTCTTCTTGGAAGTTCTGGTAGAATTCTGCATTGAAACCATCTGGTCCTGGGCTTTTTTTGGAAGGTAGATTTTTGATAACGGTTTCTAGCTCTTCGCGACTAACAGGTCTATTTAGATCGTTCACCTGGTCTTGGTTTAGCTTTGGTATGTGGTACTTATCTAAAAAAATGTCCATTTCTTTTGTATTTTCTAGTTTTGTGGCATACAGGCTTTTGTAGTAAGATCTAATGAGTCTCTGAATTTCCTCTGTGTCTGTGGTTATGTCCCCCTTTTCACTTCTGATCTTATTTATTTGCGTGTTCTCTCTCTGTCGTTTAATTAGTTTGGATAGGGGTTTGTCGATCTTGTTGATTTTCTCCAAGAACCAACTTTTTGTTTCATTGATTCTTTGGACTGTTTTCTGCGTTTCTATTTTGTTGATTTCCGCCCTCAGTTTGATTATTTCCAGTCTTCTACTCCTCCTGGGCGCATCTGCTTCTTTTTTTTCTAAAGCTTTCAGATGTGCTGTTAAGTCTCCGATGTATGCTTTCTCTGTTTTCTTTAAGTGGGCACTTAGTGCTATGAACTTTCCTCTTAGCACTGCTTTCATGGTGTCCCATAGGTTTGAGTATGTTGTCCCTTTATTTTCATTAAATTCAAGGAAGACTTTAATTTCTTTCTTGATTTCTTCCTTGACCCAGGTGTGGTTCAGTAGTTGACTGTTCAGTTTCCATGAGTTTGTCGGCTTTCTGGAGGTAGGATTGTTGTTGAATTCTAACTTTAATCCGTGGTGATCTGATAAGACACAGGTGGACACTGATATTTTTTTGTATCTGTGGAGGTTTCCTTTGTTTCCGAGTATGTGGTCAATTTTCGAGAAGGTTCCATGGGCTGCAGAGAAGAAGGTATATTCTTTCCTATTTGGGTGGAATGTTCTATAGATGTCTGTTAAGTCCATTTGCTTCATTACCTCCAGTAGTTCTCTTACTTCTCTATTAGGTTTCTGTCTGATTGACCTGTCCATTGCTGAGAGAGGTGTATTGAAGTCTCCTACTACTAGTGTGTGTGGTTTGATGTCTGCCTTGAGTTTTAGTAATATTTCTTTTACATACGTGGGTGCTTTTATATTAGGGGCGTAAATATTCAGGATTGAGACTTCATCCTGACAAATTGTTCCTGTTATGAGTATAAAGTGTCCATCTCGATCTCTTCGGATTGATTTTAGTTTGAAGTCAGTTTTGTTAGAAATTAATATGGCCACACCTGCTTTTTTCTTAGGACCATTTGCTTGAAAGATCTTTTCCCAGCCCTTTACTCTGAGTAGATGCCTGTCATTGTGGTTGAGATGTGTTTCTTGCAAACAGCAGAATGTTGGATCCTGTTTTCGTATCCAATCTCTTAGCCTGTGCCTTTTTATAGGTGAATTGAGACCATTAATATTAAGTGATATTAATGACCAGTGGTTGTTTACGCCAGATATTCTTATTGTTTTTGGAAGTAGAATTTGTGTGTCTCCCTTCTTTGAGTTGTGCTAGTGAAGGGTCGCTAGATGCCTGAGTTATTGTAAGCAGTGTTGGCAATGTTGGATTCCTTGGGTTGCGATTTTCCTTCTATTACTTTCTGTAGGGCTGGATTCGTGGCTACGTATTGTTTAAATTTGTTTTTATCCTGGAATGTCTTGATTTCTCCATTTATAGTGAACGAAAGCTTGGCTGGGTATAGTAGTCTGGGCTTGCATCCATGGTCTCTTAGCTTCTGCAGTACTTCTATCCAGGACCTTCTGGCTTTCATTGTTTCCATAGAGAAATCAGGTGTAAGTCTGATCGGTTTACCTTTATAAGTTACTTGGCCTTTTTCCTTTGCAGCTCTTAGTATTCTTTCTTTAACCTGTATATTTTGTGTTTTGATTATTATATGGCGAGGGGATGTTTTCCTTTGATCCAGTCTGTTTGGTGTTCTATATGCTTCTTGAATATTCAAAGGAATATCTTTCTTTATGTTGGGAAAGTTTTCTTCCATAATTTTGTTCAAAATATTTTCTGGGCCTTTGAGCTGTGACTCTTCTCCTTCTTCTATTCCTATTATTCTTAGATTTGGTCTTTTTATTGTGTCCCATATTTCCTGAATGTTTTGTGATGAGAATTTGTTGGCTTTGCAGTTTTCTTTGATCAGAGTGTTTATTTTCTCTATGTTGTCCTCAGAATCTGAGATTCTCTCTTCTATTTCTTGTATTCTATTGATTATGCTTGTTTCTGTAGGCTCTGCTCGTTGACCTAGATTTTCCATATCCAGCTGGGCCTCAGTTTGTGTTTTCTTCCTTGCTTCCATTTCAGTTTTCAATTCTTGAACTGTTTCCATTACCTGTTTGATCGTTCTTTCTTGGTTTCCCAGGGTATTATGTACGTATTTACTCATTTCTTCAAATTTTTGGTTATACTTCTCATCCATTTCTATAAGGGCATTTTTCACATGTTGTTTAAGGGACTCTACAGCTTTCATAAAGTCAATTTTTTCCACTTCTTCTGTGTTATGGTGTTGGAGACCTTCTGTTGTAAGATCGTTGGGTTCTGGTGTTTTCATGTTGTTTTTCAGATTATTGGGTGAATTCTTTCCTTGGCGCCTGCCCATCTCCTCCTATCGATGCTATCTAAGGGGTCTTTTAAAAACTGGTTCAGGTTCCCCTGCTGGCCAGGGGCTCCTCTTACAAAATGCCCTTGCTCTGTTTCCTGGTTCCTGCCGGGGGGCCAAGATCCCTCTCACCCCTCAGAAAGGTCTTCAGGAATAGGACCCGGCTCCTCCTTTGCCAGGGACCTCCCCAACCGAAGGCCTACCTCTTTGGTTTAATTGTAGTGGGGCGATCTGTTCTTGGTGTTGCGCGCGGTCCCTGCAGCCTGCTTCTCCTGCTGGGATGGTTCCCGCCGCCAGCAGCCTGTGTCCTCTGCTGCTGCTCTGGTCCCAGTGGGTCCCCGCCGGCTGCGCTGGGCGTCCTCCGGCCGTGTTCCGCCGCCCGGTGGTCCGGCCGCGTTCCGCCGCCCGGTGGTCCGGCCGCGTTCCGCCGCCCGGTGGTCCGGCCGCGTTCCGCCGCCCGGTGGTCCGGCCGCGTTCCGCCGCCCGGTGGTCCGGCCGCGTTCCGCCGCCCGGTGGTCCGGCCGCGTTCCGCCGCCCGGTGGTCCGGCCGCGTTCCGCCGCCCGGTGGTCCGGCCGCGTTCCGCCGCCCGGTGGTCCGGCCGCGTTGCGTTCCGCCGCCCGGTGGTCCGGCCGCGTTCCGCCGCCCGGTGGTCCGGCCGCGTTCCGCCGCCCGGTGGTCCGGCCGCGTTCCGCCGCCCGGTGGTCCGGCCGCGTTGCGTTCCGCCGCCCGGTGGTCCGGCCCACCACCCCTATTACTACAACAGAGTGGTGCCCTACATGATGGACTAAATCCACTTAAAATCTTAGAAGGATTTAAAATAAGGGAGAGAAATTTCACACAGATTTTTGCTGTTTGTTGGTGGTGTGCTGTAGAGAGATTTTCTGATTTGGCAACAGCAGCAGAAAAAACGCTGTGTCATTTTAAAGCGCAGCTTCTTGGGGCTGTGCTGCCAGTGTGAACTCTGGCTTTAAAGAATTTCAATGGCTTTTATGGGACTGGATGTCTATGTTCCCGCTTGGGATCTAAAGGAGAGTGCTCTGAGACCGTGCCAATCCCTGCCTGCACCTGGGCAGACTGCAGAATCAGGCTTAGGCAGGCAGAAGATCATGGTGGATTCCTGCCAACATACAGAGACATGTTTTCAGACTGCACAGTGCTCTGCGTGTCAGATTTGGTTGTAACTTGGATAAAAAGAATTTCTGTGCTGCACGCTCAGTCTCAGAATTAAAATGCTGTGTGCTGCTCCTACCTGGCGGCCCCAGAACTAGCACAAAATGGTACAGCCTCCATTTTGAAATTTTCCTGACTCAGCAGCAGGAAAAAACTGGCTGTTTTAAAAAGTCGGCTTTCTGGACTGTGCCACCATTGCGATCTGTGTCCTGTGGTAGACAGAGCTATTGAATGGAGCATTTGGAGTAAAGTGCTACGATTTGTTTGATGGCAACTAGCCTTGCTGTATGCCTGGAACTGTGACTCAGGGGCACCAAATGGGTCTGAGGCAGGAGCTCCTCATGCTCCTTGCTGAATGTGCTGATATCAGGCAGGAACTACCATAATTACAATAAAAACAGCGCAGTTAAGGTTTCAAATGGTCAGGACACAGGCGGTGCCGTATTACTTGTACATGGTGCAACTTAGGTTTTTAAGAACTGCTTAACATTTTAAGAAATGCTCCTGGATAGTAAAAAAATGTTACAGATTCACAATAAAACAAATTCAGACATAAAAGACCACACTGTTGGATGAATTATGTAGGCTTGAGAGAGAGAAGAAAAAGAATATAGAGAATAAAGTTAATGGTTTTAAAAAAAAGGTAAAGTCTTTAAAGAGACAGAGTACAGATAGTTATAGATTAAGAGAAATAAAGAAAAATAAGCCACGTAAAAATGGAAAATTCACAGAGAGTCTGGATTCTTTGTGTCATTGTGTTTTCTTTAAAATTTTTGACTGTAAAGGAGCTAAGTACAGACAGATATTTCATTATATGGACTGCCAAATGGAACCAGAACGGATATTGTAAGGGTATTACGATTTCAAAATTTGGGTCTAAGGATATGATGCTTTGGAGCGGGTCTTCTTTTGTTTTCACAGAGGACCAGACCCTGTGGATTTCTTCTATCCCAATTTGGTATGATAGACCATGACCTCCCGAAAAGTTGCTGTGAACAATTACTTCACTCAACTGCCAACTGAGATAAACCTGGCACACAGGTTACACCCTAAATGATCTGATTAACAGTGCCCCCATTGAGGAGGAAGTAGTTTGGAGAGAAAAAACTGGGCCAATGTTCCCAAATATTGTTTATAAATGTTCTTTTACATTTGAAGGGGGATATGTAATAGTTATTAATAATTTACATTGGCATGGATTTTAACGTCAATTTTGTTATATGTATATGTATTTCTGCTCTTGATTAAGGTATTGTGATTGTGTAGTTCATTTAAAAATGTAATGTATAATTAGGAAATATAAGTTGTTGATGGATAATCATAAATAATAGTCAAGTTTGTAGTCATGTTACTTAGATTTTCTAGATATATAGAGATATATTTCAGATAGGCATTCTTCACATCTCTCAAAGGCTGCAGAATATGGCATTTAAAATATGTTAATAACTTAGGACTTTTCATGACAATGAGACATGTCTGCTACTGGTGGCACCAAACTACTACGAGAGGAAGATGGGCATCGAAGAGGATCCTTATGGAGTTGGATAGCCATTTGGGCAAGAAACAGCTCTTGCTTGGACTGTTGCATAAAATGGACACAGAGAACTCACAGAGAGAGGATTGCTGAACTTTCCTAAAGGTGAGATGGTCTTTCGGGGTTCATGACTCATGAAAGAGTTTGTGAGACATTCTGCAGGACACAGCATATAGTGAGTGAACTGTCTTTGGAATTTCCTGCTTCATGGAAATGTCTGCTGGAAACTATGGGCCTGAAGGCTGAAGATGGATGCCCCAACGGTACAAAAGAACTTTGGGTGACTGGCAAGGCAGCGAGATGTCTCTGTCATTTTTAGAATTTGGATTTCTTGTTTGCTTATATAATATTATATCCTTCTGGAGTCTTTGATGGAGTTGAAGAATGGATAGGTAGTTATAGTTTTCCATTGTTATGATAAAAGATAAAATAGATATAAATATTGTAACTGTAATTCTCACTTGATAACTGTTTTGTTATATGTAATTTTGCTATGTTAAAGGCTTCATTTTTTTGTTTAAACAGAAAAAGAGGAAGTGATGTGGGAGTGTCATATATCAATCTGTTGATTTCATTGGTTAAGCAATAAAGAAACTGCTTGGCCCTTATAGGTTAAAACATAGGTGGGTAGAGAAAACAGAACAGAAGGCTGGGAGAAAGAAGCTGAGTCAGAGAGTCGCCATGATTCTCCCACTCCAGACAGATGCAGGTTAAAATCATTTCTGGTGAGCCAGCTTGTGGGCTACAGCAGATTATTAGAAATGGGCTAGTCCAGGTGCGAGAGCTAGCCTAGAAGAGGCCAGATAGAAATGGGCCAAGCGGTGTTTAAAAGAATACAGTTTCCATGTAATTATTTCGGGGCATAAGCTAGAGCTAGCCAGCCAGGCAACTGGGGTGCTGGGGACACAACTCCGCCACCCCTATTACTACAACAGGATACCTCACTCAGGATAGTGTTTTCTATTTCCATCAATTTGCATGCAAAATTCTAGATGTCATTATTTTTTACCGCTGAGTAGTACACTAATATGTATATATTCCACAATTTCTTCACCCATTCTTCCATTGAAGGACATCTAGGTTGTTTCCAGGTTCTGCTTATTATAAATAATGCTGCTATGAACATAGTTATACAAATGCTTTTGTCATATGATAGTGCATCTCTTGGGTATATTCCTAAGAGTGGTATTACTGGGTCTTGGGTTAAGTTGATCCCGAATTTCCTGAAAAATCGCCACACTGATTTCCAAAGTGGTTGCACAAGTTTGTACCCACCAGCAATGGATGAGTGTACCTCTTCCTCCACAACCTCTCCATCAAAGGCTATCATTGGTGTTTTTGATTTTAGCCATTCTGACAGGTGTAAGGTGGTATCTCAAAGTTGTTTTGATTTGCATTTCCCTGATCGCCAAGGAGGTTGAGCATGACCTTAAGTGTCTTTTGGCCATTTGAGCTTCTTCTGTTGAGAATTCTCTGTTCAGTTCAGTGCCCCATTTTTAATTGGGTTAATTAGCATTTTAAAGTCTAGTTTCCTGAGTTCTCTATATATTTTGGAGATCAGACCTTTGTCTGTTGAGGGGTTGGTGAAGATCTTCTCCCAGTCAGTAGGTTGCCTTTTTGTCTTAGGGACAGTGTCCTTTGCTTTTCAGAAGCTTCTCAGTTTTAGTAGGTCCCATTTAAACAATGTTGCCCTTAATGTCTGTGCTGCTAGGGTTACATATAGGAAGTGATCTCCTGTGCCCATCTGTTGTAGGGTACTTCCCACTTTCTCTTCTATCAGGTTTAATGTGTTCGGACTGATATTGAGGTCTTTAATCCATTTGGACTTGAGTTTTGTGCATGGTGATAGATATGGGTCTATTATCATTCTTCTACAGGTTGACATCCAGTTATGCCAGCACCATTTGCTGAAGATGCTTTCTTTCTTCCATTGAATACTTTTAGCTCCTTTATCAAAAATGAGGTGTTCATAGGTTTGTGGGTTAAAATTCGGGTCTTCTATATGATTCCATTTGTCGACTTCTCTGTTTTTATGCCAGTACCACACTGTTTTCATCACTGTAGCTCTGTAATCGAATTTGAAGTCAGGGATGATAATGCCTCCAGAAGATCCTTTATTGTATAGAATTGTTTTGGCTATCCTTGGTTTTTTTGTTTTTCCATATAAATTTGATTATTGTCCTCTCACGATCTGTGTAGAATTTTGATGGGACCTTGATGGGTCATTGCATTGAATCTATAAATTGCCTTTGGTAGAATTGCCATTTTTAAAAAGATGATCATGGGATGTACTCACTCATAATTGTTTTCTAGCCATCAATAAGGGTCACGGAGTCTACAATTGGTGAACCTAAAGAAGCTAAGTAAGAAGGTGAACCCAAGGAAAAACATATAGTTATCCTCTTGGCTATGGGAAGTAGACAAAATTGCCGGGGAGAAAATTGGCATCTTGGGGGTGGGGTGCGTTGGGGATAAGGGGAGATGGGGAGAGAAAAGGGAGAAGGGGAGGATGGGGGGAACTTGGGGAAAAAGGATGATTGGGATAAAGGAAGGTTGGATAGGGGAGCACGGAAGCACAATTCTTAGTTACGGGAGCCACCTTAGGGTTGGCAAGAGACTTGAAACTAGAGTGGCTCCCAGGAGCCCAAGGCGATGTCCTCAGTTAGTTCCTTGGGCAGCTGAGGATTGGGAAACTGAAATGACCCTATCCTATAGTAATACTGACGAATATCTTGCATATCACCATAGAACCTTCATCTGGTGATGGATGGAGATAGAGACAGAGACCCACATTGGAGCACTGGACTGAGCACTCAAGGTCCCAATGAGGAGCAGAAGGAGGGAGAACATGAGCAAAGGAGTCGGGACTACGAGGGGTGCACCCTCCCACTGAGACAGTGGAGCTGATCTATTGGGAGCTAACCAAGGCCAGCTGGACTGTGACTGAAAAAGCATGGGATAAAACCGGACTCTCTGAACATGGCGAACAATGAGGGCTGATGAGAAGCCAAGGACAATGGCACGGGGTTTTGATCCTACTTAATGTGCTGGCTTTGTGGGAGCCTAGTCAGTTTGGATGTTCACCTTCCTAGATATGGACGGATGGGGGAGGACCTAGGACTTAACACAGGACAGGGAATCCTGACTGCTCTTTGGACTGGATAGGGAGGGGGAGAGGAGTGGGGGGAGGGGGAGAAGGGTGGGAGGAGGGGGAGAAGGGTGGGAGGAGGGGTAGGAAAATGGGAGGCTGGGAGGAGGCGGAAACTTGTTTTTTTTTTCCTTTTCTCAATAAAAAAGAAAGAAAAAAATTAAATATATATTTAACATTCCTTTTTCTTTCTACATGTAGGATATTCTCTTTGTATTGGACCTCTAACAATTTGGTTTTAATACATCTGGGAATCAGCATGTTTTTGATGAATCTTATTTGTAATCTTTGACCTTTTCTTGTTGTTGTTGTTGTCTTTTTGTTTTTTGTGAGCCAATAATTTTTTAAGTTGTTTCTACTAGTTTAGTTTGGGATAGCAGTTTTAACCAAAAGGTAAACTAAGTAATACAGCATTCTTGAACAAATAATCAAAACAAATTATAATAATATTAAAATTAATGCTAGTTTAGCATAACTTCGAAGAACTAACGTTCTGTAGTCAAACTTCCTGGCTTTAAAGCATTGGTATATCATAAACAGGCTCAGTAAACTGAGTTAAATATATTTCATCTCTAACTCAATTTGCACTTCTGAAAGTGGAGGTAATGTACAATTCCATAGGGTAAATATGAGGTCAGAAGGTGCCATGGAATGTAGAATATAGTACCCAACATAAAACAAGTAAACAGTGTTTATTGTTACTTATTTAGTACTGAGCTAATGCTGTCTGACAATATTATACTAATTACACATTATGTGTGGACTGAAATTACAAATGTTCTAAAGTAGTCTTAAAAAATATTGGCATTAAAAAATAGTAGACACAATTCAACTTCAACCCATAGAAATTAGAAATGATATGTAAGAAGAAGTAAATCAACCCCCCCTGGAATTTTTTATTTTTTAACTGTCTACAATGATAAAAAAAAAACATTTAAATGTACATCATTTCTTTGGGTACCTTTGACCATTTAATAACTGCATAATTTGGTATTACTCCAGGTTTGAAAAATCTTTTGCAAACATTTTCTTAAATATGTTTTATGCTTCTTTCACTTTTTCTGGTCTCTTGACTGTTAATCACTTAATATTTGGCCATTTAATATTCTGCATATCTCAGGATCTTTCTTTGTCAATTTCCATTATTTTTGTTTTTATTTTCTGTTATATACTTTCAAATAACTTCTATCCAACCTCATTGTTTGCTACTGGTTCTTAATAATTTGCTTAACATTCTCTGTTACGTAGTTTATTTTGTTTATTGCATGATAAGTTCAAAAATTTTTACTATCATTTTAAAGATTTATGTATATTATTTTAAGTGTGTGTGTGTGTGTGTATGTGTGTGTGTGTGTGTGTGTGTGTGTGTGTGAACAAATGTCCACAGAGGTCTTGTAACTGGAATCACAGATAGTTATGAGCTGCTTGATATGGATGCTGGGAATAGGGCATTTATATTTTTAGAAAAGTGATACATAATTTTTAAGGTATTATATCAATCTGATAAATTTCTCTGATAAATTTGTAAATTGCTTCTCTGTAGTTCTTTGAAGTCTGTACTTACCTTTCATAAAATAACTATTTTGAATTGGCCATTTTTTCATGTAAAATTATCCCCATAATATTATCTGTGCTTGATACTGTCATAATCCCTTGATTATTATTGATCCTGTGGATAAGTATCAGTATTTGTGCATTCAAGGTGGGTATTTATTCCAGTCTTAGTTGTTTGAATTTGTCTGTATTTGTCATTCTGCATACACTTGTCAAATAATACTGAAGGCACTAGAGTGGTGCTTAGGTTCAAAACTGTCTTTATTGTCAGAATCACCAGATGACTTCTTCTGGATCAACTATTTTATAGAGCCTACATAGCCTGTTATAAAAGCAAGAGTTATATGTATGAGTGGGATAATTCTAAGGCTCTAAACAGAGCTCTGTTAGAATATTCTATGGAATGCACACTAGAAATCATACCCAAAAGACTAAGATAAATCCTCCTTGGTCCTTTTTTTATGCAATAATGATTTGAGATCAGGATGAAAAAGGTAGACTAAAGAGGTAGACTCCTAATCCTATAGCATTTTGGAACCCAATTTCAACAACATTTTTTGACATATAAACCATACTTTATGAAGAGGCACTAGCATGTGTGACTCCTCATTGTCCTCTTGGTAGATGCTTTTCCTTAAGTAATCAAGTCAAAACATAATCTTTGGGAAATATTATTTCTAAATTTGATTCCCACAAACACAGCAGATTAGGTTTCCATTTATATTTCTTGTTTTCTTTTCTTTCTTTCTTTTTTTTTTTTGATTTTAGAGACAGGGTTTTTCCATAGATGTTTTTTGTTCCTGTCCTGGAACTAGCTCTTCTAGATCAGGCTAGGTTCGAACCCACAGAGATCCACCTGCCTCTGCCTCCCAAGTGCTGGGAATAAAGGTGTGTGACACCAACGCCTGGCTTCCATTTATACTTCTTTACCTTTTACCTAAATCCAATGTCCCTACAAATCACTTTAATCTGTGGGATTAGAAGACTTAAAGTGGAGCTGTTCCACCATTTTGCTGGTGAAACACCTACAAATATCCTTGATGGTATACCCTAAGTTTCCTCTTATATAAATTTTCCTACATTTTGTATATTTTCTCCTCTTTGAACTATGTAATCTTAATTAATCTATTTTCATATCAGTCAGGTATTTCATCTGCTGAATTTGTTCTTTACAGATCTTCTAAGTAGAATGTCTTTATTACATATTTCAGCTCTCAAATTTCCCTTTATTGCTTTGGAAAAGTTTTGACATTAAAATATATCCTTTGGTGAGAGATCATTCCCTAGATCTTGTTTGTCTTTGCCCATGGTTTCCTTTGACTTACTGAGGATATTTAACTTAGCTGATGCAAAATTTATCTTCAGTGAGTTCAAATTCTGTGCTTCTTTGGAGATAGTTTCTATTAAATTGCTTTTTTTCCTAAACATAAACCAAATGTATTTGTTTATTCACATGCTTTATTATATTTACTTAAAACTGGACAGTTCTGCAATGTACTAACTTTGAAAATCATACTCTTCACCTTTTCTGGATTTATTGTTGATGGTTGCTGTAGAGTGTAGTTATTTTTTAGTGACTTTCCTTACCATGTTTAAAGATGGCTTCTTATTCTGTCTCTGAATTCTTTGTTGTTAGAATGTGGTAAACTTGGAATTTTACAAAGATTTATTTGAATACATTTAGAATAAAACAGAAGGAAGTAAGACAGGAAGAGAGAGAGAGAGAGAGAGAGAGAGAGAGAGAGAGAAATGAAGAAAGTAGAAGGAAGATAGGGAAGAAAGTGTTCTTTGTATTTTCAGGTTAGCTTTGGATTGGATTGAAAACTTATACAAGAAGCCTACCATTTATACATTCTTATGTAGCACAAATTTTAATTGGTCTTAATAATAGAAGCCTGCAATCAGTTATCTAGGGGTGAAAATGAGATATCAGGGAAGCAGTGCAACCAGCCACTAGAGTTGCCACTAGAGGTAGCACACACATTTAATCCCACAACTCAGGAGACAGAGGCAGACTGAGCTCTGTTATTTCAAGGCCACCCTGGGCTACAAGAGATTGATCCAGTTTAAAAAGGAAATAGAGCTCACACAAAGGTGATCCTAGGATTTGGGATCACAGGTGATTAATCCCAGCACTAGGGAGGCCATATATAATATCCGTGCTTGTTCATGTATTGAACAGTAAGCAATATCTAATAATTAAATGCTAGTGAATCCATCTATAAAAGTGAGATGTTTATACCTATTTGATTGAGAATCTAAACATGTACCAATTATGATTTCAAATTGAAAGTCTTTAGAGATTTTGAAAGGAGATTTTGAAAGTCTTTAGATATTTTGAAAGGAGAAGGAAGCATTTTTGCTGCATGGGAAAGTAATACAAGATATATCAAAATTTCACAATTTTAAAAAATCAATTCTGCCACTAGTTTAGTAGCTTATATATAGACAGCGTTCCTGTCCTCCCAGTACTGCAGCCATTCCAACCCAAAGAAACACACCAAGGCTTATATTAATTATAAACTCTTTGACCTAATAGCTCAGGCTTATTATTAACTAGCTCGTACAATTTAAACTAATCCATCATTTATATCTATGCTTAGCCACATGACTTGGTACCTTTTCTCAGTGCAGCATTCTCATCTAGCTTCCTCTATGTCTAGATTATGACTGACTCTCTGCCTTTTCTCTGCCCAGAATTCCTCTAGTCTAGTTGCCCCACCTATGTGTCCTGTGTGGCTAGTTGTCAATCAGCATTTTATTAAACCATTATAAATAACAAAACTTTACAATGTACAAGAATATTATCCCACAGCATTTTCCCTCTTCTTTTCAAAACAGAAACACTGAATCTAATCTCTTTAGTTTAGCTTTTTTCCTGACAATTATCTATAGGAACTTGTAACCAACATTCTAAACAAAACAAACATCTATAATTCAATTTTTGGGAATGTGGACATAGTTTTCTATACTACTTCCAGCTGACTGGGGATGCTGACAATCTTATGGTGACCCAAAGAAAATTTACGATCATGGCCAAGTCCTGACTAGAGTATTCTGTGAGGCTGGATTATCTCAACCAGCAGTATTGAAACTGTTCTGGATGTAGAACTCAGAAGAAGCTGCAAAAAATGTACGATAAAACATTGGATCTTCTGGATCATGTTTTTCCCCAATGGAAATTTTTCAGTGGATCTTCCTTGGTCATACCTTATTTTTCTTAACCAAGAATAAATCCACAGGCTCTCATTTCCCGTAAAAATAAAAGCAAAATCTCTTCTCCAAGGTAACATATCTTTTGATTTAAATATTGAAGTCAACACATTTTCAAAATATATAGATTGGATTAACCCAGCAGCATTTATAAATGTCTTTTAGCAGCTGTTGTTTCTTCCTCAGCAGTAAAACAATTCAAAGACAACAGAAATATACAGTATTCATATTTTCTTTGTATTTTCATTCCTTTATGTGGCTATTTTTACTCTATTTCTTTTATTTTTGTTTTATTTACTAAACCAAATCTTATTCTAAAAAAAAACAATATATGTGAATTTGTTTTCCTGAAAAGTAAAAACTCTAATCTTGAGGTTAGAAAAGTATCATATTATAAACATAATGCCATTTCTTCCTGACAAGATATGGAAAAAGTAAAGAAGCATTATTTTACAAAGATAATATGCCAGGTTATCAAATAAGTATAACTTCAAAATTAGTAGTTTCTTATATGATTTTGTTTAACTTCCCAGCTTGTGCTATAATAAGGAATGTATACACTTTGCAATTAGAAAATTACTCTCATTAAAACATAGAAAACAAGCAAGGTTTCCTTTCTAAAATAAATTACACCTGAAAGCTTTCAGTTATCAAGTAATTAGTATATTGACATATTGCTTTCATATTTGTAAAGAAAATAAGAATGCTTACAAATGTTAGTTAATTAACTACTGTTCTGACATCTTGATGAAACATAAACAGATTTTTCTATCAACTAGAGCTCTTTATTCATAGTCTTTTTGATGTCCTGTTGGAAGAGTATAAAATTAACTTTATAACTCATTCAGTTCTTATGTCAACTCAAATTTTGAAATTTTAGGGCTAATTGGTCTTTATTTGGCTATATTATATATAGCAAAGCCTAGATAAAGGATTGAACATAAAAGCAAAATGAAAGAATATCTACAAAATACAAATAATAATTTTCTAACAAGACCACCAGGGAAGGTAAAAGCATTATAATGCTTTATATAATACAATTCCATTATTATAGACATGATTCTATCCATACCCAAAGCAAAAACAAAAATTCTTTATATGGGTAGGAGCTGAGAACATTTCCTGGTGATAAAAAGGTTATCAATAGAAGGGAGCGCTTGATTTTCCCTTATTTTTAAAAGCCTCCTCCTTCAATATAACTTTTCCCCCATCTCTAGGAATGCATACTTAACATCAAAAAAGACAAATATCTATTGAATCACTCAGTCAGCTACTCAAAATTATTTTTCTACTGTATGTGTTATAAAAAAAGAATATAGGAAATACATATGTTACTCAAGAAACAAAACGTTTGGGGAATGATATGGAGAAAAATAAAACAAAGAAATAATAATCCATGTGGAGGGTATTGGTGAGTATTTTTTCATATCACAGAGCCTCATGGAAATTGTAGTCAATAGAATTGAAATTTCAGAACCTTCCTTTAGTCTTGCTAATGATGTCTCAGGAAGAGGATAATCTTGGCTTCCTCTCATGGATATATTATCACATATATCTTGCTTCCCTCTTGACTGCTCTTTTTTTTCCCCCACTGGGCTCCTTTTTTACTTAGATGTTGAACAACTTAAATGACAATTACACCATTAAGAGAGTAACAAAAGGATGTAAAACGGAAACACAATTGGCCACAGATTAAATAACCAGGGTTTTGTTTTGAGGACCAGGAAGCATTAGAAGCTTGGAAATCCAGAATCAAAAAAAAGGAGGGAAAAAGAGTCCTTAGCCACAACCACTCCATTATCAATATCAATAGTGTCTTGGGCTATAGGAACGAGATCTTGACCGTGATCTATACCGACTGTAATAAGGAGAAGTCGACCTTCTTCTGTACTGGTAATCGTAATCTTTGTACCTGTCATAGCCTCGATCATATCCTCTAAGAATCTCGTCGTCTACCACCGCCGCCGCTTCTGCCACCTCCTCCTCCACCACCACGTTCACCACCACTATGAGTTGGTCTGCCCATGTAAATGCCTGGTGTAGGTGTATGAGCTCTTGGCCGACATGAGTGATGTAGAGGAGAACAACTTTGAGGACAGAGAGTCTCGCTCTCAGTCAAAATCTCCAATGGGAACTCCTGCTTGCGTAAAATCAGAGAGCCAGTCAGGAACTCGTAGTCCATCACGGGTTTCCAAACGTTCTGAATCACATTCTCGGTCAAGATGAAAATCCAGGTCAAGATCAAGGAGACATTCTCATAGACGCTACAGTCGGTCCAGGTCCCACTCTCATAGGAGATGATGTCGAAGTAGATCCTATACGGCAGAGTATCGTCGACGAAGAAGCCGGAGTCATTTTCCAATGTCTAATCGCAGAAGACATACAGGCAGCAGGGCGAATCCAGATCCCAATAGTTGCCTGGGAGTGTTTGGCCTCAGTTTGTACACAACAGAAAGAGATCTTTGTGAAGTATTTTCTCGATATGGACCATTGAGTGGTGTCAATGTAGTTTATGATCAATGAATTGGCAGGTCATGTGGATTTGCTTTTGTGTATTTTGAGAGGGTAGATGACTCTAAGGAGGCTATTGAAAAAGCAAATGGAATGGAGCTGGATGGTAGAAGAATTCGTGTGGATTATTCTATAACCAAGAGACCTCTTGACTGTTCTTAAACGAGGTGTTGAGGGCTCCACATAATAAAATAAATCATATGTTTTTAACTCCTTTAAATATATAACCAAGGAAAATCTAAAAGAACATTTACAATTGTGAGTTAAATATTCTCCAAAATATTTGAGAGATTATAGAGGTTTATGGCATTTTTCACAGATTGTTGATAAACTCACGTTTTTCTTGCAAAACTAGGCAGACTCACAGGGCACAAAATGGCCTGATGATATTTATTTTGTGTCTTACATATATTTGGGAAGTAGAATGTCAAGAAAAATACAATCAAATTTGATTCATATTTATTCTTCAGTATCCACAATATTTTACTGTACACTATCCTGAAAAAGTTAACCTGATACATTGGAAAGATTTTATTGTGACATTCTTCAGTAACTTTTATATACTGTTTCTTTTCATAATTTGTGAAGCAATAATGATTTTTGTTTTAAATTTCTTCATAAATATTCTTACTGATGGATGATGCATTTATTTAAGCATCAGTGGACAAATAAAGTTATCCATGGGTGACTAACAACCTTGAATAAATACCCCTTCGCTCAGTTGCTATCCACAGCACCTAAGAAATGCAATTACATGCTGGGACCTATTATCCCAATTAATGGACTGTTTTATATTCAATGTGCATTATAGTTGAAACACTTTAGAGGCCTGGCCTTCACTTAACTATGGGCATAGGAGAAATTTATAACAAATAACCAAGAAAAGCCTTTCATTTACTTACCAAGATATGTAGCGTGTAATTATACTTTAAGCATAACTAGGCAAGGCTCAAAATACCGTTTGATTTAAACCACAATAAAATTATATTTCTTAAACTGTAACAAATATAACTTCATAATGAGCAAGTCATTGTGGGTTACTGTAATACTGGACTCTTCATTATCTGTTATGTCTAACTCTTTTTTCTTTTAATGATGTGGTCAAAGGCTATACTTGATTATTATTTATTGTATTCAAAGAGATTTTCATTATTCTAGGCATATGAACAGAAAAAGCAGCAATACACAGAGGTCTTTGACTAGCTAGATGCATGAACAAATAAAATAGTCTGCTGAGAAGTACACAGCCTCTTGTTGTGCCACTACTTCGTAAATTGTCAGCCTGGGGCTATGTTTTATGGCATTGGAATTTGACCACTGAAGTTTAACTCTACTCCCTCTGGTGGTTTGCAAAGCTGTATCACCAAAGCTATAAAATAAAACACTGTTGTAATTCTTCTCCTTATTGTAAGAAGCATTGATTGCCTCTGATTGTATATTATAGCAAAGGGGCAGTCTATTACATGAATTTATTGCATCTTATACCTGATAATTACTGGAAGTTATTGAACAAGGCAGGGAGTTATAGCCAGCAAGTTCCTGCCCTAGCTGAGGAAGCAAATCTACAGATATTTAGTGGATCTAAACAGCTGTAAACAACACATCCTGTTTACTGTGTGCTAGAAATGTATAATTTAGAGTGTAAGTGAGCTTATTTTAAGAATCATACTGTGAATACCATGATATTAGATTTGAAATATGAACATTGTCAAAATGCTGTGCTAAGAAAAACAACTTTGTTTCTTATAACCTTATCTGACAACACATAAAAATGTCAAAAAATGTCAGGCCACATGGGGTTACTACTTACTTTAAGTAAATGTGCTTTGAGGATTTCAACTTAAATACTTCATCTATAGTGCAAAAGACATGTTTAACAATATTTAATTTTACAGTTAAGATTGGAATTACTTGTTGATTTAAACTCACTTTTAGTGGAAAAAGACTTTCACTAACCAAAAATATAGGCAAGATTTAAATAATACTAATAATTTCACTTTCTATAAAACTCACAACAAAATAGGGAAAATGCCAGAATTAGACTTTTCTTAAAGTACATGTATCTATTTATTTTTATATAATTTATTTCATCCAAATTCAGAAATAATGTTACAGTTGCACAATAGTCAATAAAGTACTTGTCTTATTTATAGATCAAAAAATTACTTAATTTTAAGGTTCTCTGACTGATAATATAAAACTACTTCTTAGCTTAACAATATCCAGAGGGCCCACAAATCTGAGGAAATGGGGGAGTACAGAGTAAGGAGAAGCAAGCAGTTGTTTTATGGAAATTACATTTAAATAAAAAGATTATGGCTGGATTCCATAGATTACAGCTTCTTGCCTAAGGCAATCTATGAGTGATGCAAAATGAGCTTCATAAAACTAAGAAGAAACTGTGAAACTATAATGATCTGAAGAAACATGTAATAGAGTTAGGGGTAAGAATATAGGTAGCATAACAGTGCTATTGTCCATGTCAACTCACAGTTATTATGTTCATTTACACAAGACCTGCACAAGATCAAGCCTGTACAAATTCGAGTATGGATGGGAAGGGGATGCTGAGACTCTGCCTCTACCTGAAGAGAACATGTTATTAGAATGAAAATAGCTAAATGAGAAAAAAATTGCCTGTTTGATGCTTATTTCCTAGTAGATTACCCTTACATCATATAGGCAGCATTATTTGGACCCCAAGAATTATTAATAACCATAAAAAAGAAGACATGGAATTAGGTGTACAACAGGGTAGGGACAGTACAGAGAAGTAGTGTATGATAAATATGATAAAATAGAATATATATATATATATATATGAATAAATAAAATATTTTTAAAGAACAAAGCCAAATAGTACTTTAATGTGAGTCAAATTCTCTAAGATGTATAATGAGCATTTATAGACCAATAATGAATACCAAGAAAAAAATCAGAAGAGCAATACTTTTCACAATAGCCTTAAAAAATAGCAATAGTAAATTAGGATGAAACCAAGATGAAGAAGTTAAAGTCTTCTCCAATGGGAACTTTAAAAATTATTTTAAAAATCCAATTTCATTCAGAAAGGATCAATAACAACCATATATAATAAATGAATGCAACAAATTACATGTAAAAGTATTCAACCTTAATTTCAAATAATTTTGTGAAGAAACTAGAAGTTTTGTGTTTATTAAAAAATATAGGGTCTACTATTTACATGGGCTATACTATGTGTCTTTAGTATGCAAATTTTTCCAAGGAGTAGTGTGCAGTGTGTGTGTGTGTGTGTGTGTGTGTATCCACATGCACACACATATACACATATGGACTATTGTATACTTCCACTATAGACTTAAGAATGTATGTGGAAGGAAGGTGGTGGTGGCACATACCTTTAATTTTAGCACTTGGAAGGCAGAGGCAGGAACATCTCTGTTGGTTTGAGGCTAGCCTGGACTACAGGAGCTAGTTTTCAGCTCCAAAGCTACTGAGTAATCCTGCCTTGAGAAAAACAACAACAAAATTAGTATGTGGAAAGGAAAATGAACCAAGATATCTATAGGAATATTGTAACAGAAAAATTTATTTTGAGTATTTCTACTGCAGGTTTTTAATATTTACTGTAAAACCATTGGAATTAAGAAAATATGGTTATGGTTTAAGATAATAAAACCAATTGAGAAATCAAAGTAGACAGTCTAGGTAGTTTTAAATTATTAGTTGACTTTTGAAAAAGCCATCAAAGCTAATGGCAAAAATAATTTTCTCAATGAATGAAAATGGAAGAGCTGGAAGAATAATCCTTAACAACTATTTTGTATCATGACTGAAAATAGTTTGTGCTAATTCATATTAACAAAATAATGCATAAAATCTCTGAAACATATATAGGAAACATGCATAAATAATTGTATTGATTGAGGTTGAGTGGGGATTTTACACACGAAGCATAAAGCAATACTGATGACAGAAAACTTCCACTTATTCAAACAAAAAATAAATGGCTGGATAAACAGAAAATGAAAAATATTTTCAATGTACAACCAGACTAAAAACATACCCTAGATGTCTAAAGAGCCTCGTCAATCAATAATGAAAGATGATTACACAGTACAAAAATACTTGAGCATATTTTAACATCAAGTAAAATAAATGGTCCTTAAGCCCACTAAAAATAAAACACCTTCTCCATCATTTCCTATTACATCCAGAAGAACTGCAATTATTAAAACTGATATTTGCAAATATTGGCAAGGATGTAATATAACTGGATGCTTCACAAATTATTATTACAAATGTAAAATTGTTTATCTACTTTAATAAACATTCATCTGACTGAAAAGATAGTAAAATAACAAAGAATTTATAACAATTTTATATAAAACTCTAGGTGAGGTCAAAATATAGCAAAAGAAAAATCAGAAACAAATGCCTTCTTGATTTGCTAGATAGAGCTATTGTGCTAGAAATGCAATGAAGAGGTTTTCTGGAATCAAACTAATGTTATATACTTTCATGTAGTTTTGGATTATATGAGTATATTAGTCAGTCAAAGCACAGAAAAAGGTCACTTAAAATTTGAATAGTTTACTGAATGCAAATTTTTACTATAAAGAAAAATTTAAGTGTAATCATAGTCAACTCTAATTAAAGATATCTATGCTAAAATGTTTATGCATAAATGATATTGCTGCCACCTTACTTTGAAAAAGATCTAAATAGATTTTTGACAGATTAACAATGGATTGGTCTAATATATAACCCATGAGATAAATATGAAAAAGATTAAATTCCAAGGTTTATACAATAAATAGGTTGTTTTATTGTTAATATATATATATATATTGTTCTTTTTGCTTATTTAATTTTTCATATGATGTTAGAATTTTATATGATTTGAAACTTAATTTTAAGGTATTACCAATTAAACTATTTTAAAACTCAATTATAACATAATAGCCACTTTACTTGACATAATGAGAATTATTTCATGAATACAGGGAACATTTTACTTAATAATTGTTTTACTTCATGAATTCATGTTTTCCTATTCAATTAACACCTGGACTAACATAGAGAGTAAAGGATAGTTTCATTCAGGCCTTATTTCTTGGCAGGGTTGGCTTGAAGGCTGAGCAAATCTAGGTCTTATTATGCGGTTTCAAATTCTTAGTAGTCATGTAGTTAGACTTAAAGAACTGTTTGGAGTTTTAAAAATCCACCAAAGAATGTGTTTAGAGGTCAGGACATCATAAACCATTAGAAGAAAGCATAATAGACAAGTCCAAATTAAAGAGAATAATGTCACATAAGTTGTAGTTCAGTTTAATCTGCCATTATTATTTTTTATTTTAAACATTTCAACTGAATCAGTCTCACTATTGAAATATGCAGTATTGATTACATACATGCTGATGCTTCATTATCTATAGTCAGATAGGTGATATGTGATTTTAAACATTATTTTGCCATCAATGACCTTAAAGTTGATGCTGGTATGGGTGACAGAAAATCACAAGGATGTGATAAGTACTTTATTGAAGGTACACACAATAATAGATAAGGTCAAAGGGAAGACTGTGGTGATATTTTGTTTGTGCTTTAACAAATAAAGCTTCCCTGAAGATTAGAGTGTGGAGTTAGTCACACTAGTTACCCATAGAAGACAGGCAGTGGTGGCCTTTAATCCCAGCACTGAGACTGATTTAAGTGAATCACTGTGACTTCAAGGCCACCCAGAGCTACAGAAGATTTAATCAGTGTATAATAAAAATAGAGCCAAGTTGTAGTGACTCACACCTTTAAGCCCAGCACTAAGGAGGTAGAGATGGGAACTGATATGGCTTGGTAGAGAGAGGAATATAAAGCATGAGGAGACTAGGGCTCATGTCATTCAGTCTCAGAATTCATAGATTCCTTAGTGGATTTTTTTCAGGAAAGAAAAAGGAGATAAATTCACAGTTTTTAGGAATTAGAACTTTGTCTCAAGTAAAACAGAGTTGAATGTATAGAGCCAGAAGGGCAGAGAGAAAAATTAAAGCCATATGTAGCTAACACAGCAATGAAGTTTTAAGGACTTGTTTTGTTAAAACCAGGTAATATTCAGATTAACATTCTCCAAATCTTAGAAACAAATCATAAATTTATGTATGTTACTAGGAGAAATATTAGAAAGTATTATAAAGAGCAAACACCAAACATTCAGGTTTTTTTCACATTTTTTTATTGATAAAAGAAGAATAAAGAAAAAAAAAAACAAATTTCCACCTCCTCCCAGCCTCCCCTTTCCCTCCCCCTCCTCCCACTCTTCTCCCCCTCCTCCCACTCTTCTCCCCCTCCTCGCAACCCTCTCCCCATCCCCCCACTCCTCTCCCCCTCTCTCTCCAGTCCAAAGAACAGTCAGGGTTCCCTGCCCTGTAGTAAGTCCTAGGTCCTCCCCCCTCCGTCCATATCTAGGAAGGTGAACATCTAAACTGGCTAGGCTCCCACCAAGCCAGCAGATTGCATAGGATCAAAACTGCATGCCAGGGTCCTTGGCGTCTCATCAGCCCTCATTGTTCGTCATGATCAGAGAGTTCAGTTTTATCCCATGCTTTTTTTGGTAATAGTCCAGCTGGCCTTGGTGAGCTCCCAGTAGATCAGCTCCACTGTCTCAGTGGGTGGGTGCACCCCTCGTGGTCCCGACTTCTTTGCTCATGTTCTCCCTCCTTCGGCTCCTCATTGGGACCTTGGGAGCTCAGTCCAGTGCTCCAGTGTGGGTCTCTGTCTCTATCTCCATCCATCGCCAGATGAAAGTTCTTATCCAAGAGGATAACGATATGTTTTTCCTTGTGTTCACCTTCTTACTTAGCTTCTTTAGGTTCGGCAATTGTAGATTCTGTGACCCCTATTTATGGCTAGAAACCAATTATGAGTGAGTACATCCCATGTTCTTCTTTTTGGGTCTGGGATACCTCACTCAGGATAGTGTTTTCTATTTCCATCCATTTGCATGCAAAATTCGAGAAGTCATTGTTTTTTACCGCAGCATAGTACTCTAGTGTGTATATATTCCATACTTTCTTCATCCATTCTTCCATTGAAGGGCATCTAGGTTGTTTCCAGGTTCTGGCTATTACAAATAATACTGCTATGAACATAGTTGAACAAATGCTTTTGACATGTGATAGAGCATCTCTTGGGTAAATTCCCAAGAGTGGTATTGCTGGGTCCAGGGGTAGGTTGATCCCGAATTTCCTGAGAAACCGAAACACTGACTTCCACAGTGGTTGCACAAGATTGCATTCCCACCAGCAATGGATGAGGGTACCCCTTCCTCCACAGCCTCTCCAGCAAAGGCTATCCTTGTTGTTTTTGACTTTAGCCATTCTGACAGGTGTAAGATGGTATCTCAAAGTTGTTTTGATTTGCATTTCCCTGATTGCTAAGGAAATTGAGCACGACCTTAAGTATCTTTTGGCCATTTGAAGTTCTTCTGTTGAGAATTCTCTGTTCAGTTCAGTGCCCCATTTTTAATTGGGTTAATTAGCATTTTAAAGTCTAGTTTCTTGAGTTCTCTATATATTTTGGAGATCAGACCTTTGTCTGTTGCGGGGTTGGTGAAGATCTTCTCCCAGTCAGTAGGTTGCCTTTTTGTCTTAGTGACAGTGTCCTTTGCTTTACAGAAGCTTCTCAGTTTTATTAGGTCCCATTTATTCAATGTTGCCCTTAATGCCTGTGCTTCTGGGGTTATACCTAAGAAGCAATCCCCTGTGCCCATCTGTTGTAGGGTATTTCCCACTTTCTCTTCTATCAGGTTCAGTGTTTTCGGGCTGATAATGAGGTCTTTAATCCATT
This sequence comes from Microtus pennsylvanicus, assembly GCF_037038515.1. Classification (NCBI taxonomy): domain Eukaryota; kingdom Metazoa; phylum Chordata; class Mammalia; order Rodentia; family Cricetidae; genus Microtus; species Microtus pennsylvanicus. Next base: position 48,499,635 of record NC_134601.1, read on the forward strand.
TGGACTTGAGTTTTGTGCACGGTGATAGATATGGGTCTATTTTCATTCTTCTACAGGTTGACATCCAGTTGTGCCAGCAGCATTTGTTGAAGATGCTTTCTTTCTTCCATTGTATACTTTTAGCTCCTTTATCGAAAATGAGGTGTTCATAGATTTGTGGGGTAAAATCCGGGTCTTCTATACGATTCCATTGGTCGACTTCTCTGTTTTTATGCCAGTACCACCCTGTTTTCATTACTGTAGCTCTGTAATAGAGTTTGAAGTCAGGGATGGTAATGCCTCCAGAAGATCCTTTATTGTATAGGATTGCTTTGGCTATCCTGGGTTTTTTGTTTTTCCATATAAAGTTGATTATTGTCCTCTCCAGATCTGTAAAGAATTTTGATGGGATCTTGATGGGGATTGCATTGAATCTATAAATTGCCTTTGGTAGAATTCATTTTTACTATGTTGATCCTCCCAATCCAAGAGCAAGGGATGTCCATCCATTTTTTGGTATCCTCATCAATTTCTTTCTTCAATGCCTTAAAGTTCTTGTCAAATAGATCTTTCACTTCCTTGGTTAGGTTTACCCCAAGATATTTTATGCTGTTTGTGGCTATCGTGAATGGAGAAGCTTCTCTGATTTCCCTCTCTGCTTCCATATCCTTTGTGTATAAGACGGCGACTGATTTTTTGGAGTTGATCTTGTATCCTGCCACATTACTAAAGCTGTTTATCAGCTGTAAAAGTTCTTTGGTGGAGTTTTGGGGGTCGCTTATGTACACTATCATATCATCTGCGAATAACGAAAGTTTAACTTCTTCCTTTCCAATTCGAATCTCCTTGATCCCATTATGTTGTCTTATTGCTATTGCTAGAACTTCCAGCACTATATTGAAGAGGTATGGCGAAAGTGGACAGCCTTGTCGTGTTCCTGAGTTTAGCGGGATGGCTTTGAGTTTCTCTCCGTTTAATTTGATGTTAGCTGTCGGCTTGCTGTATATAGCTTTTATTATATTTAGGTATGACCCTTGTATTCCTAATCTCTCCAAGACTTTTAACATAAATGGATGTTGAATTTTGTCGAATGCTTTTTCAGCATCTAATGAAATGATCATATGGTTTTTTTCTTTCAGTTTATTTATATGCTGGATTACATTGATAGATTTTCGTATGTTGAACCAGCCCTGCATCTCAGGAATGAAGCCTACTTGATCATAGTGGATAATTTTTCAGATGTGTTCTTGGATTCGGTTTGCCAGTATTTTGTTGAGGATTTTTGCATCGATATTCATGAGTGAGATCGGCCTGTAATTCTCTTTCCTGGTTGAGTCTGTGTGTGGTTTTGGTATCAGAGTAACTGTAGCTTCATAAAAGGAATTTGGTAATGACCCTTCTGTTTCTATATTGTGAAATACATTAAGGAGTATAGGTATTAGGTCTTCTTGGAAGTTCTGGTAGAATTCCGCATTGAAACCATCTGGTCCTGGGCTTTTTTTGGTAGGGAGGTTTTTGATAACCTCTTCTAATTCTTCGCGACTAACAGGTCTATTTAGATTGTTCACCTGGTCCTGATTTAACTTTGGTAAATGATATTTATCTAAGAAAGTATCCATTTCCTTTACATTTTCCAGTTTTGTGGCATATAGGCTTTTGTAGTAAGATCTAATGATTCTCTGAATTTCCTCTGTGTCTGTGGTTATGTCCCCCTTTTCATTTCTGATCTTATTAATTTGCAAATTCTCTCTCTGCCATTTGATTAGTTTGGATAGGGGTTTGTCAATCTTGTTGATTTTCTCCAGGAACCAGCTTTTTGTTTCATTGATTCTTTGGATTGTTCTCTGTGTTTCTATTTTATTGATTTCAGCCCTCAGTTTGATTATTTCCAGTCTCCTACTCCTCCTAGGTGAGTCTGCTTCTTTTTTTTCTAGAGCTTTCAGGTGGGCTGTTAAGTCTCCTATGTGAGCTTTCTCTGTTTTCTTTAAGTGGGCACTTAGTGCTATGAACTTTCCTCTTAGGACTGCTTTCATAGTGTCCCATAAGTTTGAGTATGTTGTTTCTTTATTTTCATTGAATTCCAGGAAGACTTTAATTTCTTTCTTTATTTCTTCCTTAATCCAGGTATGGTTCAGTAGTTGGCTGTTCAGTTTCCATCACTTTGTGGGCTTTCCGGGGGTAGCCTTGTTGTTGAATTCTAACATTAATCCATGGTGATCTGATAAGACACAGGTGGTTAGTAATACTTTTTTGTAACTGTGGATGTTTGCTTTGTTACCGACTATGTGGTCGATTTTCGAGAAGGTTCCATGAGCTGCAGAGAAGAAGGTGTATTCTTTCCTATTTGGGTGGAATGTTCTATAGATGTCTGTTAAGTCCATTTGTTTCATTACCTCCATTAATTGTCTTATTTCTCTGCTAGGATTCTGTCTGATTGACCTGTCCATTGGTGAGAGAGGAGTGTTGAAGTCTCCTACTATTAGTGTGTGCGGTTTGATGGCTGCCTTGAATTTTAGCAATGTTTCTTTTATGTACGTGGGTGCTTTTATATTAGGGGCATAGATGTTCAGGATTGAGACTTCATCCTGATGAACTGTTCCTGTTATGAATATAAAATGCCCCTCTCCATCTCTTCTGATTGATTTAAGTTTGAAGTCAACTTTGTTAGAGATTAGTATGGCCACACCTGCTTGTTTCTTAGGTCCATTTGCTTGATAGGCCTTTTCCCAACCCTTTACTCTGAGTAGGTGCCTGTCTTTGTGGTTGAGGTGTGTTTCTTGTAAACAGCAGAATGTTGGATCCTGTTTTCTTATCCAATCTCTTAGCCTGTGCCTTTTTATAGGTGAGTTGAGACCATTGACATTAAGTGATATTAATGACCAGTGGTTGTTAACTCCGGTCATTTTTTTTTTTTTTAGTCGTAGAGTTTGTGTGTATCCCTTCTTTGGTTTGTGTTGATGAAGGGTCTCTAGATGCCTGAGTTATTGTGGTCATTATTGGACTCCTTGGTTAGTGATTTTCCTTCTATTACTTTCTGTAAGGCTGGATTTGTGGCTGCATATTGTTTGAATTTGTTTTTATCCTGGAAAATTTTATTTTCTCCATTTATAGTGAACGAAAGCTTGGCTGGGTATAGTAATCTGGGCTTGCATCCATGGTCTCTCAGTTTCTGCAGTACATCTATCCAGGACCTTCTGGCTTTCATGGTTTCCATGGAAAAGTCAGGTGTAAGTCTGATAGGTTTACCTTTGTAAGTAATTTGGCCTTTTTCCTTTTCCGCTCTTAATATTTTTTCCTTATTCTGAATGCTTTGTGTTTTGATAATTATATGGCGAGGGGATGTTTTTTTTTGATCCAGCCTATTCGGTGTTCTGTATGCTTCTTGCACCTTCATAGGTATATCTTTCTTTAGGTTGGGAAAGTTTTCTTCTATAATTTTATTAAATATATTTTCTGGACCATTGAGCTGCACTTCTTCTCCTTCTTCTACTCCTATTATTCTTAGGTTTGGTCTTTTTATTGTGTCCCATATTTCCTGAATGTTTTGTGATGAGAGTTTGTTGGACTTGCTGTTTTCTTTGATCATAGTGTTTATTTTCTCTATGGTATCTTCAGAATCTGAGAGTCTTTCTTCTATCTCTTGTATTCTGCTGGTTATGCTTGTTTCTGTAGTCTCTATTCGTTTACCTAGATTTTCCATGTCCAGCCGGCCCTCTGTTTGTGTTTTCTTCTTTGCCTCTATTTCAGTTTTCAAGTCTTGAACTGTTTCCATTATCTGTTTGATTGTTTTTCCTTGGTTTTCTAGGGTGTCATTCACTGATTTATTCAATTCTTCAAACTTTCTGTTATATTTCTCATCCATTTCTATAAGGGCGTTTTTTACATGCTGTTTAAGGGCGTCAATCACTTTCATGAAGTCAATCTTTTCTCCTTCTTGATTAAGGTGTTCATGTCCTTCCATTGTGAGGTCGCTGGTTTCTGGTGGCTTCATGTCGCTTTTCAGTTTGTTGGGCAAATTCTTGCCTTGGCGTCTGCCCATCTCTTCTACCAAATACTCCCTTATGGATCTTCTTTTACCAGATCAGGTCTCCTTGCCTACCCAACGCGGCCTCCCCAATATTCGCTCTCCTGGCACCAAGGGATCAGGTCTCCGTGCCCAACCCTGGCTCGTCCCAATGCTGATTCTCCCCAATGCTGGTTCTCCTGGGGCCGAGAGATCAGGCCTCCGTGCTGGTTGGGCAGCTCGCAAACAAAGAGCCTACCCTGCTGGGTGCAGGCAGGCCACAGAAACAAAGGAAGTGCAGCCCGCCTGGACGCTAAAGAGGGGGGGGCAAAGTGGGGGGGGCTCTGGACGGAAGCTGGGTGTGCCAGGAAGAAAGACGCAGTAACCAGGGAATAGAGGTCCTGCAGAGAGCCCAAGTAAGACAGGAGGCCAGGGGACCCCCGAGATCCCCGTCCCTGGCTGGCGCCGCGGGCCAGATACTCACCCCAATGCTGGTTCTCCTAGGGCCGAGAGATCAGGCCTCTGTGCTGGTTGGGCAGTTCGCAAACAAAGCGCCTACCCTGCTGGGTGCAGGCAGGCCACAGAAACAAAGGAACTACAGCCCGCCTGGACGCCCCAAGGACTGGGACCCAGCTCCCAATGCCACGCGCCAAAAGAGGGCGAGGGGGGGCAAGTGGGGAGGGCTCTGGACGGAAGCTGGGTGGGCCAGGAAGAAAGAGGCAGTAACCAGGGAATAGAGGTCCTGCGGAGAGCCCAAGAAAGACAGGAGGCCAAGGGACCCCCGAGATCCCCGTCCCTGGGTGGCGCCGCGGGCCAGAAACTCACCCCAACGCTGGTTCTCCTGGGGCCGAGAGATCAGGCCTCCGTGCTGGTTGGGCAGCTCGCAAACAAAGCGCCTACCCTCCTTGGTGCAGGCAGGCCACAGAAACAAAGGAAGTGCAGCCCGCCCGGGCGCCCCGAGGACTGGGACCCAGCTCCCAATGCCACGCGCCAAAAGAGGGCGGGGGGGGGCAAGTGGGGAGGGCTCTGGACGGAAGCTGGGTGGGCCAGGAAAAAAGAGGCAGTAACCAGGGAATAGAGGTTCTGCAGAGAGCCCAAGAAAGACAGGAGGCCAAGGGACCCCCGAGATCCCCGTCCCTGGGTGGCGCCACGGGCCAGAAACTCACCCCAACGCTGATTCTCCTGGGGCCGAGAGATCAGGCCTCCGTGCTGGTTGGGCAGCTCGCAAACAAAGCTCCTACCCTGCTGGGTGCAGGCAGGCCACAGAAACAAAGGAAGTGCAGCCCGCCTGGACGCCCCAAGGACTGGGACCCAGCTCCCAATGCCACGCGCCAAAAGAGGGCGGGGGGGGGGGGCAAGTGGGGAGGGCTCTGGACGGAAGCTGGGTGGGCCAGGAAGAAAGAGGCAGTAACCAGGGAATAGTGGTCCTGCAGAGAGCCCAAGAAAGACAGGAGGCCAAGGGACCCCCGAGATCCCCATCCCTGGCTGGCGCCGCGGGCCAGAAACTCACCCCAATGCTGGATCTCCTGGGGCCGAGAGATCAGGCCTCTGTGCTGGTTGGGCAGCTCGCAAACAAAGCCCAAACATTCAGGTTTTACAAGAATAGAGCACAATGGTTGCTGATCTTTCAAAGTCACCAACATACCTACCTTTAAAATGGCTGACAAACAAACCTGTATGGGTTGAACAATGACCCTAAACAACAGAGAAACTACAGGCTTTAAAACAGCTGAGACAGAAGCAACTAGATGTTCGGTATATTGACTATCAATCAGCCCATAAAATTCTCCTTTATCTGTTGTTAAAGGATATCTGGAAAATGGAGAATGGTGACAGCTCTAAGAGTGAGCTCTCTAGAATCTAGCCTTCCTTTACCTTCTCTATTACCTAAAGAATAGCCTCTTCTCATTATTGATTTAAAAAATAGTTTATTCACTATACCTTTATAAGAAAAATATAGAGAAAAATTAACTTTCATGTTGCCTATTTATGATAATTCTCAGTCTCTTAAGAGATATCAATGATAATTTCTTCCACAGGGAATGTTAAATAGCCCCACCCTGTGCCAATATTTTATGATTCACCTGTTGGAAATTAACCTTAAGCAATTTCCTTGAGCTATAATTTACCATTACTTGAATGACATCTTACTAGCTGATTCAAATGTAGATACCTCAGAAAGAATGTTTAAAGAAGGAAAGAAAAATCTGCCTTGTTGGGGATTACAAATTGCTCCTGAAAAAAAATACAAATAGGAGATTCTATTAATTATTTAGAATATAAAATAGTTATACAAATTATTAGACCACAAAAGGTACAAATTAGAAGAGATAGATTACAGACTCGTAATAAATTTCAAAGATTGCTAGGAGATACCTGCTATCTACAGCCCACTATTGAGGTAAAAAAAATGATGAACTGAGTAATTTGTTCAAAGCCTTAGGGGGTGACAAGTACTTAAACAGGCCAAAAGAATTATCAGCTGAACCTGAAGAGAGAATTTCATTTGTTGGAAAAGAAATTACAAGATGTACATGTGGATTATTTGGATCCAAAGCTTGATTGAATTTTGGTTATTTTAGCATCTAACGATTCTCCTATAGGAATATTACTGCAGAGAGAAGAATGTTGACAGAGGTTTCTGTTCCACCAGGTCCCACAGTCGTTCAGTCCCAAAGGATAGCTCAGGCTTCTTATCAATTACTGGGCAGAGAGAGGGATATAAGGCAGTAGACAAGAGCTCAGGGTTTAGACTGAGCTTTTGTAGAGATAAAATTCAGTCTAAGGGCTTATAGAGACAGGATACCACATTCAGTCTGAGGATTTCGTAGAGGTAAGAAATAGTGACTGGCTGTAATGGTTCTCTGATCTTTTAGCTTTTATGCACAAATATCTGACTGTTGGTTTTTATTATTAAGACCAATTAAAAATCACACTACAAAAGAATGCTGAACTTTTTTTCTGTAAAAAAGTAAGGACTTCATGGAAATCTAAATCAAGTGCTGGAAATTCACCACACACATCAAGTAACATATTCTAATTTACAGAGAAAATGGACAGAAACTCCTTTGACTGGAAATTATTTGTTCTTTCCCATCTCCTAACTAAATGACACTCCTAACTAAATGACACATTGCTTTTCTGTGTGACCTTTTACACCACCATGTACTTCTGTCATAATAACATATATTTTGTCTTTAATAGTTTAGGAAGTCTTTTAATGTTAGAGAGTACTGATTTATCTCTGTTTAATTGATGAGTAAATAAATTATCTTAATGAAATTTTTATGAAGGAAATAAAGCAAAGTAATTTCCTTCTCATACTTCTGAGTTATAAAGAAATGCCCAATAAGCTATGTAGAAATTAGCTTAGCCTTAAGCAGAGTTATTCAAAGACTGTTTGAATTCTTCAAAGTATGCTGGTAATTTAATTCCAAGAACAAGAATGGAAACTTCTTGAAATAATCTTATTAGATGATTTTATGTTGGATTTTCAGGCGAGTAAGGACAACACCACAGTCCAGACAAGTATAATATTGAAGATCTTGTCTTAGACAATAACCTCCTTTTTTCCCCATCAAATGACAAGTAATTGTCGCAAAAAGCAAAGAAAAGCAAAAGCAGGAGAGGAAAAGGAATCGGGGTAGCGGAGGAAGAAGAAGAAGAAGAAGAAGAAGAAGAAGAAGAAGAAGAAGAAGAAGAAGAGGAAGAGGAAGAGGAAGAGGAAGAGGAGGAGGAGGAGGAGGAGGAGGAGGAGGAGGAGGAGGAGGAGGACGAGGACGAGGAGGACGAGGAGGACGAGGAGGACGAGGACGAGGAGGAGAACGAGGAGGAGGAGAACGAGGAGGAGGAGGATGAGGACAAGGAGGAGGAGGAGGAGGAGAAAGAGGAGGAGGTGGAGGAGGAGGAAGAAGAAGAAGAAGAAGAAGAAGAAGAAGAAGAAGAAGAAGAAGAAGAAGAAGAAGAAGAAGAAAAACAACAAAAACCAAGTAAACAAGTTTGCTGGACAAGAAAGAATACAAATGGATAAAAAGGAAAGAAAAATAACCACAATCAAGCTGTGTGTCAGTAACTACCTTCACGTTTATGAGAGCCTCAATTATTCTTTAGTTTTGAATACTCCATGATTCTTTCCTACTTATATAATTTATATGTATATAACTTCATTTTGAATATTTTTATCGTATTGCTACATTTATATTTTAATTTTAATGAAAACTTACATTCTTGGCACACATACTCAGTGACTAAATCTGTAAAGAACAGAAGTGAATATTTATATTTCTCTAAACATATTTTGTTTCTAACTCAAATTATTAAAACTATTTTACTATTATGCATGGTAATTTTCCCAAAGGGTATTTGCTAACCAAATATGTTGTGAATTTTACTCTTCACTTATTAGCATATAATGTTACTTTAGATATTCATGATTTATTCTTTTAACTTAACCAATATTTCCATAATATTTCACAAATTACTTTCAAATTTCTTTCATTATGATAATTATCACTGATATCAAACCAAGTCATAAGTAAAGTCAAAATGAAAGCAATCATACTAAAGAAAAATTTGAAAACATTCATCATTGTTATCATCCTACTTGTATTACACACACACATATTTATATTTATGTTACTCCATTTAGTGTATTTCATATGTATTCAGTGCTAGCAATTTGGGGTTATATAACCTATTACATGGCTTGTCATCCCTGGAACAAAACTGATTCTCACTCTTAGCACCTATTACCTACTTGCCACTCTTTATCTTGGGCCTTATGCAATTTCCCCCACCCATGTTGGCCTGCCAACTGGTGTTGTATATTTGCAAATCTTTTTTCAGGGAATGACATTTTAGGGATTTCTTGAGGGCAGCTTCCTTGATATAGAAAATGCTTTCTCTTTGCAAAAGTCTTGATCCTCTGCCTCTTATAAACTTTCCAGCTCCTCTTTCAGGATATTCCCTGAGTTTTGGGTGTGTAAGTTGTGTTGTAGGTTTATCAGTTGGGGCTTTGCATTCCATGCTCAGTTATTTGCATTTTGACAAGCTGTGATTTCTATAATGGTCTCTGTCTGTTACAAAATGAAACTTCTTTGATGAGGGATGAGTGCTAGACTTATCTGATTTAGGAAAGTGGTAGTAGTAAGTTATTTTCTATGATTCATGACTGATGTGGAATTCTCTACATGTTGTGAATATGTTTTACTGTAGTTGATTAACAATAAAACTCTTTTGTCCTATGGCAGGGCAGAAAATAGGTAGGTGGGAAAAATAAACTGAATGCAGGGAGAATGAAAGTGGAGGCAGAGGCAGCATGTAACTACTGAAGGAGAAAGGTACCAGAAACTTACCAGTAAGCCACAGCCTCCTGATGATACACAGATTAATAGAAATTGGTTAATTTAATATATAAGAGCTAGCTAGGAGTATATCTGAGCCATCAGCCAAACAGTGTTGCAATTGATATAGTTTCTGTATGACAATTCAGGTCTGGCTGGCTGTGAATGAAAGTGCAGTATCTGTCTACACATGACTTTAACAGTCACAGGTAATATGTAAATGTAAAGTACAAGATATGAATTCCATCCTATGTAATTGAGGATGCATTCAAATTTTGCTCAATATTCTTCCCCAGGCCGCCACCAAAGCTCTAAAATCACTGAGACTTACAACTGCACATATATATCTATCTGTTTATAGAAAGGTTGTTGTAGGAACTCCATTGTAAATTTTTGTAGTGATAAATTAGTTTGTACATAGAATAAAATACCTCTGGACTATAGTATGTTAGAGTTCCAATGAATTTGTACCTCTCTTTCTTGAAATTTATGATCCTGTCACTCATTAAGTCCACACTAAACTGTTATTGAACAAATGAGAAACATCTATAAGAGAATGCATATATAATATATTTTTAACCTTAATACCAAGTGTTGTGCTGTGAATGAATGTATTTCACTGATGAATTGCTGCAAAACATCTGAGTTTAATTCACAACACCACCAAATTTGCATGAACAAGATTGGTTTTTATAAGTTTTCCATTGCTTCTTTAATTTAGAACATTTGTTAGTCATCTCTTTCTTAAATAGATTAGGATTCTGGTTATAGCAGAGAGTAAACAAAGAAACACATTCAAATGTGTGTCATGTCAAAAAATAAAGTATCACAATGAAAGTTGCAATTAAGATGAAAATGACAACTAAAGTATAAACACATAATTTTAAGCCTTTTTTTCCTAAGTAAAAACTTTGGGCAGGTAAAAGAAAAAATAAAATTTTCATTTTTCATTTTTGTCTAATTCCCCATTTTGTTTAGAAAGCTTAGAAAAAAATGAGTCACTGTTTCATAGATAATTTGCCCTAAAATCCATGTCCTCCTCACTCTGAAATTATGTATAGGTTTTTATCTACTGTTGATGGACTAAAAACAATTTGGTTTTAAAATATCAAGCTTGTCATATTTATAATATTGAATGGTGAAATGTGACATTGCCATAATAAAGTAAATTTGATTTTCAGTTGAAAAAACTCTGGAAATTTAAGATACCATATTTGAAATGCTTTTCTTTATATTTTATCAGCATTTACACATTATAAACATTATCATTCAACATGAAGGGTAAGAAACCTTAAAATCCCTTTTTAGTAATTAGTACACTCAAGACAATTTTTTTTTATCTTGGTAAAAATATATGCTATGAGATACATCCTCAGTAAATTCTAAGTGCACAGTACAAGAGTGTTCATTTCATTTTTATACCAAATGTCTAGAATATCATCCATGAACATATATCTAGAATATATACAGTGGGTTTGTAGTGCATGACTCACTTGTCCGACATGCCCCCTTAACCACTTTCTTTAATCATTGGTAGCAACTACTCCTTTTGTTTCTATAACAGTGAATACCCCAGATAATCCATATTATTGAAAAAATGGAATATTTGATACTCTTTGACTATTAAGTTTCAAATAACTTATATGCTTATGAACACATGACACACATGCCTTTCTTTTATTGGTGCCATATATAGATAGATATAAAAATTATATCTATCAATTCCTTTCCTGTTAGATATTTAGTATATATTTCTTGAATAGAGCGAATAATGCATGCTCAGGAAAGAGCACCAATTATATGGTCCATTTTTTTGATGAATTAACTGTCATAGCAGAAACTAGAAACTATTTTTTTAAGATGGTGAATACATTCATCTAAATAGATGTCAGTATATAAGGGTCAAAATAGTGGAAGAATGACACGGGTAACATTTTATAATTCTACTAAATTACTCTTCCATCATAGCCCCATTGTACAAAAGTCTGAGGTAAAGACAACATCAAAGGAGTAGTGATTGCTCAGCAAGACTGCACATGCACCTTTTCCCCCCAACTCTGTTATAATGCTGTTTGACATCTCCAGGTGTTCCTCCAAAGAATTCTCTGTTCAATAAACTTGAGAGGTTTGGCTGACCTCACATAGCTTTAAGGCTACTCCAAAGATTTGTGGAGCCCAGAAAAATAGTATCTGGAAGAAGAGTGGACTTGCTTACAGAGATCCTTTTTGTACAGTTTCTTCTGTCCTTCAAATTTGTAGGAGTCCTCTTAACTCCCAAATGTGGAATATTAGCAGTGTTAGTATCTAACACTGGAAGAGTGCCAGTCAGAGATCTCTACCCTGTGAGAGTCACTGCATGGGCTAAGCCTAGAAAAGCCATTAGGATAATAGGAGCCAGAGTCTTAGAGGTCAGCATTTACACAATAAAAGTACAAGGTAAAGTCTTGGAGTCTATGAGGATGACATTTTGGGGATTTCATGAGGGCAGGTTCCTTTTCATATATGAATTGAACTATATTTTGGAAATAGTGCCCCTTATTTTATAAAATGCTAGCTAATCCTTTTGTAGCAGAAATAAAATATGGAACACACTCTTCTGTTGAATTCCAAAGAGTTCCTTTTAGCAATATCCAGAAAGTGTAGATTTGGTGTGACAAGAGAGGTTTCAAAGAAAAATATTGATATTAAAAACAATAATTTATTGATTTAATTTTTTTGTTTTTGGTAAAGAGACACAATGACCATAGTAACTCTTAAAAAGGAACGTTTACTTGAGTAGGTTCAGATGATTAGGTCCATTATCATCATGGTGGGAAGCGTAGCTATGTGGAAGCAGACATGGTGCTGGAGAAGAAGCCAAGAGTTTTATCTACATCTAGATCAGCAGGAAGGAAGAAAGAGAAATAATGGTCTTGGGATGAGTATCTGAAATTTCAAAGCCCACCACCAATAACAGGCTTCTCCCAACAAGGCCTCATTTCCTAAGAGTTTCACTTCCTTTGATCATATGTTGTGCATTTTCATTCTAATCATCACATTGACTTTTATAAGTACATTGTCAAGCAAAGGTCCATTGACTAAAGATCTACGAGCAAATCAAATTTGGAGAAGGAAGAATTATTTTGACATTACAATTTGAGTGAGATGAATCCATCTCACTGGCAGTAAGTGTTAGACATTGAAGCAGGAGCAAGACATTTTAACTGAAAGAAACAGAGAACTGAAAGTAAGGCAAGGCTATTTACTTTCAAAGCCTGTCTCCAGGAATATGTTTTCTCAAGCAAGGCCAAGTCTCCTACACCTCTCTAATCCATGCTACCAACTGGAAACCAGGTGTTAAAATATGTAAACCTATATAAACAAATACATGCACTGTTAAAAGAAATAAAAACCTCAGTATTTGAAAATAAGTTATATATAGAAGCAGCATATATGAGAACATGGTATTGTAAGTCATGGCAATTCAAAAGTATTAGAATGTATGGGGTTTATTTATTTATCTATTTATTTATTGAAAATTTCCAACTCCTCCTTTCGCCCCTCCCCCTCCCTCTCCAGTCCTAAGAGCAGTCAGGGTTCCCTGCCCTGTGGGAAGTCCAAGGTTTTCCCCCCTCCATCCAGGTCTAGGAAGGTGAGCATTCAAACAGACTAAGCTCCCACAAAGCCAGTCCATACAGTAGAATCAAAACCCAGTGCCATTGTCCTTGGCTTCTCAGTCAGCCCTCATTGTCAGCCACATTCAGAGAGTACAGTTTGATCACATGCTCCATCAGTCCCAGTCCAGCTGGCCTTGGTGAGCTCCCATTAGATCAGTCCCACCATCTCAGTGAGTGGGCACACCCCTGGCGGTCCTGACTTCCTTGCTCATGTTCTTTCTCCTTCTGCTCTTTATTTGGACCTTGGGAGCTCAGTCCAGTGCTCCAGTGTGGGTCTCTGTCTCTACCTCCATCCATCGCCAGATGAAAGTTCTATGGTGATATGCAAGATATTCATCAGTGTGTCTATGGGATAAGGCCAGTTCAGACACCCTCTCCTCTGCTGCCCAAGGAACAAGCTGGGGAAATCCCCTTGAACACCTGGGAACCCCTCTAGAGTCAAGTCTCTTGCCAACCGTAAAATGGCTCCCTTAATTAAGATATATACTTCCCTGCTCCCATATCCACCCTTCCTCCATCTCAACCACCCCATTCCCCTAAGTTTCCCCCAATCTTCCCCTTCTTCCTTCTCTCTCCCCATTGCCCCTTATCCCCACCCCTGTGCTCCCAATTTTTGCCTGGCAATCTTGTCTACTTCCAATATCCAGGAGGATAACTATATGTTTTTCTTTGGGTTCATCTTCTTATTTAGCTTCTCTAGGATCACGAATTATAGGCCCAATGTCCTTTATTTATGGCCAGAATCCACTTAAGTTTTAATTGTGATTATCTCTTCTTTTCTTATTCTCATACTTTAAAATTTCTCAGTTTAAATAGCATGCAACTCAAACTATCCAATGTATACATTTAGTATTATATATATATATATATATATATATATATATATATATATATATACACACATACATATGTGTGTGTGTTTTATGAGTGACTACAAACCAAAATCAAATTTTTAGTGTATATTTTCCCCCAGAGCTTCAAAAACACTTTCCGCAGTTGTATTATGGTCCTTTAATTCATCTCCAAAAATGCAGTCATTCTATGGAAAGAAATATTTATGAGTAGTAAAATAAAATTTAATCACTCATGTGTATATTCTAAATAGAGTAAATAATATCAATAACCAAACAAAATGCTTTTCAAAACTTACTGTAGTGGAAATCATTTGACATGTTTCTCTTTTCCATTTTATGGTTCTCTAGTTAGAAATGAGAGAAAAAAATGAATTCAGTGCTTCTGAAACATTATGAATCATTTTAGATTTATAAATATCCAAAATTTTAGCTAGAAAGTTAATCAGTCTCTCGTTTTTATTTTGTTATGATTAATTAGCTCAAAGAAAGACTTTACTTCCATCATTAAAAGTATTTACTGTTAGTGAAAGATAACTAAATCACCATTTAAAGATGATGGTCATAATCAAGAATCTCCACATCTTATATACAACATTTGTCAGCCTGTTCCTTTTACTAATATGGGATAGAAAGCTTTTCATGGTGCATTTCTAATATGCCAATGTTTTAACACCAAAATTTTATTTACACGCTAAACCATTTCTGCAAGTTTGCTACTAAACATTAGTTCTTTTTTTAAAAGAATATATATATATATTTGTATCGGAGGTATTTGCTTAAATAAAATTTCTGGCTGCCAGTCTTCTCATTTCTCTGGTTGACTCAAGCAAACTAACAGATTCAAGTCACTGTGAAAGTAATTATATTAAAAATATTTTTTTTCATGTTAAATAGTATATATTCCTCAACAGTGATTCTCTTGGAAAGATTAGAACTAGAAATCCTCTGTGATCATTCACATTCTGATTCAGCTGGTAAATAAACAACTGATTCTCAACCTGCGTGTATAGAAACTAACTAACTGGTACAAGAGTAAGGCAAATATGGACTTCTTTCTTTTAATTATTTGAACAAGCCAAGCCCCTATAGTCTACTGTAACTGAATTTAACACATCAATAAATACTGAAGAAATATTCCATCTGAATCTTTAAAAGATAATGTATAGATAACATATAAAGATAAGGCGATATGTGTTGCACTGAACTTCAACTTTAGAAAATGTTAAATGAAAAATGTTTAAATAGCTTTAATATAAGAAAAGTCACACTATACCATTTGAATGGCAAGGAGGAAAGGAATGCTATATTGAATTGTAAGTATAATCAAATTGTTACAGAACTAAATATTTGATATCTTTTTACCCCAGCAAACACTCTTTTGTCCCATGTTTCTTTGAGTTTAAATAATTTAAACATTTCAATGAAGTAATTAATGCACTATTTTTGAAGGTTTATTGTAGTAGTATTCATAAACTTTTCAAAAAGTTTCTCAAAGTTCACCTAATTTTTATACATAGTAGTTACCTTCCTGTTCAAGACTACTAATTCTCATTTTGCCTATCTACCATATTTGGTTTACCCACTCTAGGCAACAGGATTGGAGATGCTTTTGCCCTTTGACTGCAGTGGAAAATGCTTCTATGAACATTTAAAAAGAAATCGTATTTTCACTTTTTGTTTGTATAAGCTGAAATGGAATTTCTCTATTTTATCATATTATAGGATTCCTAGAGAAGAGGAAAGAATAGAAAGAAAGGATTCAAATAAATTTTCATCCAAGTCAATTCATGCAGAAAACTCTACATTATTCCAAGCATCATTTCATATTTATCTTAGTTAAATCACATTTTGTAAACAAGACCTCATGTTGCACAGGGTGGTTTGAATCTTTCCATGCAGGTGATAATATTCTTGAGACCCTATTGTTTCTGCCCTCACTTCCCAAATGATGAAATCACAACCATGTACTACATACAATGTTTGGTCCATTAACCACTTTTTAATTTCAAACTGCCATGGCTCATTTTTAAAAATAATGGTTTTGATTATTTTTTGAGAATTTTGTGAAACAAATTTTGATCATATAAATAATATTCTCTCAACTCCTCCAAGATATTTCTCCACCTCTCTCCCGACCAAACTGCATGTTCTCCCTTCCAAATAAAGCTTAGTTTGTTTTGGCCAGGTTCTTGGGCATGGGTCAATATTACAGGTGCCTTTCTTTTAAAGAAAACTGCCTTCCCTTTGTCAAACAGCACTCAGATGCCAATAGTTCCTTAGTAGTATAACTTTGTACCTACTGGCCCTCAACCTTGCTGGGAATTTTTCTGGACCGAGGTGTGTCCCGCGCTACAGTCTCGCCAACAAGAACGACACGGCACACTCAGGATCTTTCTGCAGAAAAGCTTTAATGCATCTTGAGAGGGAGAGCATAAGCTTACAGAGCGGAGACCCCAGGGGAAGAAAACCCAGCCCTTAAATAGGTTAATGGTCCTCGCCTAGGACGTGTCATTCCCTGACTGGCTGCAGCTCGTCAGCCGTTATGACGCCAAGGGAGAGGCAGTTTATCGGTTTGGTGCTACCAGATGCAGGCGCCATCCTGTAATGGAGTATGTGGCTCCCCACAGAGGTGTACTAAAAGAAAGAGACCTTGGGAATGCCCAGCCTTAAATGTTATGTGTATGTCATAACCCTCACTGTGAATCACAAAAATAAATGTGGAAGAGGGGTCTGTCTAGGACCAACTTTGCGTCTTTGCCTGTTGGCTATACCATGCCCAACAAGGCAGAGGTATGTTCATTCCCAGCTCTACAAGTCATGCTCACAGCCCGATTTTCATACACACAGCAGTTCTATGTTGCCATTACATAAGTTGCAGCACTCTGTTTCCAAACCCCATTTCAGTGCTTGGCCTCCTAAAAGAGCCAGAACTGTTCATGCAACTAGCATGGAACAAGAAGCCTCCATTTCTTATGATGAGTCTGTAAGCCTTCTGAAAACGCACCCCTGCTTCCTGCCAGCTAGCAAAGCCTATCTGAAAAGATGTTGTTATCAAGAAGCTGCACTTTGGTCCTGTTTTTCTGAGTCTAAAAGCCTTTTATTTTAAAGCTTTCTTAGACTTTATGTGGAAATTTTTGCTACACATCAAGTGCCAAACCCAGACCTGAAATAACCACACAGAAACTATATTATTACAACACTGCTTGGCCTACTAGCTCATGCTTCTTATTGGCTAGCTCTTCTATCTAAATAAACCCATTTCTATTCACCTGTGTATTGACTTGTGGTTGTGGCCTCCTGGTAGGGTTCTTTCCAGCGTCCAGTATCTGTCATCTCCTGCGGTGACCACATGGCTTCTCGTTGACTCCCCCTACTCTCTCCTCTATCTGTAATTCATGGCTTTCCCTATTCTACTCTGCAATAGGCCCAAAGCAGCTTCCTTTTTTTCCCTTTTCTTTTCTTTTTCTTTTCTTTTTTTTTTTTTTTTTGGCGTGGAGGAGGCAGAAATCTTTAATAAATAAATAAATTTAAAAAATAAATTAATTTAAAAAAAGCAGCTTCTTTTTAACCAAAGGTACTCACAGTACACAGAGGGGAATCACACATCACCATTGTGTTTGGTTACATATACTTTGCGTCATTCATTTGATTTCTGTATATCATTTATAATGTGACTATGTAGTACAATTCCTTCCCTCTTATGTTTTTCTCTCTACCTCTCATTCCTTTCCTTCTCTCTCTCCCTCCCTTCTTTTCTTCCTGCCTGTATTTTTGTTCTTTCCTTCTTCTATGAAATAATATGTTGTTATGTAGTCCATTCTGGATTTGAACTCATGATTTTCATTTCAAGTTTTGAGCCTTAGCTCAACATGCAGCTCTAATGAAATTTCATTTCATATATAGAATGCATATTAACATTTACTGATATCTAATATATAACACATAAAGCAGCCACTTAGCTGTTCTTTTAATCAAATCATAATATGGTCTTTATTAATTTACTTTTTATTTAAAAACAACCTTTTTTCCTTTTATATCCCAATCCAAGTTTCCACTGTCTCCTCTCCTCTATTTCTACCCAAACTCCCCCACCCCAAACCCATCTACTCCTCAGAGAGGGTAAGGCCTTCCATGGGAAATTAACACAGTCTGGAATATCAAGTTGAGGCAGGTCCAAGGCCAACCCCATGCATCTAGGCTGAGCAAGTTATCTTTCTACAGGGAATCATCTCCAAAAATCCAGTTCATACACTAGGGATAAATACTGGTTCCACAGCTAGTGGCCCAACAAACTACCCAAGCCACACAACTGTCACCAATATTCAGAGTGCCTAGTTTGGTCCTATTCAGGTTCTTCAGCTGTCAGTTCAGAGTCAGTGAGTTTCCACTATCTCAGGTCAGCTGCCTCTGTGTGTTTCCCTATCATGATCTTGAACCCTTTGCTCCTCACTCTCTTCAACTAAACTTCTGGAGCTTGACCCAGTGCTTAGCCATGGTTCTCTGAATATGACTCCATCAGCTAGATTATTGATGACAATTATATAACAATTAAGGTAGTCATCAATTTGGTTACAGAGAAAGGCCAATTCAGGCACTGTCTCCACTATTGATTAGAATATTAACTGGTGTGTCATCCTTCTGAATCCTGGGAATTTCCATAGTAACAGGTTTCTCCCTGACCCCATAATGGATCTCTTTATCAAAATATGTCTTTCTTTGTACCCCCTCTCTGACTCTCCCTCAATTTGACCATCTGGTCCTCTGATTTCTTCTCCTGCTGCTTCCTCCCATATTCCCTTCACCCTCCAACCTACCGCCATGCTCCCAACTTACTCAGTAGAGCTTATCTATTTTCCCTTTTCAGGAGATCCATGTGTGTCTCCCTTTGGTTCTTGCTTGCTACCTAGATTCTCTGAGGTTGTGGACAATCGACTGGTTATCCTTTGTTTTAAGTTGAATATCCAGTTATGAGTGAGAACATGCCATATTTGTATTTCTGGGTCTGGGTTACTTCACATAGAATGTTTTTTTTAGGTCCATCTATTTGCCTGCAAATTTCAAGATGTCATTGCTTTTTACCATTGTGTAAATTTACCACATTTTCTTTATTCGTTTTTTTTTTTTTTTTTTTTTTTTTTTTTTTTTTTGAGCGGCATGTAGGTTGTTTCCAGGTTCTATTATCAATAATGCTACTATGAGCATAGTTGAGCTGGTGTACATGTGGTATGATTGTGCATCATTTGGGTGCTGTGGGAGCTCCTTCCATTCCTTCAGCCAATAGCCTTTGGGATATCAGCCCACTTGAGCGTGGTCTCTTTTGCTTTAAAAAGCAGAGGTAGCCGTGCACTCTATCTCTTGCTTTGGGTTCTGCATCTGGCTACTAATCTTCATTCCTGGTCACACAGAGGACTGTTCTGTAAGTTTTCCCTTTAAATAAATAACCATTTTGTTAATCATAATTCCAAACTGGTGTGGGATTGTTTTCTGATTTATGCCTTCATTTGGGTATATACCCAACAGTCATATTGCTGGGTCTTGAGGTAGAATGATTGCAAATTTTCTGAGAAGCCACCATACAGATTTCCAAAGCAGTTGTTCAAGTTTACACGCCCACCAGCTATGGAAGAGTGTTCTCCTTACCCTATGTTCTCTCCAGTATAAGCTTTCATCATTTTTTTATCTTACCATTCTGACAAATCTAAAATGGTATCTCAGAGTTGTTTTGATTTGCATTTCTTAATGGCTAAAATGAGCATTTCCTTACATATCTTTTGACGATTTGAGACGTCTCTGTTGAGAATTCTCTTTAAATCTGTATCCCATTTTTAATTGGATAAATTGCTACTCTAATGTCTAATTTCTTGAGTTCTTTGTGTATTTTGAAGATAAGCCCTGTGTTTGATATGGAGTTGGTGAAGATCTTTTCCCATTCTGTAGGCTGTTGTTTTGTCTTATTTACTGTGTTGTTTGCCTTTCAGATGTTTTGAAGTTTCTGAAAGTCCCATTTATTGATTATTGCTCTCAGTATTTGTGACACTGATGGTATATTTAGGAAGGGTCTCCTATAGTAATGCATTCAAGAATACTTCCCACTTTCTCTTCTTTCAGCTTCATTGTAGTTGGATTTACATTGAGGTCTTTGATCCATGTGACCTTAAGTTTTGGACACAGGAATAGATAGGGATCTATTTGCATTATTCTTAATGTTGAATTCCAGTTATGCTAGAACAATTTGTTGAAGATGCTTTCTTTTTTCCATTGTATAATTTTAGGTACTTTGTCAAAAATCTGGTGTTCATAAGTGTGTGGATTAATGTCAGGGTCTTCGATTTGATTCCTTTTGTCTACCTGTTTGTTTTCATGCCAATACCAAGTTGTTTTCATAACTATAGCTCTATAGTCGAGCATGAAGTCAGGGATTGTAATGCCTCCAGATGTTCCTTTATTGTACCAGATTGTTTTGGCTGTCCTGGGTTTTTGTATTTTGATATGACATTGAGTATTGTTCTTTTGAGTTCTGTGAAGAATTTTGCATGGATTTTGATGGTGATTGCATTGAATCTGTAGATTGCTTTAGGTAAGACTACCATTTTTACTTAGTTAATCCTACCTATCCAAGAGCACGATAGATCTTTCCATTTTCTTTATCTCCTTCAAATTCTTTCTTCAGAGACTCAAGGTTTTTGTCATACAGGTCATCCACTTGTTTAATTAGAGTTAGTCCAAGATATTTTATGTTGTTTGTGGCTATGGTGAAGGGTTATGTTTCTTTGATTTCTTTTTCAGCCCCTTTGTCACCTGTATATAGGAGGGCTACAGATTTATTTTTTGAGTTAATATTTTATCTGGCCACATTACTGAAGGTGGTTATTAGCTATACAAGTTTCCTTTAAAAATTTTTGGGGTCACTTATGTATACTATCACATCATCTTCAAATACCAAAAGTTTGACTTCTTCCTTTACCATTTTTATCACCTTTATCTCCTTTTGTTGGCTTATGACTCTAGCTAGAACTTTGAGTATTATATTGAATAAAAATATGGAGCGTGAAGAGCCTTGACTTGTTCCTGGTTTTAGTGTGATCATTAGAGTTTACCTCCGTTTAGTTTGATGTTGGCTGTTGGCTTGCTGTATACTACAATTTATTATGTTTAGGTATATTTCTTGTACCCCTCTTCTCTACAGAACATTTATTATGAAGGGGTGTGGAATTTTAACAAATTCTTTTTCAGCTTCTAATGACATAATCATGTGGCCTTTTTCTTTCAGCTTTTTTATATGGTATCTTACATTGACAGATTTTTATATGTTGAACCAGCCCTGCATCTCTGTGATGAAGTTTACTTGACCATTATGGATGATTTTTCTGATGTGTTCTTACATTCGGTTTGTCAGATTTATATTGATTATTTTTGCATCAAACTTCATAAGTGAGATTTGTCTGTAATTCTATTTCTTTGTTGCATCTATGTGTCATTTGGGTACTGGGGTAACTATAGCATCACAAAAAAAAAAGAGTTTGGCATTATTCTTTTTGTTTCTATGGTTTAGAACAATTTCAGAATACTAGCTCTTCTTTGAAATTCTGGTAGAATTTTTCACTGAAACCATCTTGTCCTGGGTTTTTTTTGTTGCTACTGTTGCTGTGAGACTTTTGATAACTATTTTTATATACTTAGTCGATATAGGTCTATTTAATTTTTTATCTTGTCTTGATTTAATTTGTTTTGTTGTACTTATCCAGAAAATTCTCCATTTCTGTCAGATTTTCCAATTTTATGGAGTATAGTTTTTTGATTCTCCGGATTTCCTCAGTGTATATTCTGGCCCCCTTTTCATTTCTGATTTTATTGTTTTAGATATTTTCTCTCTGTCTATTGGTTAGTTGGATCAAATTTTGTCTACCTTGTTGATTTTCTCAAACAACCAACTCTGTTTCACTGATTATTTTATTGTTCTATTTATTTTGATTTTGTTGATTACAACCCTCAGTGTGATGACTTCCTGATACCATCTCCAAAAAAAGAAGCAAAAAAATTGCTTCTTTTTTCCTAGAACTTTCAGGTGTGCTGTTAAGTTGTGAGTAAGAGATTTTTTTCAAGTTCTTTATGCTATGAAATTTCCTCTTAGCACCAATTACATAGTGTCCCATAAGTTTAGGTATGCAGTGAATTCATTTTTGTTGAATTCTAGAAAGGCTTTTACTTCTTTATTTCTTCCTCGGCATTTTGATAATTCAGTTGAACATTGTTCAATTTCCATGAGTATGTAGGCTTTCTTTAATTGTTGTTCTTGAATTCTAACTTTAAGCCATGGTGATGCTATAAAATACAGGGGACCATTCTTTTTTTTTTTTTTTTTTGTATCTATAAAAGCTTGCTTTGTTACTGAGTATGTGGTCAGTTTTCAAGAAAGTTCCATGAGGTGCTGAGAAGAAGTTATATTCTTTTGTGTTTTGTTAAAATTTTCTATAGAAGACTTTTAAGCTAATTTGAGTCATGACTTCTGTTAGTTTCCTTATTTCTCTGTTAAGTTTCTGTCCATTTGTGAAAGTGGTATTTTGAAGTCTCCCACTATTAGTGTGTGTGGTTTGATGGGTGATTCAGTCTTTAGTAATGTTTCTTTTACAAATGGGGATGCCCTTGTATTTGGGGCATAGATGTTCATAATTGAGACTTCACCTTGTTAGATATTTCTTGTGATAAATATGAATGTCCTTCTTTATCTCTTTTGGTTAATTTTAGTATGACATCTATTTTGTTAGATATTAGGATAGCTACACCAGCATGATTCTTAGGTCCATTTGATTGGAAAATCTTTTTCCAACCCTTTATTTTGAGGTAATATTTGTCTGTTAGTCGGTGTCTTTTTATAGGTGAATTGAGGCCAGTTATTTTAAGAGATATTATTAACCAGCAATTGTTAGTTCTTTTTTTGGTGTTATTTTTTATGTGTTTCCCTTCTTCAGGTTTTTCCCATGTGAGATTATCTATTGGCTGTGTTTTTGTGGCTGCATCTAATTTCTTGGCTTGGCATTTGGGATATCCTTCTAGTATCTTCTATAAAGCTAGATTTGTGGATAGGTAGTGTTTAAATATGGTTTTGCATGAAACATCTTGTTTTCCCATATATTGTGATTGAATGCTTTGCTGGGTACATTAGGTCTGGACTGGCATTCATGATCTAATACTGTCTGAAGAAAATTTACAGAACCTTCTGACTTTTAGTTTTGATTGGGAAATTGGGTGTAGTCCTGATAGGTCTGCCTTTATACAATATGTTACCTTTTCCTTTTGCAGCTCTTAATATTCTTTCTTTATTCTGTGTGCTTTGTATTTTGTTTATTTTTTAGTAAGGTGAGATTTTTGGTTCAGTGTGGCAGTATGAAAATTTTCCACACTAGCCCCAAATGGAATATAAAAAGGTTTGTTTATTTTGGGGACAAATCACAGAAAGAGTAGAAATCCATAGTCTTTTGCATGTTTGAGGAATTGGAATTGCATCCAGAAGCCAAGAGGGTCACACATACCTCTACATCTGCATTTATAGTACACAAGACAATGACCAAAGTGGGCTGGCATCACAAAGGCCATTGGCTGAAGGAGTTGTTATGACACCTCCCATTTTGTCTAAATAAGAGAGTTCCAAGCCAAAACTGTATACAATAAGAAAAATTTTCAAGTATAAAATTAGAATTATAACCAGCATGAACAATATCAAGCAAAAAATATGTGCTAAATATTTCAATAGTTTCCCTATCCTATGTAGTCTAAATGTTAGATGTGGCTTGACTAAGCCACGAGAAGAAAGTAGCTATGACTATCTAGTTTTCAACTCCATCAAAGTTCTGAGAAGGGAAATAACATTACTTGAGAAAACAGGAAGTGCAATCAAGCAATTTTTCAAAAGGTGCAAGAAATGACAGAGACAAGCAGCTACCTGGGCAATCACCCCAAGTCTCATTTGCAATGTTGGGACAACCAACTTTGACTATAGTTTACACTAACTGACATACCATTTCCAGAGCCAGGAAATTTTTAAAAGCTGACTTGGCAAGATTTGGCAGTCTTTTTTCTTGTATCCTACTTGTCTAGTCTGGACACCATGTATTTGTTCAATTGCCAAGAGAGGGGAAGTTTTTTGCCCAAAGGCCAATTTTGCCAAAAAGAAAACAAGGTCCAAGTGTCTTTGTTGCCAACATTCTCTTAGGAGTAGATCAGTGCTGCCAGGCTCAATTTTGTCTAATGTCAACAGAATCCTAAGTTATTTAAATTCCATATTCTACAGTTATATTAAGTGCTTGAAGATTACCTACCTATGAAGAATATAATCTCTATGTATCTAAAGAACCTGATTAGTCTAAATATAACAAACATGGATGACTATTGACCTACATACAATTCTTAATGCCTATATAGCTTAATGACCAAGACTTTATACTAAAATATTAAACAATACTTAAACAAATGTGCAGCAAAATGAAGACAATGATCTCAAAATGTAAATAATGTACAAATATCTTGATCAGAATTAGAAATGTATGGTGCAATATGATAAATATATCCTAAAGTTGCATCAATATACAAAATACCTTAAGCATAGGTAGAAAATGCATGCATGAAATATAAAAACTAATTTGTAAAGGTGCACAAATATTGTAAACAGAAATAGGAGCATATTCAACATTGTAGTCAGAGGCTGTTCATTTGTTCTCTGCCACTCAGATTTGAAATAACAACATCAAATTTATATTACTTAAAATACTGCAGAGATTATAGTATCTTTTACCTATGATGAAATTAAAAAAAAATATGAGAAGACAATGAACCCTGGCAAAGAACTTGTGCTAATTTCTGGGAAAGATTAATAACAACTATCTCAAAATCAATAGAATTAGCCTTATAAACAGAGTTAATTGGCTCCTTCCCAGCATTGCATATGACACACCAATAACTGAAGTGCATAATTCTATACTGCCACAAATAAATCAGGAAAGGCAGGTTGCAAATCAGAAAATTTAATTAAAGTGGAAAAAAGTCCTTATAATTCTTTAAAAAATCAGAATTATGTACTATTCTCATGGTACTAAGGGATTTTAAAGAACCTCTCAATATCATTGCTAATCTGCAATATGCAAAAAGAACTGTTTTTATTTATTGAAACCACTGAATTTATACCAGTTGATATAATCTCTACTGGGTCTATTTCTGCTCATTGATAAAGTCTCAGTTTTCCTTTTATAATCAATTCAGAGACCATTTCCACATAAGATTTTAATTTTTTACTCTGTGGTAAAAAAATCCATTGTAAGATAATATCTTCCCTCTGCATTAAAATTTTTGTGGGAGAAATTTTGGAAGGTAATATAACTAGAACAGAGTTAAGATTCAGCGGAGCCACATGATCTACATGTAACTCCTGTAATTTCTCTTCAATCAAAGTTAATTCTTTCTCATCTCCAGCTGTTAATTTACTAGCACTATTTAAATATTTGTCATGATCTAAGATTGTATATAAATGAATTACTTGATCAAGTGTTAGTCCAGAACCTGGTCATAGATTGGAAATGTCTCCTAGTAATCTTAGAAGTCATTAACAATTCACAATTGATCTTTCCTAATTTGTGCTTTTTGTGTTCTACTTTGTGCTACTGTAAAATTATTTTATAACCTAGATAACTTATAAACCTAGATAACTTATAGAATCTCTTCTTTGTATTTTCTCAGGAGCAATTTATAATCCCAAATTAGACAAAACTTTCTTACTTTTCAAACATTCTTTCTAAAGTATCTACATTTGAGTCAGATAGCAAAATATCATCCATAAAATGGTAAATTTGGGAAATTATTTATGTATTATTTCTAATGGCTAACTTACAAAATGTTGGCACAGGGTGGGGTTATTTAACATTCCATGTGATTGGACCCTCCATTGATATCTCTTAGTAGACTGAGAATTATTATAAGTAGGCACTCTAAAGGCAAATTTTTCTGTCTATTTCTAAAAAAGTGTAGTGAAGAAATAATCTTTTAAATTAATAACTATAGACAATAGGGAAAGAAAGGAATTCTTGATTGCAGAGGGCCCATTGGTTGAATCACTTTACTGACCAATCTTAGATATGATAACCATTCTCTATTTTCATATTTCTTTTTAACAACAAATACAAGAGAATTCCACGGGCTGGCTGATTCTTCAAATATGGTGAGCATCTAGTTTTTCCTGTACCAAATGTTCTAAAGCCTTCAGTTTCTATTCTAAATTGGTTCCTTCATTAACCATTTTAAAGATATGGCCAATGGTACCTCTCAAGGCTTTCTAGTTGTTTTGTCTTTTTGTACAGCTTTAATGGGTGGTGACCATTTTTTATAGTGCTGTATAATATCTTTCCCAGAAACATTAGTTGATTTATGTTCTGTTTCTGAGACTGCAGGAATGTTAGTCTGAGTATTCCAATGCTGGACAGATCACAACCCCATGCATTCACTGCTATACTAGCTACATGTTACATAGGCCTTCCAGTCTGTCCTTCTGTCCCTATATATTCCACCCATCTCCTGCTTTGTTTTACTTGAGATAGGGTTCCAATTCTTAGGAATCGAATGTCTGCCTCCTGAGGAGGTCAATTCAGATGTCAAGAATCTGTAGTAATAATAGTCACATCCACTCCCAAGTCCAGTAATCTTTTAATCACAATGTTATCTATTTGCACTCTCAGGATTGGTCATTGATCATTTATACATGTCTGTCAAAATATATATTTCCTATTTTTATTGGAATTTTTGATTTATCCTCCATGTTTATTTTATCCGGAGCAGTATGTTTTTCTTTTTTAATTTTCTTAGGGAGATGTATCCTCCACAGTGACAGGGAATGACTGGACCATGTTTGACCAGGGGCCCTGCAGAGGCTCCACAAAGAGTTTCCCAATGGTAATGGACTACCTTGTTTTCATCTTGTTGATCTATATTCATTGGTCCAATGCTGGACTGTGTCACATCTACATAATACAGAAGTTTGAGAACGTCTATTTTTGTCATTTTCAGAAAAGACATTATTTCTTGGAACGCCTTATGTACAATCCATTCTCAGATGTCTATTTTACTCATACACACTGCCCAATCTTTTCAAAAGAGTTTGTGTCATGAGCAGAGTACTATTTACTCAATATTTCTGACAATATATGGTCTTTTTTTTCTCTTTAAATTTTTGTTTATTTGTGGAAAATGTCTTATTTGCCTTGAATTTGCATCTCCCTTGAAGAACATATCTTTATTGAATTTGAATTTCATTTGTGTGGTGTTTTAGTTTAAAAGCCCTCGCATTTTTCTAAATTGTCTGCTGTTTTATTTCTTTGTATTAGTTTTTCATATTACATACACACAGATGTATATGTATATATTAATAGACTTTTTCAGTAATATATAGTAAAAATGACTTCTCTCTGTGTCTCAAATTCCATGAATAGTGTCTATTTTTAAAGATTTATTTTGCTTCAGTTCTTTTTGGTAAAAATATTCTTACCTCAAATACTTGAGTTTAGGGTATGGAGCCAGTGTTTGGGGTTACCTGTAGAAACTTTTATTGATTTAGTTTTGCTATTTTTATGGGTCAAGTTTTAATACTATTTTATAGTTTGACGTTTTTTTTTTTATTCTTCACTCATACAATGAGTTTCATTGTAATATTTTAGAACTGACTTTTTCAAGTTCCATTAAAATGTCTGTTTGTATTCAATTGAATTGCATTCACTCCTCTTTAATTGCATTTTTATTGAGACATAATTCACATTACATAAAATTCACAATTTAAAAGTGCCCACTTCAGTAGAGTTTTTGATTATTCAGTGTTAATCAACCTTCACCACTATGTAATTTAGAACCATTTCCTTCAACTGAAAGAAAAAATGACACTATTCATAGCCATTTCAAGTGGTCTTTACCTTTTTCTTCTTACAATAAAAACCCTATTTTAGGAATTCTAGATTTTCCTATTATGGAAACAGCATATAAGTAATGAAAACAATAAGCAATTTGTGTGTCATGCTTCTTGCACATTGAGTCATAATATGATATAACTGTTTTCCACTTGAATAACTTTCAAACTGTTTTTCAGAGCACAAATAAAATTTCCTTTTCCACCAACTAATTTGTTCTATGGATGAAATTCTCATATGATTTTGCCAGTACTTATTTCTCTGTTTTGTTTGTTCAGTCATGTTATAGAAATCATAACAGACATGAAGTGGCATTTCACTTGTTGTTGTTTTTTTAGTGTATTCCTAATGAGTAATGATTTTGTACACTTTAAAATTGTGATTAGTGATTTGCTCATTTTCCTTGGAAGATATTAACTGGATTCTTCTACTTTTAATTAGATTGAATATATTTTGTAATCAATTTTGTATGGTTTTTATATTCTGGATGCTAATTCCTTTTCAGTAAAAATTAATGACATTAATTTCATTCAGGTAAATAATAAATAATGTTCTCTACTATTCTATAGGTCATTTGTGCTTTTTAAAAACTCTTCTCTTATACATTACATCCTAACCACAGTTACCCTTCTCTTTACTCCTTCCAGTTCCACCCTTACCGCTTCTCTCTCCAAGATTAACTTCTATATTTTCCTTAAATATAGAAACACCATACGAATCCTAAATCTATAAACAATTGAATTTAGGAATAATTGCACATACGTGATCCTTGTTAAAATCAATGAATCAGAAAACAACAAGTAAAAACAAACACCAAGGCTCATCAGTATATCAAAGACTTTTGTATTTCTTTATGTTTACATACAGGGAAGGCAGGGGTGAATGGTTTCTCAAGGAACTATGAAAATGCTACTTTTTGGTGTTCAGCCATAAACAGGACATTCAAACAACCTATGTTGCTCAAGGAACATGAAAGAAGTTGGAGTAGAAAAAATATAAATGCCATAATATGTAGAGAAAGACTTTCTACTGAGAGTAGTGCAGTCGATGGAGTTATAATCTCACTGCCTGCATTAGACCAGCATTATACTGGTCATATCAACAGTAACCATGGGTTGTGGAGATGCTTAATGGGCCCTATGCCGCTCTGCTGAATTTTTGGCTACCAATAGCTTCTGGCTAAGGGCAATCATTGTCTTCAATTGTTTATAGATTTAGGAGAACAAAAGGCTCCAATGAATGGATACAAACGAATAGTTACACATATGTGATCCTTGTTAAAATCAATGAATCAGAAAATAACAAGTAAAAACAAACTAAAAGAATAACAAAAATTTACAAATGTGGGAAAGAAACATGTAAAAATAGTGCATATTACTGTTTGTAGGAGGGAGAATTGAGAGGATAGAAGATTATAATAATGAGTTAAACTGTATATGTACATGGAGAACAAATTGAATAAATGTTATGAAAAATCAAGTAGACAAAGAAAATTACTTCATTATCTTATATATGGACTGTGATAAAGCTAATCTTACAGCAGATGAGAATAAAATGGTGATAACCAAAACCCTGCTGAATACTCAAAAGTAACTTTTAAACATCTCACCAATAGCTTCTAAAACTTATGTAACCATTTTAGCAGGGACTATCATGAGTATTCCTTTAAATGCCAATTATATTATCTTAACATATGAGAGATATTTCACAGATAGGTAAAATTGACAAGTACATTTATCATCCATAGCATGCATAGTGCTTTCTAGCACTCTGTGAGTTAGAAAGTATGTATAGGACATAAAGTTTAAAACCTTCTTGATTTTCTATAATTTTCTTGATTGTTTATGACTTAATTTTCTATAATTTTCTGGATTATTTTCAACTTAATTGTATGATGTCTTCAACAATAGACTTTTATTAGAAAGTTCTGGAGGATAACCAAGAATATTGCCAAAAGTTTGATCTATAGAGTATGTAAGAAAAAGGAAATGAAAATATGAACCTAAAATAAACAAAAATAAATTCTAGGTATATATTCAGACAAAATACTAAAACTTATAAAAACATGGCTGACCTTAGGTTATTATTTTCAGAATCAGTAGTCATTTTATATATGAATAACAAATTATTACAACCAATTGAAATTCAAAACATTATATTCATATAAAATTTTTAAAGTGAATACTAACAGAATACTAACAAATCCAATAACAGATCTATGACAACTATTTGGAGAACTTATATTTACATTTTTATTTAATAACAAAAGATAGTTCAAGTTAAGATAGATAAAACATACACAATGGTATAATACAAAGATTCAATATCATCTTAATCTCAAAGCTTTTCACATTTACTTATAAATTGAATTAAATTCTTTCAAAAGTTTACTGCAAAATGATAATATTTTCACAGAGCCAATGTATTTTACTGGTGTGGAGTTATCAAAATGATTAGAAAAGAACAAAAGTATTTTAGTTACTAGTTTCCAAAACATACTATAAATATACAATAAAAACTATTTGATGTAAGGGAGAGGGAAAAAGAAATGAACTAATGAAATAAAATGGCATGCAATGTCTAGATAGAAGTGGATAAATAATGTAAAACACTGCCTTATTTAGAGTTACTACTGCTGTGATGGAAACAGAAC
Organism: Microtus pennsylvanicus; assembly: GCF_037038515.1. NCBI lineage: Eukaryota > Metazoa > Chordata > Mammalia > Rodentia > Cricetidae > Microtus > Microtus pennsylvanicus. The sequence continues at coordinate 48,530,059 of NC_134601.1, forward strand.
TTAATCAAAAGCGGATTGGGGAAGAAAGAACTTGTTGGTCTTCTACTTCAACCATTATAGTCTATCATTGAAGGAAACCTGGGAAAATACTCAAACAGGGCAAGAATGTAAAAGCAGAAGCTGATGAAGTGGTCATACAGGTATGATATTTAAAGGCTTGCCCTTAATGGCTTCCTCAGTTTTCTTATAGAACACAGGACCATCAGTCCAAGGTGGTACCACCCACAATGGATGGGCCCTGTCACATCAATCAATAACTAAGAATATTCTACAGGCTTGCCTGTCTACAGCAGGATCTTATGAAAGCATTTTCTCTTTTCTTTTCATATGGGTCTAGATTGTATCAAGTTAACATAAAGCTAGCCTACACACACAAACATACAAATAAGGAAAATGTGTTAAAAGAAAGAAAGCACAACACTTTTGAATATAGTCTCATATCAATAAGAAAATTAAAATGAAACAGAAGCTAAATGTATGTATGACATATTCACAAAGAGTTAATATTTGAGTACGAAAAATAATTAAGCTACTAAAGGAATTTCCATAAGAAAGGAATTTAAAAGCTCTTGTGGCTCCCTCCTTAGTTACTGTGATAGTGAATTGCTATAGAAAATCAGGTATTACTTGTAATCTACTCTCTGGTTTCCAGTCTTGCCATAGAATCTCTCTTTATCACATTCACTTGCACCTCTTGCTTCACCTGCTATCACATGACAAAACAAGGAGGCTCTTACAGAATCAACATGATGTTGTTTGTACTTTGCCTTCTAAAGCTCTGAGCTGATAGATGACCTTCCTTCATATTTGCTTTTACATTTAACTATTTTAATACTTCTTTAAGAATTTCATATAGCATATTTAATCATATTTATTCTTAATCCTACAACTCTTCCTAGATGTAATACCCTTCCCTACCAATCTACATTTGTATCTTTTAACAGTAAAAAAGCCATCAAAATCACTGTGTTGCCCAAATATTCTTGGATATATAGCCTTGAACTAGAGCATGGTTGACCTTCTAGGTGCTACAGTCTCTGGAGACACCAGACTCTCCCTCTTTGAGTAGCTAAAAATTACAAATATCTCTTTCACTACTTGTGGGAACTTGGGTGTATTCTCCTCTCCTTGCTAGAAATTTCTCTGGTTTGGCCTTGAACAGGTTTTGTGCGTTTTATCCGAATCGCTGTCAGTTCATATTTGCAGCTACCATGCTACATCCAGAAGACACTGTTTCCTTGAAGTCATCAACTGTCACTGGCTCTTACATTATTTCTGAGCCCTTTTTCACAATGAATTCTGACTTTGGAGAGTAGAAAGTATACTATATATGTTCCAAGTAGAGTTGTGAATTCTACAGTCCTTGTTCTTTGTGCTCATCGCTATCAACTGCAAACAGAATCTTTTTTATTAAGGTTGAGAGATTCATTAATCTACGGGTATAATGATAAGTCACTAGAAATTGTTTTAATGTAGAAGAAAATTTATAGGTTTTCCCCTAGGGTCAATGACATGATAGGGCATAGGTTCTCTGCCTGATAATGGTACTTGGTAAGACTATTTCGTGGAGCAGAACTTAAAACCAAACAAGAAAGTGGATTGGAGAACTCTTATGTTGTTCATTACAATATTGGATCCATGAGTGTGTCTTGTAAGGACAGGATTACTGATGCTTTCAGCTTTCAAAGATAGGTAAAACTGACAAGTACATTTATCATCCATAGCATGCATAGTACCTTCTAGCACTCTGAGAGTTAGAACATATGTATAGAACATAAAGTTTAAAACCTTCTTGCTTTTCTATAATTTTCTTGATTCTTTATGACTTAATTTTCTATGATTTTCTTGATTATTCTACAACTTAATTGTACAATGTCTTCAACAATAGACTTTTATTAGAAAGTTCTGGATGATAACCATGATCATTGCCAAAAGTTTGTAATGTTTAAGAGTTGGTGGGACCACATCGGTCAAAAACTTGAAAAAAGGTAGCCCTCTCTAATACTGTGGTCTTTTTGTTAACCTCCCTATATAAACACACATACATACATACATGCATACATACATACAAACAGACACATACACAAATACCAGTTCTGATTGCAATGTCCTAAACAGAAGCCTAAAGTTGGGTTCTGGTCTACCAGGAAAACCACCAATTTCCTTAATTTGGTCCCTAAGGTCAACTACTTTGGAAAAGAGAATCTAACTCCTGATCAATTTGACTGTATGAGCTCAAAGACACAAACTTTCTGACTGTTATAAAAATTCTATTTGTTTTTCTGTCATTTTGCTTCTTTGCTCCCTGCCCCCCAAGAGATATTCTTGACAATATGATCCCCTAGCAGCCTTCTTTCAATCCACAGAGTGGCCCAGTTCAGTGATTTCAATATACCATCACTTACAATGAAAACACAAGAAAAATTTATTCAGAAATTAAGTGAATGGCCTTGTCCCTACCTCTGGTGGAATTCTACTGCTCTGGTACAGTTCCCACCAGACTATAGGCAGGTGAGAGACCTGCCTCCAGCCTGTGCCCAAAACCCCTCCACCCGCTGGGCACTATCTCACCAAGACCCACTCCACTGCCCAACCCCATGCACCTGAATACCCTCCCTGTGGCAAGCAATGGCAAAAGGCAGAACAAAGAGCAGTACAGTCAGCTAAATACCTCCCTGTACTGTCCTTTGGAGAAAGCATAAGCAGGTTTGTATCTATCATGTGAATTCTGCTAGCAGCAAGCAGTTTTCTTTTTCTGCTTCTTAATAGATAATGTATGTTGTAAGATCCCATTTCTTAGTTCATGGTTGTCCACCCCTGAAATAATCATGCAGAAACTATATTATTTAAAACACTGCTTGTCCCATTAGCTCTAGCTTCTTATTGGATAACACTTATAGCTTAATTTAACCCATTTCTTGTAATTTGTGTATCCCCATGTGGTGTGGCTTACCAGGCAAAATTCCCAGCATCTGTCTCCAGTGGGGCTACATGGCTTCTCCCTAACTCCACCTCCTTTCTCCCAGCATTCAGTTTAGTTTCCCCCACCTACCTCTATTACCTGCACTGGCTCAAGACAGTTTCTTTATTCATTAATGCCAATAAAAGCATACAGTGGGGAATCCCACAACAAATGTGTTCTCTTCTCATGGTCAAAATGCTCTTTACCATGCGTTTAATCAGAACTTTCTCACAACCCTAAAAGATGTAAGCAGAACAGGCAAGCTTGAACGCAAATGAGTTTTAAGTCACAATGGACTCCAGATGGGCTCCCACACAGGGGAAGTATAGTGGAGGGGAACTTGAGGGATCAGGATGGTCGAGTTGGCGGCAAGATGGAGGGGGAGAATAACGAAAGAGACATCTTTGAATGAGGTGGCCATTATGGGTTTAGGGAGAAATCTGGTGCCAGGGAAACTGCCAGAAACCTACAAGGATAAACTCAGTTAAGACTCCTAGAATAGTGGACAGGGTAACTGAACTGACCTTCCTCTGTAATTAGATTGGAGACTACCCTAACAGTTATCATGGAACCTTTGTCCAGTACTTGGTGGAAGTTGATGCTGAGAGTCACAGTGAAACACTTGGCAGAGCTCCGGAAATCCATTTGAAGACAAGGTAGAGGGAATATATGAGCAAGTTGGGAGTCAAGATATGATGGGCAAACCCACAGAAAGAACTGACCTGAGCTTGTTGGAGACCACGGATTCTGGACAGACAGCTAGGGAGTTAACATGGGACCAATGGAGGCCAACTGCATCTGGGCGACAGTTTTGTAGCTTGGTCTTTTGGGAGCCCCTAGCTGTCAAAGCAGGAACTATCCCCAGTGCATAAACTGGCTCTTTGGAACCTATTCCCTGTGGTAGCTTATCTTATTCAGCCTTGATGCAGAGAGGAGGAGCTTGGTCCTGCCTCAGCTTGATTCACACAGTAGGCCTTACCCTCTCTGAATGGAGATGGAGAAGTGGATGAGGGGGATATAAGGAAGGCAAGTGGGGGCTGAGAAGGAGAGGAGGGAGGAGAAACTGTGGTTTGGTGTATAAAATTAAAGAAAAATGATAAAGAAATTAATCAAGGACATGATGCAGTTGTCTATTCACGTCCTTCCTTATAGTGCTGCATAACAGTAGTCCTAAGTATTACGAGATGCAGTTAAGAGTATATCAGTACACTGAAATTCCATTATCATTAGTGTTACCTCTTGGGAAATAAATCAGAATAACGTCTTACATGAAAAGTGCAACAGTGAATCAGCTGTTTAATTTGAATTCACTTTTAGTAATTGATGATCATCTCAGTGTCTGTTTTTATGAGTATATGAGTATAAACAATTTTCTGTTTGTACACTAACAACTTTGTCCTCAGAATATATATATATATATATATATATATATATATATATATATATATATATATATATATATATATGGTGGGGTAGTGGGGGTGGGATGTGTATGATGTGATTGTAGGATTTGTTGTTTAATCATTATTATCTTGAAATTTAATAAAATTTATTAATTTGGAACATTTACCATGCAATCATCGCTATCTCATATGAGCCAGCCTTAAAATAGCTCAGTGTATATAAATGTACTTAGTTAAATAATTTCTCATGCTTTAAAATTGAAGTGGTGAATATTTCTAAGTCTTACAGTTTCATGTCCCTTGTAAAACAGCTTAGATGTCTCTGTCCTTTCAGCTTCACTGCCTACAAGCTACATCTCTCTCAGTCTGTTTCTCCTTCCTATGTACATATCTCCTTGGCATATATCCCATGTCTCTGACTTATCCAAAATCTTGGGGTCTCCAATACAATTCAGGATTCAGTTTGATAGCATTACATAGTGGCTTCGCAAAGCCTCTTGCCCTTTCAGGGACTTCAATGTAGAGAATTCACTGACATACATTGCCTGGTCTCAATGGTATCTTTAACCATGGAAGGAAATTCTGTAATTATTTTATTCAGGCAATCCCTATGATTCCAATGCTAGAACCACATGAAAAACACTTCAAGTTTAGCTGCCTGCTTGAGATGGAGATGGTCTCCCTTGAATCACATTAGCTGTAGCTCTCATATGTTATTGTGTTTTATGAACAGAAATTTCCTTAGAAGAAGAGGAGGGAGGAGAAACTATGGTTTGGTGTATAAAATTAAAGAAAAATGATAAAGAAATTAATCAAGGACATGATGCAGTTGTCTATTCACATGTCATTCCTTATAGAAATTTCCTTAGGCCTTTTTCTTTCACAAACTGGAAATTTAGTTGGGTAGGAACTGATCCGGATGGCCACCCTCCTTTTATTCTATTTTAGATCAGGCTTTTGCTTAGTGTCCGTATCTTCTTCAGAGCAAACCTTGGTTCCAATGATATAATTTCTGGTGCTCCTTGACTCTTCGAACAATATGTTTTATATTTCTTCATAAGTTTCTTCTTTCATTATAGAATTGCATAAGAGTGATTATTATTAACCACCTGACAGAATCAATGTTAGGTGGTCATAAAATCTTCTACTAATGGTATTAGTCCATTACTTTTTTTCAGGATAGTTATTCTTTATTTTACAGCTAATATCCACTTATGGGTGAATACATATCATGTTTTTCTTTCTGGGTCTGGGTTAACTTACTCAGGATAAATTTTTTCTAGTTTCATCCATTTGCATTAAAATTTTTTTAGTGTTTTTTTAACAGTTGACTAATATTCCATATGTAAATGTATCATACTTTTTTGGTGTTTTTGAGACAGGGTTTCTCTGTAGCTTTGGAGCCTGTCCTGGAACTAGCTCTGTAGACCAGGCTGGTCTCAAACTCACAAAGATCCGGCTGCCTGTACCTCCCAAGTGTTGGGATTAAAGGCATGCACCACCAACACCCAGCCTCATATTTTCTTTATGCATCCCTTAGTTGAGGGGCATCTATGTTTTTTCAGGGTTCTGGCTATTACAAATAAAGCTACCATTAACACAGTTGATCCAGTGTTCTTGTGGGAATTGAACACCTTTGGTTATATGCTCAAGAGTGGTATAGCTAGGTCTTGTGGTAAGTTGATTCCTAGTTCACTGAGGAACCTCCACACTGACTTCCAAAGTACAAGCTTCATACTCCCACCAGCAATGTAGGAGTGTACCCCTTCTCCATATCCTCTCCAGCAAGAGTAGTCCCTTCTGATTTTGATCTTAGACATTCTGGCAGATGTAGGATGGGATCTCAGAGTTGTTTGGATTTGTATTTCCCTGATGACAACGTATAATGAACATTTCTTTAAGTGTTTCTCTGCCATTTGAGATTCTTTTGTTGAGAATACTGTATAGAACTGTACCCCCATTTTAATTGGATTATTTGGTTTGTTGATATCTAATTTCTTGAATTCATTATGTTTTAGAAATCAGCCCTTGATTAGATGTTGAGTTGGTAAAGATTCTATCCAATTCTGTAGATTAACATTTTGTCCTATTGATAGTGCCCTTTACCATAAAGAAACTTTCAGTTCCATGAAGTCCCATGTATTAATTGTTGATCTTAGCATCTGTGCTATTGGTGTTCCATTCATCTGTTTCCAGTGGCAGCTTCATGGCTTCTCTTTGACTCTGCCTCCTTTCTCCCAGCATTCAGTTTAGTTTTCCCCACCTCGTTCTTTTCCCCTATACCTCTGCTATAGGAACAAAGCAGTTCCTTTATTAATCAATGGTATTCACAGCATACAGAGGAAAATCCCACATCTCTTCCCCTTTTCTTGTTTAAATTTTTTAAAAAAAGGTTTTGAACTTTAATCACGGTAAAATTACATATACAAAACAAATATCAAGCAAGAATTACAGCTACAATATTTATATATACTTTATCTTTTATCATAACTAAGGAAAACTATAACTATAAATTCTTTAACTCCATCAAAGACTCCAGAAGGATATAATATTACCCAAGTAAACAATAAGTTCATTGTAAGCAACGTCCAAAACTTTAGAATTGACAGAGACATCTTACTGCCTAGAGAGTCACCCAAAGTTCTTCTGTACCGTTGGGGCATCCATCTTCAGCCTACAGATCCATAATATCCAGAAAAGTTTTCCACAGAGCAGGAAATTTCAAAGAGAGTACCTTCTATATTGGTAGTTTTTTAGTCACTTTTTTCTGTATCCTGCTGAATGTCTAGCAGACTCTTACATGAAACAGGAATCTCAAAGGATCATCTCATTTTTAGGCAAGTTCAGCAGTCATTTATCTGTGGGTCCTGCATTTCCAGTTCCTCAAGCAGTGCAGAGAAGAGCAGTTTCTTGCCCATATGACTAAACAACTCCATGAGGAGCCTCTTTGATCCCCATCTTCCTCTTGAAGTAGCTTGGTGCTACCAGGAGCAGATGTGTCTCATAGTGATGAAAAGCCTAATTTCTTAAAACACTTTAAATACCATATTCTGTAGTCTTTGGAAGATTTAAAGAATATCTATCCATCTGAAATACATCTCTGTACATCTAGAAAATCTAACTAACATGACTACAAACTTGACTATAATAGATGACTCTCTATTTACCTATATTTCTTAATTATACATTACATTTTTAAGTGAGCTGCACAAACACAATACCTTAATCACGAGCAGAAATATGTATGCACAGTTTAACAAAACTGACCTTAAATTTGTATCAATAAACCAACACCCATATCAATGAAAATATTTATAGCATATCCCCCTTTAAATGTAAATAAACATTTATGGACAATATTTGGGAATATGGGCATATATTGGGTGAAATAATTTTTGATGCATGTTCAAGGCAACCTTTCAGAGGGTCTTTGTCTATCAAAATAAATTAGTCTAGAAACGATCCACAAGTTTTCATCTTATTTGGAAAGAAAAGAAGAAATTCTTTTCCAAAGCAACATTTTCTTAGACTCAAATTTTGAATTAAAGATACCTTTGAAATATATATATATATATATATATATATATATATATATATATATATATATATATATATATATATATATATATATGTTGGCTTAGCTTTGCAGTCCCTGGAATCAAATGTCTCTTCAGTCAAAAAATTCAAGGAAAATACAATAATATAAATAATCCAGATTCTGTGAATTTACCATCTTTATGTGGCTTGATTTACTCTGTTACTTTTTTTCTACAAGTTTAATATTTACTTTAATCTATGACTATCTGTACACACACACACTCTCTCTCTAAAGACTTTATTTTATTTTTTAAAAAAGCAAAATTTATTTCTTTTTATAACTTTCTGTACTTTTTTCTTCTCTCTCTCAAGCCTAGGTACATTTATCCAACACTGTGACCCATGTAGAGGTCTTTTATATCTGAATCTGTCCTATTGTGTATCTGAAATTCTTTTCCGTCTTGAAGAGCTTTTAAAATGGTAAGCAACTTGGTTAAAGGGCCTCTGGATGCTGGCTCCAATTCTCTCTCCACTTTTAAAATGATGGAGGTACCATTATTGGCAGCTCTGGGAACACCAGATAGGAACCATGCTCAGCATTTTAACTCTGGGAATGAGCATGCAGCACATAAACCGTTTTCATCTGAGTAATAACTAGATATACCATGCAGAGCATTGTATGACCTGGAAATATCTCTGTGTGTATGATCTCCAGCCTGTACACTCCTAGCAGTTCTGATTCTGCTGCCTGCCCAGATGGGGTGGGCACTGAGCTGTGGCCATGATCTCAGCTACTTTCCCATGCAGGCATACAAGCATTCAGGCCCAAAAACTCCATTCAAATGCTCCATAATGGACCTACAGAAAGAGTCAGAGCTCACACTCCCAGCACGGCCAAGAAAGCAGGCATTTCAAAACCAACACTTTTTATTATTATTATTATTATTATTATTATTATTATTATTATTATTATCAGTATTATTATTTTGCTAACGTTGAATCAGAAGAATCTCTCTTAAAGGAGCTGTGTAACACATCCAGAAAACAGTAAGAAGCTGTGTACTTTGTGTCTAGAGTTCTTTTTAAGTTCTCTCAGGTTTTAAGTGGATTTTAGTCAACCATGTTGGCACCTATTTATAACAGCAGGCCTCTTGTTCTTCCCTGCCACCTAGAACCAAAATCATTACACAAAACTGTGCTGTTTAAATCACTGGTTGGCCCATTATCTCTAGCATCTTATTGGATAAATCATATATTAATTTAACCCATCTCTATTAATCTGCGCATCACCACGAGGTTGTGGCCTACCAGCAAAGTTTCAACGCATCTGTCTCCAGCACCAGCTCCATGGTTTCTCTCTGACTCTGTCTCCTTTTTCCCAGTATTCAGTTTAGTTTTCCACCACCTGGCTCTGTTCCCCTATATCTCTGCTATAGGCCCAAAGCAGTTCCATTATTAACCAATGATATTTACAACATACAGAGGGGAATCCCACATCAATTCCTCTTTCTTTTAGTTAGTTTGAAATAGGGTCATCTACTTTCTTGATATTTTCAAGGAACTATCTCTTTGTTTCATTGATTCTTTGTATTGTTCTCTTTGTTTCTATTTTAGTGATTTAAATCCTCAGTTTAATTATTTCCTGCCATCTATACCTCTTAGGTATGTCTGCTTTTTTTTTTTTTTTTTGTTCTAGAGCTTTCAGGTATGCTGTTAAGTCACTAGTATTGGATCTCTCCAAATTTTTCATGAAGGCCTTTAGTTCTATAAAGTTTCTTCTTAGCTCTGTTTTTCTTGTGTCCCACGAATTTGTGTATGTTATAAATTAATTTTCATTGAATTTCATGAACTCTTTAAATTCTGTTATTATTTTTTTTCTTTGACCCAGTGGTCACTCAGTAGAGAATTGTTAAATTGCCATGAGTTTGTAGGTTTTCTATTCTTTCTTTTTTATTTAAATCCAGCATTAATCCATGGCTTTCTGATAAGATACAGGGGGTTGTTTCAAATTTTTGTATCTGTTGAGACTTGCTTTGTGGCTGAGTGTATGTTCAAGTTTTGAAGAAGGTTCCCTGAGGTGTTCAGAAGAATATGTCTTCTTTCAAGTTGGTTAAAATGTTTTGTAAATATCTGCTAGGTCCATTGAGTAATAATATCTGTTAGTTCTTTATTTCTCTGTCTAGTTTCTGTCTGGATGATCTGTCCATTTATGAGAGTCTCCTATTATTATTGTGTGGGTTTCTATGTGTGGTTTAAGATTTAGTTATATTCTTTTCCAAATACGTGTATCCTTGCAATTGTCATGTTGATGCTTAGAATTGAGACATCAACTTAGAGGATTTTTTTTCCTTAGATGAATATGAAATGTCCCTTTCAATCTCTTTTGATTAATTTCATTTGGAAATCTATTTTGTTAGATATTAGAATAGACAAGTTGGCTTGTTTCTTAGGTCTATTTGATTGGAAAATCTTTTTCAAACCCTTCACACTGAGGTAATGTTTATCTTTGATATTTCCTGTATGCAGCACAATGATGGTTCCTGTTTTCCTATTCATTTTATTAGCCCTTATCTTTTATTAACAAATTTATTTTGATGCATATGAATTATCAGTGATTGTTAATTCCTGCTATTTTGGTTGTGGTGGTGGTGGTGGTGGTGTGTGTGATTCCCTTCTTTGGATTTTGATGTTGTAGGATTATCTATGTTCTTTGTTTTAGTAGGTGTATTTAGCTTCCTGGGGCTGGAGAATTTCCTTTTAGTACCTTCTATAGGGGTTGATTTTTGGATAAATATTGTTTAAATTTGACTTTGTCATGAAATATCTAGTTTTCTCAATATATAGTGATTGACAGTTTTGCTGGACATAACAGTCTATAGTCTGTGCTGGCATCAATGATCTTAGAGGATGTAAAACATCAGTCAAAACCCTTGTGTATTTTAGCATCTCATTGAGAAGTCATTCTGATTCTAATAGGTATGCCTTTATATGTTACTTGGTCATGTTCTCTTGCTGCTTTTAATAGTCCATTGTTTTGTATGTTTGGCATTTTGTTTATTAGGTGATAAGGGGTTTTTCTCTCCTGAGTCAATTCATTTTGTGTTCTGTGAGTTTCCTGTACCTTTATTAGCATGTCTTTATTTAGGTCAGAAAAGTTTTTTTCTATGATTTTATTAAGTGTATTCTCTTGGGTTTGGAGCTAGATTTCTTCTTATATTCCTACTATTTTATGTTTGATCTTTTCATGTTGTCCCAGATTTTCTGGATGTTCTATATTAAGATTTGTTTTTTAGATTTAACATTTTCTTTAACTGATAGAAATATTTCCTTTCTTATGTCTTTAGCACCTAAGATTCTCTCTTCTATGTCTTGAGTTCTTTTGGTGGTACTTGTAACTGAAGTTCATGCTCGCTTACCCACATTTTCTATTTCTAGGATTACATCCATTTGTGTTTTCATTATTGTTTTTATTTACATTTTCTGGTCAAATTGTTTCCTTTATCTGATTGTTTCATTTATTTATTTATTTATTTGCTTTTTTTCATGGACTTATTGTTTTCTTCCAATTTTTGCTTGCCTTTTCCTCAATTACTTCAAGGAATTTATTTATATTCTCTATAAAACACCTGTACAATTTTTATAAAGCAATTTTAAGCTCAATTTCTTTGGCTTCAGCTGTGTCAGGTTGTTCAGATCTTGATGATATGGAATTGCTGGGTTCTAATGATGCCATATATCTCTTTGTTATTGATTCTTTTCTTAAACCAAGACAACTTATAAAATAAATTTATTTTATGTTTATTGCTTCAGAGTGATAAGAGTCCATTATCACCAACATGACAGCAATCAGGAATGGTACTGAAGCCAAAGCTAAGATTCACATATAGAAAATGGAGAAAATTCACTGTGGATGAGCAGTTTTTGAATCCTTAAGAATAGAGCGAGTAACATACATCATTCAACAGGACTAACTCTCTTATATCTTTCCAAACAGCCACCAACTAAATATCAAATCCTTAAATGACCCACTTATGTGGGAGTATTTTATTTAAACTATCACACAGTGTAATAATAAATAACCTATTTATAGTTAAGTAGTCCAGTTTCTTATTCTTGGTATGTGGCCATTATTTGTATTCTGTACTGTGAGCAGTAAATCATGTGGAAGATGGCTAGATGTAGAATTCCAGAATCCAAAATAATTTTATACTTTATTGTTTCTCAAGGACTTAAAAGAAATTTATTATACATCTACCTCTGGAAAATAAACATATTACCATGATAATCCCTCATTGATCTATCACTTTCAAGTACATCTAATGATATCATCCCAGGTCCTTTTACTCTGGTGAGTCACCAAAAAGTAGTTTGTATATGTACAGATATCCTGGTAGCGGTCAGGAGTAAATCTGGAAAACACTAAAGGGATTTTATTATTTGAGTCCCATCTCTGGAAGCTCTTCTCATTTGCTTATGAAATGGTCTTGATCACTTGTACTTAATGCCTGTCTCATAGTAGTATGAAGTTATATTAAAAGTAATCATTTAAAAAATTCTTTTCTATAAAAACAAGAAATTTTTGTTGTTGAGCATTAAAATATAGCAAATATAGCATGTTCCCTTCTCTTCTGCTTGCCAGCCAGAGACTATGCCATATTCTACAGTGGCATATAACATTTAAAAACATATGATTCTAAATCAGATAGACATGGTTTGAATTCTAGCTTTCCAACTATAGGCTTATGTCCTTAGGCAGTGTTTTCAATAAGGGTGAATGTGTTTCCTGCACCATCCTGGAAGTATATAGAAATACCTGACATATTTTAGGTTAAAATAGCAGGTGGGTACCAGTATTTCTACAGAGTAGAATTATAATTAGAGTATATCCTGCAGGTAGCAGGATACCAGGGCACTTAAGCTTCGGGGCTTCCGAAGCTGAGATAGAGAGCCTTGACAAAGTTTGCAATGGGTCTTTGGGAGTGCTTATTGACAGACTGTCTGCAGTGTTTGATCTGGCTGTGATTGAAGCTTCAAAGTAATCCATTCAAATCCATGGCCCAATTTCTCAGTGTCCAAAAAGAGTATGAGTTCCTCTTCAAGGTGTTCTATAGAATTGAACCTGAGGTGAACTATTAGGATATAGGCAACACCACTCTTGGCTTGTTTGCATGTATGTGCCCTGGGAATTCTTGTGTATTCTAAGGGCCCCAATGACCCTCTTCACTATAAGCTCCCAGATGCCTTAGGTTAGGTTCAATCAGAACCTCTTCTGTCTCTTGGCAAAAGTGTAGAACAATAAAGAAGCATTGCTACGAAGGCAAGAGGGTCATAGGTATAAAAGACAGTATAATCCCTGCTTTCCATAGGCCTGTAAATTCAAGGATTCTTTGACAAAGGAAAGTAATGACTGTGGGCTATGATCCTTACAGTTTTTAAACTAAAATTAATCAAATTGCAAGATGTTTTATTTTATGAAGTCACACTGATGAATACAGCATGATACTGATACAAAGACAGAGATGTGGATGAATAGAATGGAAAGAAACATAGGATGAAGTCTACACAATAGGAATAATTGCTGATTTTCATCAAATGTGTTAGTAAACAAAAATTTTAAAGACATAAATAGGTCCCAAAAACATAAAATTTAATTGTTCAATATCATCTTTCTTGAGGGAAATGCAAATAAAAACAACAGAGATACCATTTACTCAAGCTATGATGAGCATTATGAATTTTAAAAAATAACACATGATAGCAAAAAAGTGGAGCAAGGAAAACATCTGTACAATATTGGTGGTAGTATAAATCTGCTTGGCTATTATGGAGAAATATAACTTTCCTTCAACTCTAAACTAAAACTGGAAGTTCTATATGGTCCTGATAATTTATGTCTGGCATCTACTTAAAGAAAATTAAAACTAAATACCAAAAATGTTATACATTGTCATTATTACTTCATTATTATTCACAGTAACTGTAATATGAAACCAGCACTTATGTCCAATGGCAGATGAAGAGATAACATAAATGAGGTATACATATACAATGGATTGTTATTTAGCTACAGAGAAGAATGAAAAGCCTATTACTATCTTAACTCCCCGTTAAATTCCCTAGCAAAGATAGTATTATCTGCATTATTTTCAAGCTGACAACTCTGTACCCTAGCTTTACTTTAAGTACACCTTGTGGTGACATTAGACCCACCCTGATAGGACAAAGCAATCTCTTTGGTTAAAAATGGTTTATTTGGAATTTTAATTCCATTCAAAACAACTTTTTGGCATCTAACAATAAATATACATGTCTATGTTTGAGAATATTGATATTTTCATGGACAATTACTATTACTACTACACCTTCTTCTAACAATCATGTAAGTGACAATGAAAGTGTTTCATTCCAGAGTAGATTCAAGTGAGCTACCACCATTGGATGACAAATTCATTTTCTAAATATTTTTAAAGAATTTATTGTAATTATTTCATTATGTGTATGTGGGGTAGGCATAAGTACAGGTCACTATGACTTCACAAGGAGGCCAGAGGCATTAGATCCTGTAGATCTGGAGTTACAGACAACTTGAGAGTGATTATGGGTCTTGGGATGTTATGTGCAGCCATTTGCTCATTTACTGGCTGCCCAGACTCCTGTAATAATCACACGGAAACTATATTGTTTGCAATACTGTTTGGACAATAGCTTAACCATATTGTTAGCTAGCTCTTCCATCTAGAATTAACCCGTTTCCATTATCTTCTATTTTACCACAAGCTTCATGGCCTACCAGCAAGGATCCAGCTGGCAGCTTGCATCTTTCTCCTCTGGCAGCTACATGGAGTCTCTGACTCTGCCTTCTTTCTCTAAGCATTCAGTTTAATTTTCCCTACCTAGCTCTACTGTGCCCTATCACAATCAATAAAAGCAGCACATATACAGAAGGATTTTTCCACACAATTTCTACTTTTCTGTTTAAATAAAAACGGTTTTAATTTTAACATAGTAAAATTACATATAACAAAACAGGTATAAAGCAAGAATTCCAGTTACAATATTTATATGTACTTTATCTTTTATCATTACTAAGGAAAACTTTAACTAAAACCGTCTATTCTTCAACTCTAGCAAAGACTCCAGAAGGATATAATATTACTTAAGTAAATGGGAAGCATATTGTAAGCAACTTCCTGTTGGCATATTCGGTCGGTACGATAAATAACCAGAACAGCCCAAGAACAACAGTTATAATTTAATAATTGAAAAGGGGGGAACTCAATGCTACAAGAGTGGGAGGTCTGAAATCCAAAATGGTCCAGCAAGCACGGCATAGGGAGAGAGAGAGAGAGAGAGAGAGAGAGAGAGAGAGAGAGAGAGAGAGAGAGAGCTTGTGCCTGCATCTCCTGGTTTTTCTACCTGGGCTCCAGGCAGCCACACTTTAACCAGATGTGATTGGTTGAGCTTCCCCATCATCTCGCCCTTTTGTCTAAACAAGATCGATCCAAACTCAATGCAACTACATAAATAGGAACAGATACTAAATATAAAATTACAAGCAATAAACAACATTAAGCAAAGAACACATAACAAAACTTTTACTAAGCATTCTATTTCAAGGAGTCTAAATAATGTATTGAAATTAAATTTAGCTAAATGATGAGGAGGCTAACTACAATTATCTAATATTCAACTCCATCAAGGGAAGCAATATTACTTGAGAAAACAGGAAGCACAATCAAGAAACTTCTAAAATGGGCAACAAATGACAGAGACAACTGACTACCTGGGCAATCACCCAAAGTCTCATCTGTAATGTTGAGGCAACCAAATTTGACTAAGGCCTAACGTAAGTGACATACCATTTTTAAAGGCAAGAAACTTTTTTAAACTATCTTACTCAGTCTTGGCAGGATATGACAGTCCTGTTTTATCCATTCATGGATACTCTGTATCTCTGTTAGCAGTTGAGGTATGGGCATTTCTTTGCCCACAGGCCAGCTCTGCCAAGAAGAAAGGCTCCAGGTTGAGTGTCTTTGGTGCTCAACATTCTCTCAGCAGTAGTTTGTTGTTGCCAGGAGTGATTGTATCTCACTACCACAGAGCTCTAGGTTATATTAAAGGCCATTTTCAACAGCTCTTTGAAGAGGTTGACAATTATACTATCTATACTGAATATAATCTCTATTTATCTAAAGAACCTGATTAGCCTAAATATAAATATGACAAACATATATGGCAATTGATCTATAATTCTCAATACCGATCTTACTTAAAGACTAAGACAGTAAACAACTGTGTAATAAATAAGAACAATGACCTTCCAATGTAAACAATGTTTAAGTATTTTGATCATAGGTAGTAGTGTACACTGCAATATGGCAAATATATATGTCAATATACAAACAATGTTTCAAACAGAGGTAGAAGCATACATGCATACCATATTTAATATAATTTAACTTTGTATCAATATACAAGAATTGGTAACAACAAAATTGTCTAAAAACAATAACATACAAATACCAATCTATTATCCCATCATACAATCATCCCTATTCTTTTTAGAAGACCCCTGAGCCTATAAAATCCCTGCCCCTACCCTCAACTATACAACAATTATAACCAACCCCTATTTGATGTCCCTAAACTTGACAGCAAACTTTGCTGGGAGAGGGGACATCGTCCTCTACATTCATTGTATGCAAAACCCACTCCTCCAAGTGTGCTGATCTGATCTTTAAAGGCCCCAGGATCCTTTTTCACTCTGTGCTGGCATTCTCATAAGCTAAAGATTCAATTATTATATGTCTAGCTTCTAGGTCAGTTATCTCTATTTGTATGGCCCTAGTTAGTTTTTGAAAAAATTCACTAAAGGGTTCTCTCTGACCCTGCTTAACCCTGAGATATGATTCCATTCTCTTTCCTTGGTCCTGAATCCTGTCCCAAGCCTTTAAAGCTGCTGTGTATATACATATAGGGTGTGGTCAACCTAAAGAGCTTGGTCCTGAGGATCAGAGTAAAGTCTGTCACCTAGAATTTGATCTAGGGAAATCTCAGTTCCTTTTGCTCTTTCCTTTTGTTCTAAAATTCTCACTTCCTCTTTAAGAGGTCATCTCCAATGCAATTGTGGCCCACTTTCTAGGACAGCTGAAATTAACTGAGCCCAATTATTCAATGTGGTTTTGGTACTGAAAGCCCAGGTTTTGCCCATCTCTCTAACAAAGGACGAATGTATTCTGTAAGTCACAATAGCTTGTTTAATTTCTTTTAAATCACTCATACGTACGGACTCCCGTGTATATTCCTTGATAACCTTAGGGTATTTGGAGACAGCTACTTTTTCTGACATTATTACTGGAAAGGCAGGTAGAACTCTGGGGAAGCTATCACAGAGAGTTTTACGCACTGATGAAGTTAAATTTTGCCTTCTTGTTGTTTGTTCCTGATCATCAAAGTCAATAATTTCCCCAAACTTTACAAATCTGTTTACCATTGCCTTCTGCAAGGGCTGGATCTCCTGTCCAGTATTCTATTCTAATGCCCTCATTGAGGATTTTAAGGTATGAAGTCTGTCCATTAGAGATAATATCTCATCCTTGAACATAATCTTCATGGCATGTATATTACATTCTATCAGTCAATCGGCCATACCCCTTTGACAGAGTCCGGTTAATACATTCTGCGGTGTGAATCCTCTCAAATAATGTTTCAGCAGCCATTTCATGCACTGGATTTTATGTGCCAAATCAGGCGTTTCCTTCTGCAGAGCGCTGAATCTCTCCTTAAATTAATTACTACTAGACTACCTTTTCCAAAATTAGCTCAGTTGACCAAGTCATATTAAACAAAGATCTAGTCTCCTCCTTGAGAACTCCAATCTCGTTCTTTTAGAGGTTGGCATCAATCTGAATTGTTTTTAAAATTGCCTCAGCTGAATGAAAATTGTTAGTTAAGATGGCCGTCCCCTTCCTTAGATTTTCAACTTCTTTTCTAAGAATCCCAGATTCAGTCTGTAAAGACTGCATCATTTTTCTATTGTCAAACCATATTATGAAAAAACTATAGAATACAAGAAAAAGAGTGAATCCTAGAAATAGCCATGTAAAAGGGATGTGATGTCATATGCGTCTTGTAAGACCTCACACATGGTATAAGTGAAAAGGCTATGGAAACTTTGGATAGTTAGATTGTCTGACATATTTCCCTTTTTAATTTTAAAATAATCTTACCTGTGGTTCAATCAGGCTCCAGAGCCTCACGCCATTTATGCGTACTGCCGCCGCAGATGTAGACAGACTACCCCTTCGGCAGCTTCCCTCAGCTCACTCCTGGCAGCCGCTGAATCCAAGTCCTTAGTTTTATATGGCTGAATGAAAACGAAAAAACTGAAAAATATACTCAAATCAAGAAGTTAAAATCACAGACTGTGTGTTCTGTGAATATGTTCGACTGCTCAATAGTTTTTCGCTCTGGCGGAGCAGCAGCGGTGGCTGGACCCAAAGCCTATGGTGTGGTGTGGGACAGGGTACATGCACCTGGAAGTGCTCGGGGTCCAGTGCTTGCTGAGGCTGCCAGGAGTGAGCTGGAGGGAAGCTGCAGTGGCCCCAAGTTCAGGCAACAAGGTGTTGGCATATTCGGTTGGTACAATAAAAAAACAGACCAGGTCAAGAACAACAGTTATAATTTAATAATTGAAAAAGAGGGGAAACTCATGCTATAAGAGTGGGAGGTCCGAAATCCAAATTGGTCCAGCGAGCACCGAAGGGGGTGGGGGGAGGGAGAGAAAGAGCCTACATCTCTGGGTTTTTCTACCTGGGCTTTTGGCAGCCACACCCTAACCAGTTGTGATTAGTTAAGCTTCCCCATCAACTTCCTGATGTGCGAGTCCCCTTTGTGTGTAGTAATTTCCATTAAGGAATAAAGAAACTGCCTTAGTGTTGAAGGAGCTTCGGGTTGCATTCCTGCTGCCCTGCTCCCAGCCACCTGGCTAGTTTATGCCCCGAAATAACAACACACAAACTGTATTCGTATAAACACTGCCTGGCCCATTTCTATTAATGTGTGTAGCACCGAGGTGTGCTTACTGGGAAGATTCTAGCCTATGTCTATCCTGGGTTGGAGATTCATCACAGCTGCCCAAGAGAGGAGAGGAAATAGAGTCTGAGCTCACTTCCTCTTCCTCCCAGCTTTCTGTTCTGTTTACTCCGCCTACCTAATTTTCTGTCCTATCAGGGCCAAGGCAGTTTCTTTATTTAACCAATGACCTTCCTCCATCACCTTAGCCTGTTGATAGAACAGAACATATTCAGGGAAGACAGAGCTGAATTCTGGGAGGAAGAAGGTAGAGTCAGGGAGATGCCATGGATCTGCCACCAGAGATAGACATTCCAAATCTTTGCCAGTAATCTACTGCCATGTGGGGTTATACAAATTAATAGAAATTGGTTAAATTAAGATGTAAGAATTAGCCAATAAGAAGTTAGGGCTAATGGGTCAAGCAGTGATTTAATTAAAACAGTTTCTGTGTGATAATTTCTGTTCTGGGAGGCCAGGACTAACAAGCAGGCCTAGTGATGTGGGAGTCCCCTCCATGTGTGGTGATTTCCATTAATGAATAAACTTCATTGGCCTATTGATAGGGCAGAACTTAGGTCGGTGGAGAAGACAGAACTGAATTATGGAAGGAAGAAGGCAGAGTAAGGGAGATGCCATGGATCCACCGCCACAGATAGATGTGCTGAAACTTTGCTGATAGACCACGATCTTATGGTGGTTTAAAAATTAATATGAATGGGTTAAATTAAGCTGTAAGAGTTAGCCAATAAGAAGATAGAGTGAATGGGCCAAGCGGTGATTTAATTAATACAGTTACTGTGTGGTTATTTCGGGGCTAAGCTAGCTGGGTGGGGAGACGAACAAGCGGGCCTTCCTCCTACAACTTCAAAAACTCTAGAAACATCTCTCTGCCTGAACAATCATCCAAAGTTCTTCTGTAACATTTCAGATACCTATCTTCAAACTACTGGCCAATAGTATCTGGCAGTCTTTTCCATGAAGTAGGAAATTTAAAAGAGAGTTCTGCCTATATTGGCATTTGTTAGTCACCTTTATTTGTGTCTTGCAGAATGTCTGGAAGATTATTTCATGAAGTAATAAACCCAAAGGACTGTCTCACCTTCTTTAGGCAACTTCAACAGTTATTTTTTTTTGTGGGTCATGAATACCAAGTTCATAAAGCATAACATCATCCAGTCTAAACAAGAGCAGTTTCTTGCCCAAATGTCTAACAAACTCCATAAGGAGTCTTTTACATGTCCATCATCCTCTTGAAGTAGATTGGTACTGCCAGGAACAGATCTGTCTCACTTTCATAAAAAGTATAAATTCTTAAAACATTTTTAATGCCATATTCTGTAGTCTTTGAAAGGTTTGAAGAATGGCTATCCATCTGAAACACATCTCTGTATATCTAGAAAGTCTAACATGACTACAAGCTAAACTATTATAGATCACTATCTATTAACCTGTATTTCTTAATTATACATTTCATTTTTAAAGGAGCTGCAAAAACACAGTACATGAAGGAAGAACAGAAATATACATATGATAAAAGTGACCTAAAATTTCTATTAATAGATCAAAACTATTCATCCCAATGCAAATCTCAATAGCATAACCCCCTTTAAATGTAAACAAACTTTTATAAACAGTCATTTAGGGAATTTTGGCATAGTATTCTTCAAACTGTTTCCTGCTTTTTGTTGGGCAAAGTAACTTTTTAAGATGTTTATAATGACCTTTCAGGGGATCTCAGTCCATCAAACCAAATTAGTAAGGAAGGATTCCACAGGTCCTCATCCTCTGTGGAAACAAAAGAAGAACCACTTTTCCAAAGCAACATATCATTAGACCCAAATTTTGAAATAAAGATATTAAAATATAAAGGTGGGTTTAGCTTCCAGTCCACACAATGAAGTGTCTCTTTGTGCTTAGCTCCTTCATAGACAAAAATTTCAAAGAAAACATAATATACATGATATAGACTTTTTGTGTATTTTCCATATTTACATGGTGAAGACGTAAGTCATAAACAATGCCACACCAGTTTGGAATTATGATTAATAGGGTGGTATTTATTTAAAGGGGAAAAAACTTACAGATCACTGTCAGCCCTCTGCGTAACCAGGAAGGAAGTCAAGTCACCGGCGGAGCAGAAAGTGAAGAGAGAGAGGAGAGGGAAGTGGCCGCTTTTTTAAAGGGAGAGAGACCACGCCCCAAGGGGCTGGTATCTCAGCGGCGATAGGCTGGAGGAGTGGGAGGACCTCCCGTAACACCTCCCCATTTTGTTTAAATAAGAGAGTTCTAAACCTACTATGAAATTATATACAATAAGTACAAATATCCTATTCTAACTAGCTTAGGTCTTGTATAATAAATAACTTGGCCAAGTCATGAGAGAAAAGTAACTACATCTATATAGTCTTCAACCCCATCAAAGATCTGAGAAGGGAAATAATGTTACCTGGTTAATTAGGAAGTTCAATAAAACAACTTCCAAAACATGCAACAAATCACAGAGACAACTAGCTACCTAGGCAATCACCCAAAGTCACATTAGCAGTGTTGAAGCAACCAACTTTGGCTAAGGCCTAACATAACTGACACACCATTTTCAAAGGCAAGCAACTTTTCAAACCTATCTTACCCTGTCTTGGCAGGATAAGACAGTCCTGTTTTATCCATTGATGCATGCTCTGTATCTTTGTCGGTGGTTGAGGTACGGGCATTTCTTTGCCCAAAGGCCAGTTCTGCTAAAAAGAAAGGCTCTAGGTGGAGTGTCTTTGGTGCTCAACATTCTCTCGGGAATAGAGTGGTGTTGCCAGGAGCAATTGTGTCTCACTACCACAAAACTCTGGGTTAGATTAAAGGCCATTTTCTACAGCTCTTTGAAGAAGTTAAAGATTATCTATCTATACTGAGTATAATCTCTATATATCTAAAGAACCTGATTAGTCTAATTATAAATGACAAACTTAGATGACTATTAGTCTATATAATTCTCAATATCTATCTAACTTAAAGATTAAGACAATAAACAACTGTAAAACAAATGAGGACAATGACCTCCAAATATAAACAATGTACAAATATACATTGCAGTAGGTAAATATATATCAATACACAAACATTATATAAGTATCTTAATCAGAGGTAGAAATGTACACAGCAATATGGTAAATATATACAATACAATATATGTCAATACATAAAAATGTTTTAAACAAGGTAGAAACATGCATGCATACAATAGTCAATATAATTTAACTTTGTATCAATATACAAGAATCTATACCAATATATTTGTCTAAAAACAGTAACTCACAATTACAAATCTATTATCCCATCATCCCTCTTTTTTTTTCAAAATGATCCCTGAGCTTATAAAATTCCTCCCCCAACCCTCAATCGTATACTAATTATAATCAACCCCTAAATGATGTCCCTAAACCCAAGGGCAAACTTTACGGGGAGAGGGGACGTTGTCCTCTAGAATTACTTCCAGCTGTCATGGGGGCAACGTTCTTTCTGGGGGATCCTGTGAAAGTAAAATGATGGTTAAATTTCAAGATCAATGTCTTTTAAAATTGCCAATAGTCTCTGAGTATTTTGTGCAGGTCTGGCCAAAATGTTGTATAAGATGTGCACCATTTCAGCTAACCAAGTTGGAACTGTCTTGTGCAGCTGGTACCCAAAGCAGGTCTTGTTGTAGCGCTATCAGTATCATGACATCATATCAACCAGGTGGAGTTGTTGTTATGGGGCCCCATCTTCTTCCTGGAAACTTCAAATGTCACATCAGGAAAAACTCATTGTTCATTATGAAAAACTTAAGCATTAATCATATAGACATATATATATATATATATATATATATATATATATATATATATTCAATGAAAGACATGATAGATATATTCAATAAAAAGTATGATAGACATGAAGAAAAGCAAAGATGTTTTCTAAACTCATATTTCTTTCTGTCCCACATCATGGCTCTTGACATGAGACAGAAACTCCAGAAACTCTGGGTTTTTCTCTTACTAACAGGCTTGGAATTGGAGAGGGACTGAGCCAGAGTCCAACTTCAAAACCAGCTTTATAAATTTAGAAATATGGTTTAATATTACTTACACAACCCATTCAGTTTTCTTGATATTTCCTATCGGGCAGGTATTTTTCCATCTGTCATTATCCAAACATCCAGAGTCCCTTGAATTTCTCAAAGATGAGTGTTTTCCTGTGGAGATAAGAACAGAACCCTGCCCCCATTCTATATGTTTATCTTACCACCTGTATGAATATCATCATTGTGGATGAGTTGTCATTTCTCCTTTCCAAGAGGTTTCTCCTCTTCAAATCGAAACTTTATTAATTTTGATGGTATCCACAATTTTTCTTCTCCTGTGGAAACAAGAGCAAAACCCCTTCCCCAACGTAGCACATCTCCTGGCTTCCACTGAGAGGTCAGCACATCTTTGAAATAAATCGGTTGATTTAGTTCAGCAGACTTTTCCATTATCCAATGTCTTTCTGCTGCTGTCGTTCCTTTCTCATTAGCGTTAAGAAAATTCAAGGTTAATAAAGCATTATGTAATCTATTTCTGGGGGTATTTTCGGTCCCTTTCTGTTTGTTCAGCATATCCTTTATAGTACGATTTGATCTTTCTATAACTGCCTGACCTGTAGGATTATTTGGTATACCTGTAATGTGTTTTATATTATAATAATCAAAAAAGCGTTTCATTTTCTTAGATACATATGCTGGACCATTATCTGTCTTTATTTGCGCAGGTATACCCATGATGGCCATAACTTCCAATAAATGTGTGATTACTGAATCAGCCTTTTCTGAGCTCAGGGCAGTAGCCCATTGAAAACCTGAATACGTGTCTATGGTGTGGTGTACATATTTTAATTTACCAAACTCTATAAAGTGGAACACATCCATCTGCCAGATTTCATTTCTCTTAGTGCCCTTTGGGTTACTCCCTGCAGGCAATGGTGTTTGATTATAGAAAGAACAAGTAGGACATCTCTTTATAATGTCCTTAGCTTGTTGCCAAGTAATGGAAAATTCTTTCTTTAGGCCTTTACTATTGACATGATGCTTCTTATGAAATTCTGAGGCCTTCAACACACTTCCAATCAATAATTGATCAATCTCAGCGTTGCCTTGGGCTAGAGGACCAGGCAGACCTGTATGGGAACGGATGTGTGTTATGTACATCGGACAAAGCCTGTTCCTGATTATGTCTTGTACCTGGATAAACAATGAAGTCAACTCTGTGTCAGCTGGTATAAATTCAGCGGTTTCAATATGCAAGATAACTCTTTCTGCATATTGTGAATCTGTAACTATATTAAGAGGTTCTTTAAAATCCCTTAGCACCATAAGAATGGCATATAATTCTGCCTTCTGGACAGAATTATAAGGGCTTTGTTCCACCTTACTCAATTCATCTGACTTGTAACCTGCTTTCCCTGATTTATTTGCATCAGTATAGAACGTACGGGCTCCAGTTATTGGAGCATCACGTACAATTCTAGGAAGAATCCAATAAGTTCTTTTTATGAGGTTAAGTCTACCACTTTTGGGATAGTTGCTATTAATTTATCCCAAAAAATTAGCACAAGCTCTTTGCCATGGTTCATTGTCTTCCCATAACTTTTTTATTTCTTCAGTAGTAAAAGGCACTATAATTTCTGCTGGGTCTATACCTGCTAGTTGACGAAGTCTCAGCTTACCTTTTATAATTAATTCAGAGACTTTTTCCACATAAGTTTTTAATTTTTTACTTGGTTTATTAGGTATAAATATCCACTCTAAAATAATATCTTCCCTCTGCATTAGAATCCCTGTAGGAGAAATTCTGGAAGGCAATATGACTAGGATGCAGCTAAGATTTGGGTTCACCCTATCCACATGTGCCTCCTGTAATTTTTCCTCAATCATTGTCAGTTCCTTTTCTGCTTCAGCTGTCAGTTTTCTTGGACTATTCAAATCTTTATCACCATCTAAGGTTTTGTTTAAATGGACTATTAGATCAGGTGTTATCCCAACAGCTGGTCGTAGACTGGAAATGTCTCCTAACAATCTTTGGAAGTCATTAAGAGTCTTTAACCGGTCTCTCCTAATTTGTGCCTTTTGCGTTTTAATTTTCTCTAACCCTATTCTGTAACCTAGGTAATTAATAGAATTTCCTCTTTGAATCTTTTCAGGGGCAATTTGTAATCCCCACCTAGGCAAGACTTTCTTTACTTCTTCAAACATCCTTTCTAAAGTATCTTTATTTGAATCAGATAACAAGATGTCATCCATGTAATGATAAATAATGGACTTGGGGAATTGTTTACGAATTATTTCCAATGGCTTACTTACAAAATATTGGCATAGTGTAGGACTATTGAGCATATCCTGTGGGAGGACAGTCCATTGATATCTCCTATTGGGCTGAGAATTATTATAAGTAGGCACTGTGAAGGCAAATTTTTCTCTATCCTTTTCTTGTAATGGTATAGTGAAAAAACAATCTTTCAAATCAATAACTATAAGAGGCCATCCTTTTGGTAACAGAGAAGGCAAAGGAATTCCAGATTGTAGTGAGCCCATAGGTTGAATTACTTTGTTGACAGCTCTTAGATCTGTCACCATTCTCCATTTACCAGATTTCTTTTTTACAACAAACACAGGAGAATTCCAAGGGCTGGTTGATTCTTCAATGTGGTGAGCATCTAGTTGCTCCTGCACCAGCTGTTCCAATGCCTGTAGTTTATCTTCAGCTAGAGGCCACTGTTTGATCCATATTGGCTTCTCAGTTAGCCATTTTAAAGGTAGGGCTGTTGGTACCTCTAAAGGTTTGGTATTTGCTGTATGTTCTTGTACAGCCTGAATGGCTGGTGACCTTTTTCCATAATACCTCATCATATACTTCCCAGAATTATGAGTTCCTGGAACTACAGGAATGTTAATCTGGGTATTCCATTGCTGTAGCAGGTCACGGCCCCATAAATTTATGGCAATATTGGCTATATATGGCCTTAGTCTTCCTATTTGCCCTTCGGGCCCTATGCATTCAACCCATCTTGTGCTTTGTTTTACACGAGATAGGGTTCCAATTCCCAGGAACTGAACATCTACCTCTTGAAGAGGCCAATTCGGATGCCAAGATTCTGGGGTAATGATACTTACATCCGCACCTGTGTCTAATAAGCCTTCAATAAAAGTGCCATTTATACAGACTCTTAGCTTTGGTCTTTGATCATTAATAGAAGTCTGCCAAAATATATGTTTACTCTGTCCAACTGGGTTTTTTGACTCATCCTCCACATGGATTTCATCATTTAGACCAGTATTACTTTTTACAGCAGAAATTGGAGCTTTTAATTTTCTTGGTGAGGCACGTTCTCCACTGTGACTGGGAATGACTGGGCCACTGTTGGCTTGGGGGCCTGCGAGAGGCCCCTCAAGGGGTTTCCCGACGGTATCGGGTTGCCTTGTTTGTCTGTTGTTGACCTGCATTCATTGGACCAATGTCGGCCTTTACCGCATCTCCTACATATACCTGAAGGCCTAGGTCTCCTATTTTTGTCATTCCCAGAGGAGATAATATTCCTAGAAATTCTGTGCCTGCAATCCCTTTTCAGATGTCCTAATTTACCACAATTAAAACACCTGGCAGTTTGATGTCTCCTCATTGCTGTGGAAATCGCTTCTCCTACCCAAGATTCATCGTTATAGCTAAACGTCTCAACATTCATCGTATGCTGAATCCATTCATCCATAGGTGCTGATCTAGACTTTAAAGGCCCAATTATCTTTTTGCATTCTATGTTTGCATTCTCAAAAGCTAGAGATTCAAGAAGTATTCGTCTAGCTTCTGGGTCTGTTACCCCTATGTCCAGAGCCTTAATTAATCTTTGCAAAAAGTCAATAAAGGGTTCTCTCTGTCCCTGCCTAATTCTGGTATATGATTCAACCCTTTTTGCTGGATCTTGTATCCTATTCCAAGCATTTAAAGCTGCTTGGTGACATAGACACAGTACTTCATCATCATAAAGAGCTTGGACCTGTGGATCAGCATATTCTCCTGCACCAAGAATTTGATCTTGGGAAACCTCAATACCTTTTGCTTTTCCTTGCTGTTCCATATGTTTGGATTCTTCTCTGAAATAAATTCCAAACATCAAGGAAGGTCCATTATCTAAAACTGCAGACACTAACTGATGGAAATCATGGGGGGTAGCTCTAGCATTAGAAGCCTTATCATTTCCTTTACGTATGCAGAGTGCAAGCCAAAATTAACAATAGCTTGCTTAATTTCTTTTAGATCATTCATTGCTATTGGCGTCTATCTAGCTTCTCTGACTCCCTTTGAGCCTTTAGAAGTTGACGCTTTGTCAGAATTAAGTATAGGGTATGCTGCTAAAACCTTTGGTAAGCCAGTTCTAATAGCTGGTGTTGGCATTGTATCCTGTCCTTGTGCCTTATTACTCTGTTCACCAGCTCCAATCATTTCTTCAATCATTTCAAGTCTTTTTATTATTGTCTCTTTTGAATCCTTAATCTCCTGACCTGCATGAGTTTCTAGTAAAGATTGTATGGTTCTTAGGAGTGCCATGATCTTCCTAAATGATAGAATATGCAAAAGAATACTGAAACCTAGTAACCAGTAAATTAAGTTATCCCCATAGTCATATAAACCTTGCATGATATAACCCATTGTATTGGTACCCAGAACAGTAAAATTCGCGTTGGAAACGAGAACTGCCATATTACCTATTATCCAGCAGGTGGCGCTGTTGCCAAGTCTCCAGGAAAACACGGTCCTGTTTCAGAGTCCTCCTAGTATTTGTTAAAAACTGGAAAATGTAAGTTGCTCAACAAAGTAAATGTAATTAAATCAATTCCAGAGATGGAACCAGAAACCAGAATCCAGGGGTAGAGAAGAGCAACCTGGAAGCTGCTTATGCCTCCACGTGACAGAGTCACCCTGAGGGGTTGCAGCTTTCAGCAACCGCGTGCTCTGGTTCGTGCCACTTAAGAGCTGTGCTTGCAAGGGAGATTTAAAAACGACTCAGAAAAGAGCAAACCAAGCGGGCAGAGACTACGCGGGCCTGTGGAGTTTAAATCCCACGTGGGGAGGCCAAGGCCGCAGCCGCAAGGCACAGGCGGCAGCTGAGGAAGGGAGGGCTCCCGCCAAGCCGCGGCCGGCAGCTGAGCGGGGAAAGGAGAGGTTCTAAAACCAAACGTTGGGTGCCAATTGAAGATGTAAGTCATAAACAATGCCACACCAGTTTGGAATTATGATTAATAGGGTGGTATTTATTTAAAGGGGAAAAAACTTACAGATCACTGTCAGCCCTCTGCGTAACCAGGAAGGAAGTCAAGTCACCGGCGGAGCAGGAAGTGAAGAGAGAGAGGAGAGGGAAGTGGCCGCTTTTTTAAAGGGAGAGAGACCACGCCCCAAGGGGCTGGTATCTCAGCGGCGATAGGCTGGAGGAGTGGGAGGACCTCCCGTAACAACATGGCTTATTTTTCTTTACTCCTTTTAATCTATGACTGACTGTACTCTGTCTCTTTAAAGACTTCATATTATTTTGTTAAGAAACTATTTGCTTCTTTTTATAACTATACTCTTTTTCTTCTCTCTCTCAAGTCTACATACATTTATCCAACACTATGACCCATTTAGAAGTTTTTTCACCTAAATCTCCCTTATTGTGTCTTATTGTGTATCTGTAATCATTTTCTGACCAGTATCACCTTGTTATGCTAAGTGGTAGTGACTAGAGCTAACACGGCCCTGCCTGCTTGCTCCACCTAGTCCAACATGATGGAAGCATGTTTGCTGCCTCTGAGAGCCATGCACATTGCCTCATTTTTAGGCACTCAGAGGGTCTATGCTGCCATTAAGTAAGCTGTAGCACTCTGCTCACAAAACCTTTTTAAATTCCCCATTACTAGACCCCCTGAAAGAATCATTGCTGTTTGTGCCAGCAAACTAGGATGCCACAATTTTGAAACCACACATCATTTTGTTTTATTTTTTACTTTTCTGCTACCACTGAATCAGAAAGACCTCTCTTAAGGAAGCTTCTGCACGCTTCCAGCCAAAACCAAAAATGCAGCTAAACTTTGTTTTGTGTGTGTGTGTCTACAATAACTTTCCAAGCTTTCTCAGGTTTTACGGGGATGTAGTCAGACATATTGGTGTGTCAATCTGTTGGGAAACCCCTTTGGATCCTTAGACAGAGCAGTATACAGATAACTATTGAGACTTCTCCCTAAAATAACATAGTTCATGGAGTTATTTGAAAGAACATCAGACAAAAAATCCATCACAATTGTACATAGCTTTCTGAGCCACTAAAATTGTCCTCTAACTAACTGTTCACATCTCACAGCTGTTAAATGGTGGACAATTTGTTATACAATAATAGATAATATACAATATTGTATAATATAGTACAATAAGGTTCTTGAAATTATTGTCTTTGTTTGAATATTTTGCCAACATTTTTTGCCTAAAGTTCATTAAAAACAGACACTCCATGAATTTGAAGATGTGCAAATTGCAGATTATATTCATGTTATCTAAATCAATAGCTAAAATGAGCTTTTTGTTGCTTTTATAATAAAAAACTCTAATGGGCTACATTCACAGTATTCCTATTCCTATTATAATAAAAAATCCACTCTTTTTTATTATAAACAAATACTCAAAATATGATTACAGTATATAAAGTTTATTAGTCAGAAGAAAAGACATGTTAGCCCAACTATACCACAATGATTCTAATTTTATTGAAATTATGTACAATGAACTGAAATTTTAGTTCTTGGAATCAAATTAATGTGTTTTTAGTTATACTTCTATTTTTTATAAACTAATTTTTTTGTATGAAACACAGAGTTATCGGTGAAATTACTATAATAAATTAAGAGAAAAATTATCATTTAATGCTTTTGATATATTTAAACATATATTTATAGATTATTTGATTTTAGCTAAAAAACATTTTAATTTGTTAAACTGTAGAGATAGTGAGTGAAGCTAATTGTTCTGGATAAATCCCAAATCAAGACTATGGGATATATGATTGACATATCACCACTTCAATAAACCTGTGATTTATTTCATGACTTTTTCAGGCCAACTTCTTCTTAAAAGTTTTTCAAGTTTTTCTGGTTACAATTGAGGAGAAAATATTTTGATTAATAAATGGAAACTGGTATTCTTTGAATTGTGTTTTGAATGTTCTTCCATGTAATAATTATAGCATCTATATACCTACATTTAGTAGGTATTATGTTTCCACTTTGTAGAAGGAAAAGAAACAAGCAATTGGTTATTTAAGACAATTGGTAATGTCCAGTCCTAGGAATCAAATCCTTTAGTACAATATATTAGATAAAATTTACAAAGTGAGGTAGTCTTAAGCCAAAGATTTAGCACTTCAAGTAGCAAATAAGATACATATCTATATCCATGCATATATAGAGAGATACATAGAATTGATAGATATTGATTGATGATAGATACATACAGATATAGATATATAGAGAGAGATATGAATTATAGATATATAAAGATATGCATGATAGGTATAGATATTTAGAAGTGCTATGGATTGAATTATGTATACATTCTCACTCTAAATTCCAGAATTCTAATAGGTCTGAATTGGAAATTGATTGCTATGTTAGTCACATTTTTCATCTCTGAAACAAAATATATAAAGAATCATTTAAAGGGATATGGGATTTACTTCCAATTATAGTTTGAAAGTACATAATGCATCATAGCAGGCAATAAACAATGGATATCATGACAGTTAGATGCTTCTTGCATCTCAAACTTTCCTAATGTGCACAATCTGAAAAAAACAGCACTAACAACTATGGACCAACTATTAAAACACAAAACCTATGGGGAATATTTTCCATTGAAACTATAACATTTAGAAGTACTTATTTCTGATGTAGCTCATTAGGATGAATCCATTAGCATAAGTAGTAGTCCAATATTACTGTTGTACCTATAAAGACAGAAAATTTGAAGACAGAAACATAATTCAGTGAAAAAAATATGTCAATAGACATGGGAAACACAAACTATAGAAAAACCTAAGAGAAAGATATGAAATAGGTGCTTCTTTCTTAGGCATTAGAAATAACAAACTATTTCAATGTAAAGTTTTACCTAAACAGTGGTTTGATCCATCTGATAGAATCAAAATTTGAAGAGGGAGGTAGGTTTATATATTCAATTTATCCAGTGTCACACTCCATTTTCTCACCACCATAAATTAAATAGCTACAATTCATAATTATGTTTGGCCTCATCACAAACCCAGAACAGCATTGCCAACTGACCATAGACTAAAACTGTTACTACAATAAAGCTTTAAACCTTTGCACTATTTTTCTCATTTACGCTGTCACAAAGGTATGTGAGAAAAATTTACATAACTGTTTTCCATGGCATAAGAAGGTTTATTCAAATTAGTGGTTCTTTGTATTACTTATCAAATACAAAGGAAAAGTAATTTAATTATGCAAATGATTATGTAGTATTTATGAAAAGTTGCTCAAATTCCATGATTTTTTCTGATTCAAAGCAGAAACTATTACTTCAGAATAACACGTAAAGGTAATATTAGAGGACCCCCAATCTAGTAACACTTTACCAAGTGATTTATCCTTTTTTTATTTGTAAACTCATTTGAACAAATTCTTATAAAGTTATGTATTGTAACAGAGGTTTACTTCTTTAGTTGTGATTATCTCAAACTCATTGAACTTCAAGTATCCATTCATAAGATTCATTTCCTTATTGAGAAAAGCCAGTTTAACAGTGACCATAGCCTTCCACTTGCAGCTCCTACTAAGGATAAAACCTTCTTAATCTTTACTTTCCCCCCTACAGTATCAGAAAAAAGAAAAAAAAAACATTCAATTTAATATACATTCTACAATTTGTTCTTTCTATAATTCACATGCTTTTGGTCACTCAAGGTGGTGTAGTTATTTTACATTTTTTTCCCCTTTTTAGGGACCTACCATACAGCTCCCAAATAAATACACAGAGACATATTCTTATGAATGCCTGGCCTTATCTTGGCTTATTTCTACCCAGTTTTTTTTAACTTAAATTATCTTTAAATTAAACTTTAATAACTGAGCTTTTTCCTTTCTCTATTTGTGCATATCTTCTATATCTTTCTTATGTTGTATCTAGTTGTGTGGCTGTGTGACTGGCTTACAACATTCTCCTCTCCTTCTTTTCTTATTTCTCCCTTTTTTCATTTTCCATTGTATTTATTCTTTCTGCCTGTCAGCTCCAGCTTTCCCTCTTCTGCCTAGAATATTGGGCATACAGTTATTTATTAGACCAATCAGGTGTTTCAAACAGGAAAATTAACACATTTTTAGAGAATTAAACAATTCAACACACAAGAATTCAACACATCTTTGTATCATTAAACATGTTTCATAGCATAAACAAATATACCATATCCTTATCTAATATTCCACACCAAGGCTATCTTCCATCTTTGATGTCTATGTCTTCTTACCATAATAAATGATTCTACTTAATTCAAAAGTTCAAATATTTTCCAGCCTGAGAGAAAATTTACTTGATTTTGTGTATTTTATTTTCAGTACAATTGAACTTAATTTCCTACCATAATCAAATACTTTATAAATAGTTCATAATCAGAGTATATAATATCATGTTTCTTATGCTTTACTCAGTATAAAGTGTTTAGGTACTTACTAGGAATAGACACATAAAAATCAAGGTATATGGTCTTTCTATTCTACTGAACAATTGATGAATTTGGCCCTGACAATAAATACCATTTTTCTTCAAAATCTCTGGTCTGGCCTCAAATTCACAGAGATCTGCCTGTTTCTTCCTCCCGAGTGCTGGGATTAAAGGCTTTCACCACCACCGCCCAGCTCAAAATCTCTGGTCTGATATACAGTAAAAGAAAAGTAGATATTCTCATATTCCAGTAGTGAAAAATGAAGAAAAAATATAAAAGCAACTCAAATTTCCATGAATAGGTGTTTGAGTAAAAGTAATTTCTAGTATATAAAGAAAATCAATCATTTAAAGCCGTGTGTAGCAGAAATGGTACACTGAAGTTTTGTGTACACCATTATATACAAAAGGCATTGATCAACTACCAAAGAGAGAAATTAGAGATATCTCTTTTACATATGGTGATGGCATAATTGAAGCACCTTTTAATTTCACTTTTTTTTAAAATGGATCATGCAGGCAATTCCCTTAAAACATATAACACTAGTCCCTTTTCTTATATATATTTCTATAATCTCTCCATGGTGTTGGATGCCATTCTGTATACAATGAATAGGTTTTATTACCATTAGTCAATAACAAAGCTACTTTGGCCTATGGCAAGATAGAATATAGTAATGGTGGAAATCAAAACATATAGTAATAAGAGCGGCGGCGCTGCATCCCCAACACCCCAGCCGCCTACTCGGCTAGCTTTTGCCCCGAAATAACAACACACAAACTGCATTCATTTAAACACTGCTTGGCTCATTTCTACCTAGCCTCTTCTAGGCTAACTCTCGCACCTGGACTAGCCCATTTCTTATCATCTGTATAGCACCGGTCTTACCGGGAAGATTCTAGCCTAAGTCCATCCTGGGCCAGAGCTTCATAGCATGCATCTTCCCTGGAGCGGGGAGCATGGCATCTATCTGGGCCTTTAGCTTTTGCCCTTACTGGCTAATTCTGATATACCGATCAACCCATCTTTAATAATCTGTGAGCACCGGTCTTACCAGGAAGATTCTAGGTCAGAGCTTCATCGCGTGTGTCTGCCCGGGAGCGGGGCATGGTGTCTCTCTCTGAGGCGTCTTCTCCGGAGAGGAGAGCTGTCGAGTCTGACCTCACTTCCTCTTCCTCCCAGCGTTTTGTTCTATTTACTCCTCCCACCTATCTTCTAACCAATGAAATGGGCCAAGGCAGTTCCTTTATTAGCCAATGACCTTCCTCCATCAAAAACAGATACAAGGAAAAAAAAAAACAGAATATGGGAGACATTTGAGGCCACTGGGGAAGCAAGATGTGAAGTAACAAACCGTAAGCCTCATGGTAAAATATAGAATAACAGAAATATGTTAATTTAAATTGTAAGAGCTAGTTAATAATATTCTGAACTAATAGGTCAAACAGTTAATAATTGATATTAAGCCTCAGAGTGGTTATTTTGGAGCTTGTAGGTGGGATAGAACCCTCCAGTTACAAATGGTGTGCCAATGTGAGACTTTGGAGTTATGCAAATGATTATGCAGTATCTATGTAAAGTTGCTCAGATTTCATGAATTTTCCTGACTCTTAGGGTACAAACAAATGCAAAGCAGAAACAATTACTTCAGAAGAACATATAAAGGTAATACTAGAGGAATCCCCAATATAGTCATACTTTACTATGGAAATAGGGCCTAAGAAGGCTTTAAAAAGTTCTAAATGCACGTAAATGGAGCTGTACTGGGCTTCCTAGTTTCATGGTCTCACGCCAGCAGCAGCACAGTGACATGTTGTCAAACAGCTACCTATAAGATGGTGTTAGGCAGCAGCCACCAAGAGCTATGTGGCATGGCAGGTTTTTACAGTCTCACATTAGCATTGGCACAGAGAGGCTAATCAGCCAAGAGCTGTGTGGTGGGTTTAACTTTTGTTCATATAGACAAAAAACTTCTGTGGGCCGACTGCATTCTACCTGATGACAGTATGGACAGGTGCCTAAGCATGATGCTCATTGCTACCTCCACCATTTTGAAAAGTCATAAAGGGCAGAACCAGCAGTCAAAGTAGCTGCTTTGGTCCTAGTCATTTACCTAGCCCACTTACCAGTTTAAAATAGTGATCAAAAGTTACAAATACATAATAAAGGCAGATTCAGACAAAATAACCCTGTACAGGTAACAGGGTGTTTTAAAAATGTACGTAGGCTTAGGAGAGAGAGGAAAAGTGGTATAAGTCATTATGAAAAGGAATAGTTTTAACAAATAAAACAAAATCTTTAAAGATAAAGTAAAAGTAATATTAAAAGCCATATGGAAAATACCCAGAGTCTGAATTATGTATACTATTCTGTTTTCTTTGATTTTTGACTGTTAATAAAGTAACTGCAGAGAAACATTTGATTGTAGGAGCTGCTAAGCTAAACGAAGATAATGGTATCTTGACATAAAAAAATTGGGACTAAGTATATATTACTTTGGAAAAGAGGTTTTACTTTTGTTTACACCAAAGATGAAAAGCTACAGATTTCTTACAGGCTAATATGGTTTGATCAAGTAAAAGGCTGTCAGAGTTCTCTATGAGTATGAAGGTCCAGGGGATCCAATATTCAGAACACCTTAAAGACAGCTGACTGATATGACACAGGATTTAATTGTAATTATAAATTTTCTCAGGATTCTCATAAGAGTACCAACACCTTCAATCGGCAAGAAGTAGTATAGAAAACTATGTCCAAATTACTAAGTATTTATATTTTTGTTCCCATTTAAAGGGGGCATTGTTATAAATGACTAATGGTCATAGTCAATCTCCTTCTAAAGTAAAAAGAGGGATATGATACACAAATGATGAAAGAAAGGTAGATTATTAAATCTACTTTAATACAAAAAACATCTGTTGATCTCAAAATACATTACATTGATATGGATTTTGATTTATTGATACAAATTTAAGGTAAATTTTGTTATTATATATATATATATATGTTTAAGGTATTATGGTTATACAGCTCATTTAAAAAATTGACATTTATTTAAGAAATACAAATTAATAATCATCTATAATAGTTAAAATTATAGACATGCTAGTTAGGTTTTCTAAATATGCAAAGATATATTTCAAATAAATAGGTAATCTTCAAAAATTTCAAAGACCTTCAAATTATTGCATTTAAAATGCTTTAAGAACTTAGACTTGTCTTGAAAGAGAGACAAATCTATTTCTAGCAGTGCCAAATTAGTTCACGAGGATTATGGGTATTGAAAAAGCTGGTTATGTAGTTTGTATACTTTGTTGCAAGGCTTGCGATTTGGCCAAGAACCTGCTCTTGCCTAGAAAGCTTGATTGTATGCTGCATAAACTGCAGATGCAGGACCCACTGAAAAATGACTGTGAAACTTGCCTAAACAAGATGGGACAGTCCTTCAGGGTTCCTGCTTCATGAAAGTTTCTGCCAGATATTCTACACGATATAGACAGAAATGACTGACAAACTGCCAATATAGGTCAGACAGTCTTTAAAATTTCCTGCTTCATTGAAAAGTCTGCCATATAACAGGGGCTTATCTATAGGCAGAAGATGGATGCCCCAACATTACAGAAGAACTTTGCATGACTGTGTCAACATTCAGATGTCTCTGTAATTCCTAGAGTTTTGGAAATTCCTTGCAATGCACTTCATGTTCACTTAGGTAACATACCCTTCTGGGGTCTTGAATAGAGTTGAAGACTAGATAGTTATAATTATAGTTTTCTTTATTTATAATAATTGACTAATTAAATATAAAACTTTAGACTCACAAATATAGAATAGATGATAGAATATTTTCTTTAGTTTTGCTAAATACAAATAAAATAAATATAACTATAATTGTTGCTTGATATGTTTTGTTGTATGCAATTTTATAAAGATAAAATTTGAACCTTCCTTTTTAATTAGACAAAAAAAGGGGATGATATGGGAAGTCTCTCTGTATGCTGTCAATATGTTTTATTACAATTGGTGAATAAAAAAGTGCTTTGGTCTATGGCAGGACAGAATATAGCTAGGTGGGAAAAAACGATAAAGGCAAAAGAAAGCAGAATCTGATAGATGCAAGCAGCCACTGGTACTTGAATAACTAAATGCTTCTACAGTAGGAAATTTTCTCAACCCTTGATGGAGAAGAAAATAAAGTCCAGTTTCTGTTTCCAGCACAGGACTCATCATCAAGTTGGTATAAACTATGCACAGGTCAGAGAAACCACAAGGCACCTGCCAATGTAAACAAGTTTCTCATGTAAAGAACCTCCTCAGGTTAGACTAAAGTTTCATCTGGGCCATGAATAAGGTAAAAGGTGTACCCCATGAGGCACACAGTCAAAACCCACCTTTGGGCCATATTAGTCACTAGGGTAGTGAAACACAATTAAGATGACGGCTCTTAAAACATTACGCTCGTAAATAATAATGAAGAATTTAATATATTATTTCAATATGTAAATTAATAATATATCCATATATACAACTTCAATAGTGTCATATGACAGAGTTCTAGATTTTTGCTGTATGTTATATTGATATTTAAGTATACTGAACTGTGTACTTAATAATTGAGCTTGCAAAAAATGTAATATCCCATGTAAGGGTACTTGGAAAAGCCCCAAGACCCCAAAAGACAAATATTGCTTGGCTTATCTCATAGAGTAAATGTACATTTTTAGAGCAGAGAAAGACATGAGAGTATAAGGAGACCAATGAGAGCATAAAACAAATAAATGAGAGAGTGAATATAATCAGTGTCCGTTGTATATAGAAGAGCAAGGTCATAACAAAATTCATTATTTTTGAATAATCAATATACTAATAAAATTTTTAAAGTGGGCTATTAAAGTCATATGTATCATTTGTGCTTTTATAGGTATATGCATAGTATTTAAGAAATGATTTATACCAAAATGGTAAAATAATGTCATAGTTTTGTGCATTCATATATATGAAACTAAATGGACATATAAACAATAAGATTTCTTGAAATTTTCTTGAAGTTTATCTTTTACTATGTTTCCAAATTTTTATTTTAATTTTTATTAATTTTTTATTTTATTTTATATATCAATCACAGTTTATCCCCACTCTTCTCCAGTTCCATACCCCTACCTCCCTTCTACCCCCATCCAATTCTCAAAAAGGGCAAGGCCTCACATAAGAGTCAGCAAAGCCTGGTAGATCAAGTTGAGGCACTACTAAGCTTCTCCCCTTCCTAATTTTTCTGAAGTGGAATTACGCTACATTTAAAACAAACAACAAAATTGATTTGACATCAGAATTTGCATCATGTCACCTTTGTTCTCAAATATGTGAAATCATGTCACCTTTGTTCTCAAATATGTGAAATCAAATAAAACAGTCCTCATCAGAAGACAAAATTACTACAGTTGAGAATCAGACTTCATTTAAAGCATGGATTTATCAAAAAACTGCACATATTTTTAAATTACTTCCACTGTTCTTTGTTTTTTGTAAGCACAACTTCTACTAAAGTTGAGGATCAGACATCATTTAAAGCATGGATTTATCAAAAACTTGCACATATTTTAATATTACTTCTACTGTTCTTTCTTTGTTTATGTAAACACAATTTTCTCATCTTTAAGGTATCTCAAAACACAAAGAGCTTTATTGTTCTTCTCTGGTTTTGCTCAAAGGCAACTGAGAAGTATTTTCCACACCCATACTTCAAACAGCACACTAGCTACAGATATCTCACAAAATCTGCCCCTATTAAAGACACTTCCTTTGATACTGATTTTACTAGATATAGAAATATAATTAGACATTATATACTAATGGTTTTAATGGTTATCGACTTAATAAAATTTAAAATTCCCTATGGAAACAGATGGTTGTGCATGTCTGTGGTAGATTATCTATGTATGTTAGGTCAATTCTATGTAAAGATTGTAGTATTAGGAGTGGTGAGCTGCGTCTCCACCAGCCAGCTAGTTTATACCCAAAATAACCACACAGAAATTGTATTAATTAAACACTGCCTGTCCCATTATTTCTAGCCTCTTAATGGCTAACTCTCACATTCTGCTTTTACTCATTTCTGTTAATTTGTGTGTCACCATGGGATCGTGGCTTACCTGGAAAGATTCAGTACGTCTGACCTGGTGGCTGGCTCCATGGAGGCTCTCTCTGCCTGCCTTCTTCCCAGAATCATGTTCTGTCTACTCTGCCCACCTAATTTTCTGTCCTATCAAAAGGCCAAGGGAGTTTCTTTATTTAAACAATGAAAGTAACACATATACAGAAGTTTTTTTTCTGTTTAAACATTTCCCCTTTTTCTGTTTAAACAAAAAAGAAAGGCTTTCATTTTAACATAGTAAAATTACATATAACAAAACAGTTATAAAGCAAGAATTACAGTTACAATATTTATATCTATTTTATCTTTTATCATAACTAAGGAAAACTATAACTATCCATTCTTCAATTCCATCAGATACTCCAGAAGGATATAATATTACCCAAGTAAACAACTTCCAAAACTCTAAAAATGACAGAGACATTTCACCAAAGATGATCCTAAATTCTGGAGATGTCATTATACAGCTAGAGTTCCAGGGAGAATGTAAGCTAAGAACAAGCATTGTTTGCTCTCTACTTTCTGATTTTTAGTGTAATATATGTAATATAGACCACTCCTGGTTTTCTTTCCTTGTCTTCTTTGCTATGATGGACTGTATCCCTAGAACTGTTATCTAAAATAGATCCACAATTAGAAGAGCAACTTAGGTACATTTATTTTGCTAAACCTGACAATGTGCTTCTCAGGCCTTTGGGCCTGGTTTTCAGCAGAATGCAAAGGACTTTAAAACATTGATGTATTAGTTATGGCTAACGTTGTGATGAACCATCATACTAAAAATCAATTTGGGCAATCAATTCTGCTTACATTTTCAGGTAACACTCTGTTTTAGGGCTTTCTATTGCTATGAATTGACATCATAATCATAGCAACATTTAATTGGGTCTGGCTTACAATTGTCCAGAATTGTCATGGTGGCATGCTGTGAGATGGTTCTGGAGAGTCAGTGAGAGTTCTATTTCCCAGTTCTCAGGCAGCAAAAAGAGAGAGTAAGCCAATGAGCCTGGGCTAAGCTTCTGAAGCCTCATAACCTGCTCACAGTGACACACTTCCTCCAACAAGGCCATACCTATTTTAACCAGGCCATATTTCCTAATATTTTCAAATAATGTCATTTCCTGTGAGCCTATAGGAGCCATTTTCATGCAAAACGCCATCACTGAAGGAAGTTGTGATAAGAATTTATATAGTATAGAAATGTAGAGGCAAGAGCTGGTGCAGAAGCCATGGAGAACTGCTTGTTATTGACTTGCTCTTAGTGGCTTGTTCGGCCTGCTTTCTTATAGAACTTAAGACAGGTAGCCCATGATCAGAACCCAGGACTACCAACATTAATCACTAATTAAGGAAAGGACCTATAGTCTTGCCTAGATGAAAATTTTATGGAGTTATTTTCTCAGTTGAGGTTCCCTTCTCTCAGATGACTCTGGATTTTGTCAAATTGACATAAAAACAAGCCACAATCATTTCTTTTAAAACCCTAGCATGGTGGAGAGAATGTTCTTTTGGTGGTTTGGTCTTGATTTGGTTTACTATTTTCTTGTTCTAGCTTGATTCTTCTTCCTTGGACTAGTAAAGTTATTTGTGCCATTGTATATTGGATCTATGTAACTAGTTTTTTAAAGTTATAGTAGTTCACAGTTAGGAGATTGCCTAAATCTCAAAAGCTGCTCTCTACATACACTTTTAACAGTGCTGAAAGTGTTAAAAATAATGGGTACTTTTGAAGATGGAGTGAATAGTTTTGCATTGTGATATGAACTTGGAACAAGGGATGTTGCAATGTTATGTCTTAAAGATCATTATATTTTTGTGTCAAGTTGATGGGAGGCATCATTGTGATGATTAATCTCGGTACCTAATGTGATAATATATAGAATCACCCAGGAGGTGGGCCTTTGGTCATGACTGGTGTAGGGTTGTTATGTTTAGGTTAATTAATGTGAGAATAAAAGCCCAATGTGGGTAGTGTCATTTTATAAGTTGTTGCCCACACTGAAAAAAAATAAAAGTGAGAACATCACTAATGTGAATAGTAGCATATAGAGGTTATGAGGTCCTTGTGATCACATATAGCACTAGGGGAAACAGGAATAATAAATATACATTCTTTTCTCTTCAATAAAAGACATGTATACATGTTTCTGCCTGGAAAGATGGGAATGGATATAATTAATAACTTTGTGATCTTTGCTATCTGTAGGGCCAGGTATCACCTGAACCCCTCAGAGGTTCCAGATACTTCCTAGACTCCTGAGCATTGTTTCCCAGTCAGTAGAACCTATTCTTATGAAAGAAGTAAATGACATGTGCATTGCAAAGGAGTTTTGACACAGTTATGCCTTAAGCTTCATTGTGATAAATTGTCACAGGAAACTTTTTTGAGACATTGTACTATGTTTAAATATGTTAAAAATAAACTGTTCAGGGAAGAAATTTGAACCAATACCAGCTAATAAAGTCATGTTGAACTTTATTTCCTTTTTGCCTCATGAGGATTATTTCATTGCCAGCCATGGTGTTCGCAGGTATTCTTTCCCAACACACACACACATACACACACACACACACACACACACACACAGAGAGAGAGAGAGAGAGAGACAGAGAGAGACAGAGACAGACAGAGAGAGAGAGAGAGAGAGAGAGAGAGAGAGAGAGAGAGAAACAGAGAGAGAAACAGAGAGAGAAACAGAGAGAACTGTTTCATGAGGCATAGTCCCAGACTGTGAAATGAAAATAGAAAAAGGGAGAAAGCAAGCTATCGACAAGAATCTACTGTTTTCTGCTTCCTGAGTATAAGTGTGCTATTATGAGTCATTTGTTGGTTGTACCACCATGCCTTTCCAATTTTATGTACTGGAAATGTAGCCTCCTTATGTTGATCTTGTCAACATTTTTAATCACAGCAATGAGACAAATGTTAATGGTGAAAATTTAAATGACAGCTTTAAAGTGACGCCACTCCTGCCTAGACTGCAATAGAAGGCATGTATGTGACATGAAACAGTGAAGAAATGAGTAAGGGGATAGAATGGGGACAAATGTTGCTCATTTTTCTCCACTTTTACACAACAGAGAATTTTATGTCCTTCGTTGTGAAGCTACCAAAGCATTCCCACTTGTGTCTAGCCTCTTCACCCTTACAATCTTGCTCAGAGAAATACTAATATTCCTCTTCATCCCTGTCATCTTTTTAAATGCCTTTATAACAACAGTTCCTTTTTATTTTAATTTTTTATTTTACTTACCAACCTCAGTTTCCCTACCTCCCCTTCTCCTGCTCTCCCACTCTTCTCCCCTTCCCAGCCCCTTCCACTCCTCAGAGGGCATAAGGCCTCTTTGGGGAATCAAGAAAGTCTGGCATACCAAGTTGACGCATGACCAAGCCCTTCCCCACTGTATCAAGGCTGAGCAACGCATCCCACCATAGGGAATGGGCTCCAAAAAGCCAGTTCTTGGATCTTGGATAAATTCTGCTCCCACAGTCAGGGACTTCTGCAACAGATCAAGCCATATAATGTCACCCACATTCAGAGGGTTTAGTTCAATCCTATGAAGGCTCCTCAACTGTCAGACCAGAGGATGTGAGCTCCCTCTAGCTTAGATTAGCTGTCTTTGCAGTTTCCCCATCATGATCTTCACCTCCCTTGCTCATGTGATACCTCTTCCTTCTCTTCAACTGAACTCCAGGAGTCAATCCCAGTGCTTGGTTTGGGTAACTGCATCTGCTTCCTTCAATTACTGGATGTAGGCTCTATGGTGACAATTAGGGTACTCACTAATCTGATTATAGTGGAAGGCCAGATCAGACACCCTCTCCAACATTGCTATGAGTCTTAGCTGGGGTTTCAATTTGTTCCTTATGGAAATGATCATTCCACAATCTAATTCTTTTTCATCGTTCTTTTCCACCATTTCTACCCTTTAAACTCCATTTAAACATTTTAAATCATCATCATTTTTAAAGACAATAAAAGTATGGGTATGTGTGTATATTTGAAAATGCAGGGGACATTAAGTAAAGTGGGCAATATATGACAATGTCTACACCGCTGCTTCAAAAACTAGTGATTGTTTCCCATTAGAACACCTCCTTTTCCTCTTTATCATACCTCAGATGCTAAACATATCTTTGAGAAAATTTAAAATTTTAAACTGACAGAATCATTTTCATTGTTTATCATCTCATACTTATTGGAAGAATGTAAATAAAAATTTCCTTTGTGTGGAGTGAGATCTATGCTACCAGCCTACATTTGGCTTTCTATAATTTTGAACCTGTTGAAGGAATAATTATAGAAGTATAATAGCATAAAAGAATATTGAAAAAGATAAATTATGAGTCATGATACCTAACTTACCCATTACTCCATGCCATAAACCTAGGAAAAGGCAAGTCTAAGAGAAGAATGTCTATTTGACATATGTAGGAATGACATCAAGGGTTTCAGGAAGTCCAGTATTATCAGTCACTCCTTTCTTCCTCTTTCTCAGAAACAGCAGTTTCACACCTCCAAATTACTATGATTTGGACAGTGAGAAATATCAGAGAAAATAGTTGTTGATTGTACTCAAGCACCACAACCCATTTGATTCTTATATTTTCTAAAAGGACTATCTAATAGTGAATAAGATAGAAACTAGGCAACCATGCATGCTATTTACTAGTAATTAGCATCAGAAAACACCTTGACATTAGATCTTAGTAAACACTGAAGGAGGACACTAAAAAGAAATCCCACACCAGCTCAGAACTGAGTAAAATAAAGGGTTATTTATGTAGGGGTAGACTGACAGTGCACAGTCCTCTGCACAAATCTCGCAGCCTGAAGAGAGAAGAGGAATGAACACTTTACATGGCATTTATAGTACAAGAGACCATCCTCAAGTGGGCTGGTAACTGAAAGGCTGCTGGGTGAAGGATCTTCTACAGCAAAATTTGATGGAATCCTTCAGGGAACTTAAGGATACCATCGGTTTGGACTTAGCAAGAGATAAACTCCCATTGCTAGCTATATTCTGACTTTTACTTTCCTGGAAGCCTTTATCTTTTGGGAGCAAAGAATCTTTTGATGGGATCCAAGAAGAATGGTTCTCCATACACTAGTTCTATTTTTCATTCAATTAACCCCGACCAGAGAAGCGCCATCCATGTAAAGCAGCATGGTG
The DNA here is from genome assembly GCF_037038515.1 of Microtus pennsylvanicus. Lineage (NCBI taxonomy): Eukaryota > Metazoa > Chordata > Mammalia > Rodentia > Cricetidae > Microtus > Microtus pennsylvanicus. The sequence goes on from NC_134601.1 coordinate 48,574,121, forward strand.
TTCCTATGATGCTTTCCATCCACTGTTAACTGGAGAGAGATTTAAGATAGGGACAGTTGTTGAATTAAGGGCAGACTATATATCTAAGTACTTTTTTTCAGGTCAACCCATGCCGGCAGGCAAGTGAGTAGCCAGGAAAATATCTGTGACTGATGTGAGAGGTCCTTCTGTCTTGGTTAATGAATAAAGAAACTGCCTTGGACTGTTGATAGGGCAGAACTTTGGTAGGCAGGGGGAAGACAGATCTGAATGCTGGGAGGAAGAAAGGCAGAATCAGAGCAAGATTCCATGAATCTGCCACTAGAGAAAGACATGCTGCCAAGACATAGCTAGTAAGCCACTGTCACATGGTGATACACATATTAATAGAAATGGGTTAAAAAAAGATGTAAGAGTTAGCCAATAGGAAGTTAGAGCTAAAGGACCAAGCATTAATTTAATTAATACAGTTTTGTGTGGTTATTTCAAGGCTAAGCTGCAGCCTCCCCCTGCAACATGTGACTGGAGAGAGAAGAAATGGACAGAAGTCCAAAAAGCATTACCTGTATTTTTGTGAGGACACTTTTATGATGTTGTTTCTGATTATATGTCCCGCTTGGGGCCAAGAAAAAGAACCGAGGTAAGTCCATTCATTAAAGACTTTTGAATTTTGACCCTAGAAATGACTGCAAATATGGACCTGGGCTTTTTTTTATAAGCAAAAAATGCATGCCAGTTTATTTTTTCTAAACAATACTCTCACCTGTCATCTAAGCAAGCTTACCACAAACAATCATGATGTACTGACAAGAAAATACCATAAAGGTTCATTTCCTAGCAAACACTAAACACTGGCAAGTGTTTCATGAATTGCATGAAATTTATCAAATTTGCTATTAGTACTACATCTCTGCCTCTCTCAACAAGTTCATTCTTTATGATCAAAAAATATTTCATTCTCCATCTCCAATCATAATAAACACCAAAGAATTTCCTCTTTCTCGATTGATCATGCTTCTTGACTTAAGCCAATGTGAGTTACATTCCATTATAATATGGTGTTTCATTGTTTTTTTTTTCTTAGGGAACATTCTAAAGGAATATGTTCACCTTCTTGAGCAACAAAAAGTTTAGTAGTCCTGAGACAAAATAAACAGAACCTTCCCATTAAATGTAGAATGCAAAAAGAAGCAAGCATAAACACAGCAATTGTTTAAGATGTCTTCATTTTCAAGGAAAAGAGGTATTACAAATTTAACAGTGTTTTTAATTGTGCTATCATATGGCTGCCTCCAGTCAAATGTATGCTTTTTTAAGAAAAGAAAAATTAATAAGAGAAAAGAATAGTTTAAAAAAGCTTCATGAGTTGAGCTGCTTAGGGATGTCATATAATCAGGAACAGCTGTACCAACTCCACCATCTGCAAAATAGTGAAAAATAAAAAAAAAATCACAATTTAAAAGGCGGATGTGACACTTCAAAATAGTTCTTTTTATCTCAAGTAAGTTAATATAATAAAAATATAAACATTGCCATATTTGTATGCATGTGTGCCTTCCCATAATGAGGAAAAGTAGTTAATTTGGAAAATAGGAAAATGGACTTTACATTTTACTCTATACATTTTTACATTTAACTTGTCTGGAAGGTGTAGTTGGATCAGAAGCGAGAGTGAATGTTAAGAAATTGGTTTTCTCCTAGATGCCCTTCAATGGAAGAATGGATGAAGAAAGTATGGAATATATACACACTAGAGTACTACGCTGCGGTAAAAAACAATGACTTCTCGAATTTTGCATGCAAATGGATGGAAATAGAAAACACTATCCTGAGTGAGGTATGCCAGACCCAAAAAGATGAACATGGGATGTACTCACTCATAATTGGTTTCTAGCCATAAATAAGGGTCACGGAGTCTACAATAGGCGAATCTAAAGAAGCTAAGTAAGAAGGGGAACCCAAGGAAAAACATATAGTTATCCTCTTGGCTAAGGGAAGTAGACAAAATTGCCGGGGAGAAAATTGGGATCTTGGGGGTGGGGTGGGATGGGGGTAAGGGGAGATGGGGAGAGAAAAGTTAGAAGGGAAGGAGGGGGGCCTTGGGGAAACAGGAGGATTGGGATACAGGAAGGTTGGACAGGGGAGCATGGAACCACAATTCTTAGTTAAGGGAGCCACTTTAGGGTTGGCAAGAGACTTGAACCTAGAGGGGCTCCCAGGTGCCCAAGCCGAGGTCCCCAGTTAGTTCCTTGGGCAGCTGAGGATAGGGAACTGAAATGACCCTATCCTAGAGCAATACTGACGAATATCTTGCATATCATCATAGAACCTTCATCTGGTGATGGATGGAGATAGAGACAGAGACCCACACTGGAGCACTGGACTGAGCATCCAAGGTCCCACTGAGGAGCAGAAGGAGGGAGAACATGAGCAAAGAAGTCGGGACCACGAGGGGTGCACCCACCCACTGAGACAGTGGAGCTGATCTATTGGGAGCTCTCCAAGGCCAGCTGGACTGTGACTGAAAAAGCATGGGATAAAACTGGACTCTCTGAACATGGCGAACAATAAGGGCTGATGAGATGCAAAGGACAATGGCACGGGGTTTTGATCCTACGTAATGTGCTGGCTTTGTGGGAGCCTAGCCAGTTTGGATGTTCACCTTCCTAGATATGGACAGAGTGGGGAGGACCTAGGACTTACCACAGGGCAGAAAACCCTGACTGCTCTTTGGACTGGAGAGGGAGGGGGAAAGGAGTGGGGGGAGGGGGAGAAGGGTGGGAGGAAGCGGAGAAGGGTGGGAGGAGGGGGAGGGAAATGGGAGGCCGGGAGGAGGTGGAAACTTGTTTTTTTTCTCCTTTTCTCAATAAAAAAATAAAAAATAAAAAAATAAAAATAAAAGAATCTTTAAAAGGAAAAAAAAAAGAAATTGGTTTTCTCTTTGGATTGTTTCCATTACTTACCTTCCTGAAATCAATACGGTGGTTTTGGGTGAAAATCTTTCCTCTCAAGTTGAGCACACACCTTTGCACATTTAAAGCAACCTTTGCACCAGGAGCGATTCACAGCTTTACATATTGAGCAGACCCAATTCGCTGGAGTATATGAGAGGGGTTTCTCCTGTTGTTTGGTTTCAAAGGATTTTTCCCCTTGAGCTTGCTTCAATTCAAAGGCCTTTACCCCTTGAGGTTGCTTGAATTCCAAGGCCATTACTCCCTGAGGTTGCATGGATTCAAAGGTCATTACTCCTTGAGGTTGGGTGGAATCAAAGGCCATTACTCTTTGAGGTTGCATGGATTCAAAGGCCTGTACCCCTTGAGGTTGAATGGATTCAAAGACTCTTACCCCTTGAGGTTGCATGTATTCTTGAGGTTGCTTGATATTTTGCTTTGGAGGCAGTTGTTTGGAGGAGCATTTATTGATAGAATAACTTTTACTTTTTCTTAGGGGGCTGGCTTGGAAACTATTTGGCTCTTCTTTCTGGCCCTGGCTCTTGCCAGTCCCCTCATCTTTCTCCAAACTAGGGCTTGCATCAGTAGCCAGGGTTGTCATCTGCTGAAATGTGTTTGTGTTATCTTCTCCCAGGGCAGTTGTGCCCTGGGATGTCTTTGGGTCCTCTTTATGTTCACTGCTAAGACAGCTTCCCAGGTCTGGCCTCTTCAGAAGAATTCCTGGATATTTTTTCAGGGTTGGGCTTGTTTTGTTCACCTGAGTAACTGTTTCCTGAAGAGTTACTGAATCTTCTTTAGTGCTATGGCTGACGCTATCTTTTAGGCCAACCACCTTCTTGGGATTCCCTGGATATTTCTTCTTGGTGGAGCTAGTTTCATTTTTCTGGGAAGTCATCCCCTGAAGCATTACTTGTTCTTCCTTTATGCTGTGATTACTGTTGACCTCGAGTGCAGTGGTTACCTGCTCCTTCACTGGATTTTTCTTTTCAGTGGCAACCTTCATCTGGGATGTGACATGACTTTCCTTGTTGTTGCTGCTGTCCCCATGGGGTGGTGTTCCTTGGGGTTTCTTTGAACCTTCTTCCCAGTGGCTTACACTGTTTCCCAGATGGCTTACATCCTGGAGGTTCTCAGGATATTCGTTATGCCTATGGAAAGTTTGGCCACAAGCAGAAGCTGTTGCTTCCTGTGACCCCATTGAAACCCACATGCCAGGTGGGTAGATTGGTGCAGGAGCTGTCTGAGGTACACCTGTAGCCATGGCTGCTGTTGTTGCTCCTGATTCCATCACTAATGGGTATGGCACAGGTGTTGAATATGGGAATGGCAAGGGGATTCTATTATTAAGTGGTAGTGTATGTGGCACAGGCATTCGAAGAAAGGGTGGCACTGATTGTACCCAAGGACCAGGAGGTCCTGGCAAATAAGGCAACACTGGTGGGACAGGCATCTGGGCCTCCAAACTGGGCATGTTTTGGGCCTCTCTAGATCGCCACTCTTCCTGCTCTTCTTCCTCAAGAGACCACACTGATGCACTACCCTGTTGCATTTTAGGTTCAGGCACATCAGGCAAGGCAGACCTCTCTGCTTGGAGCAGCCTCCCACGCAGTATTTCACGCTCATCCATTGCCTCTTGTAACGCAGTCTGTGTAGAAACAAGTTGAGCTGCTGCCTGGTCCCTCTCCTCTCGCAACCTCTGTAGTTCAGAGGCCAGAGTCCAGGAAGCTGTTTCACGCTCTCCCACCTGTTCCTGTAGCCTCCCAACTCTACGTGCCTGCTGCTCACGTTGCCTAGCACCTACTCTCACACTCAATGCCAAAGCACTCCAGGTACAAGCCCTCTTTAGGCAACGTGGCACTTTCGGGTCAACAAGGATGGTATGAAGGTGGTCTTCTATCTCATTCCAAGACCGAGATCGAAAGGTCGTATAAAATTCTGGACCCCCTCCATTCATAAGGACTTCATTGTTAATGAATCTGATTACTTCAGTATGGTGGAAGCCACTGTTGTGGTCTCCAAATTCAACTGCCATGACTTTTGCAGTTTAGCCAATTAATACTCTCATGTACCTCCACTATGGTTACTGACACAGTTGCCACACATGGGGCTTAACTGCTGCCCCCTCCCCCTCCAGTTTCAGTCCTACTTCAGTCCATGTCGAATCTTTGTCTCCTCATTTACCTCCTTCCTCCTCTCCTTACTTCTCCAGAAAACAGAGAAGCTGATCCTCTCACAAAGTCCTCTGTACTCAGCTGTGACTGCCTACTGCCGGGTAGTTAAGGAACATTCCGCAGGATACCTCACAAAGGGTAAACAACTAAGTCATGCCACATGGCATGCTGGGAAATGTCATTCACCTTAAACCACCTAAAAGAAGCGCAGGGAAGGCAGATACTGTGAGTACTGTAGTGAACGCAGAAAAAAAACGCATGAAAGAAGGTCTTCTAGAAGACCATAAGCTAGTGAATAAAATGAGGTCTTCAGTAACATACCTGTTGCTGATAAGCAAGATAGAATTTCTATACTGGGTAACAGATGAGGAAAGAGCTAGAGGAACTGGGCTATGGGCATAGTTGGGTAACAATTTCAAGTCTTCTTGTATCATGACAATGATACAATATGGGCTTTCCCCCCCTTTTTTTTTAATGTGTATTGTTTTTGTTTCGTTAAACCAAAATTGGTATAGGAGAGAAGGTTCAGGGATGCATTGTCAGAGATATGAAACAGAGAACTGGGCTTGCAAAGGTGGCATCAAGACTAGAAAATGTGGGAGTAGTGGGAACCAGATTATTACATAAGAAGAATTGAGAAGAAGTTTGGGGACACTAAAAATCCCAAAAAGGGTTCAAGATTTTTAAAGGGACTGCTGATGAACACCATTTCCCATACTGAGTAGGTAAGGAAGAGAAAGCAAGGAGGAGGTAGTCTAGGAAGACTAAAGACAGAAAGCTACAACCAAGGTGCATGTCCATATTCCATGAAAGGGAAGAGGAAATTTCAGAGCTTTTCTTCTCAAAATTAAAATTCTCTTATGCAACATTTGCATCTAAAGTGAAGAGCATTGGGTATCTGAAGTTTCTGAAACCTTCTGTGGGCAATTAAAAACTAAGGATAAGAGCTTTCTATTTTCGAGTGGAAGGATGGAGTCATTCTTTAGTTAACTCTTGTGTAGTTCATATATCAGTCCCTCTCATGAAAAAAAAAAGAATCTTCTGTTTTCCAATTTAATACTAATTTCTCCATCTGCAATTTTAATACCTGGCTTTCCCACTTCTCAAACTCAAACCATACATTATACCTCTACTGATTATATCTTTTTCACTCTCTTTCGTTCTACCAGCCTCTTTCCCAATATCATTTGAGCGTACATAAGTTTATCACATACTATTATACTATTCTAGGCTTCATTTTTCTGTTCCTTAATTTTCTACTATATAACCACAGAAAATATCAAAAAGGTAGTATCAGTGGCTTTTCCTGTACAATAATCAAAGGTTCCCAATATTCAGTTCTTCCAATGTGATCTTTCTGAAGCATTGATAAAGAGAAAGAAAAAGGACTAAAAATGAGCTGCCAGGAAGAATAAAAATCAATAGAACCTACTACTCCCTTATTAAAATCAATGTTTACCACATTTTTCTAAAACAGGGACTCTATTAATTAAAATAAAGTTCATTTGAGTCAATGACTTGATAACTGGACTACTACTAAGTAACTGTTAGTCAGGTAATATATACTGTATTTATATTTTAGACAAAGGGATGATTCATGTCCCCAGTAGAATGATGAAGAATGGTTTGGGATTTCATCACATTGTTCAGAAGAAAGCGGAATTTTTTACAAGATTCTGGGCAAAAGTTGGGAGCATGGGGGTGAGGGTAGGGGTGAGGGTGGGGAAAGGGGAGAGGGGGAGAGAGAAGGGAAAAGGGAAAGACTGGAGAGTGCTTGGGGGAGTGGGAGGGTGGAGATGGAGGAAGGACAGATATAGGAGTAGGGAAGAAATCTACATTAAGGAAAGCATTTTAGGGTTGGCAAGAGACTTAGCTCTAGAGGGGATCCCAGGTGTCCATGGGGATATCCCCAGCTAGGTCCTTGGGCAGCAGAGTAGAGGGTGCTTGAACTGGCCTTGCCCCACTATCACACTGATGATTATTTTGAATATCATCATAGAGTCTTCATCCGGCAACAGATGGAGATATAGACATAGTCCCTCATCAGAACAATGGACTGAGCCCCCAAGGTCCAGTTGAAGAGCAGAAGGAGGGAGAAGATAAACAAGGAAATCTTGACTGTGAGGGGTTGGTTCACCCATTGAGACAGTGTGTTTGTTCTAATGGGAACTCATCAGATCCAGCTGGACCAGGACTGAATGAGCATGAGACCAAATCAGACTCTCTGAAAGTGGCTGTAAATGGGAGATGACTGAGAAGCCATTGATAAAGGCACTGGGACTTCTTTCTACTGCATGTACTGGCTTTTTGGGACCCTAGTCTATTTGTCTATTTGGATGCAAAGCTTCCTAGGACTAGATGTGGAGGGGGGGATGGACTTCCCACCGGGCAGAGTTCCCTGTCCTCTCTTAAGGAGGGAGGGGGAGGGAGGAGGGTGAGTGGGTGAGCAGGAGGGGAATGGGAGGAGGGGAGGAAGTGAAATTTTTTTAATGGAAAAATAAATTTTAAAAAAAGGAAAAAAATTAAAAAATGTCATTACATGAAATAATTTGTAGGTGGCGGCTGTTCGTTCATTCCTGACTGCTAAGCCCCAAAATAATTACACAAAACTGTATTAATTAATTCACTGTTTGTCCAGTCACTTAGGTGTATTGCTAGCTAGCTCTTATATCTTAAATTAAGCCATTTTTATTAATCTGTGTATCACCACGTGGCTGTGATTTACTGTGTAAAATTCTGTCTGGCATCTATCTCCAGTGGGCTACATGGCTTCTCACTGTCTCTGCATTCTCTCTCTCTCTCTCTCTCTCTCTCTCTCTCTCTCTCTCTCTCTATATATATATATATATATATATATATATATATATATATATATATATATATATATTTTCCAGCCTGGTTACACTCTGTTAAGCCATTGGCTGAAAGCAGCTTCTTTATTAACCAACGGTATACATAGGGGAATTCCACATCACCTCCACTTTTCTGTCTAAATAGCAAAGGAAGGTTTTAACTTATCATAATAAAATTACATATAACAAAACAGGTATCAAGCAAGAATTACAGTTACAATATTTATATCTACTTTATGTTTTATTATAACTAAGGAAAACTACAACTATATCTATACTTCAACTTCATCAAAGACTTCAGAAGGATATAATATTACCTAAATTACAGCTGTAAACAGCTTCCAAAACTCTAAAATTGACAGAGACATCTCACTGCCTGGACAGTCACCCAACATTCTTCTGTAATATTGGGTCATCCAATATTCACCCTACATGCCTATAGTATCTGGCAGACTTTTCCATGAAGCAGGAAACCCAAAGATCTGTTCTGCCTTGTAATGGCAAAGTCCATCAGTTTCTTTCTTCTGTAACCTGAAGAATGTCTGGCAGGCTCTTTTATGAAGCAGGAACACTGAAAAACTGTCTCATCTTTAGGAAAGTTCACTTGTCATTTTTCTATGGGTTCTTCATGACCACTCTATACAACATAACATCAAGCAGTCCAGGCAATTGCAGTTTCTTGCCTGAATAGCTAGCAAATTTCATAAGGAGCATCTTCAATCCCATTATCTTCTTGAAGTAGATTGGTGCTCCCAGGATATGTGTCTCATTATTATGAAAAGTCTTAAGTTCTTAAACATTTTAAATGCCATATTCTTTAGGGCTTTGAAAGGTTTGAAGAATAACTATCCTTGTAAAATTTATCTCTGTACATCTAGAAAACTTAACTAACATGACTACAAGCTTGACTATTACAGACGACTAACCATTAATCTATTTCTAAATTGTACATCACAGTTTTAAATGAGCTGCACAAATACAAAACCTTAATTAAGAGCAGAAACTTGCATATATGTATATATACAACAAAATTGATATTAAATTTTATCAATAAACCAAGATCCATACCAATGCAAAGTATTCATCTCTATAGCATATCCCTCTTTAAATGTAAAGAAACGTTTGTGATGGGACCTTGATGGGGATTGCATTGAATCTATAAATTGCCTTTGGTAGAATTGCCATTTTTATTATGTTGATCCTCCCAATCCAAGAGCAAGGGAGGTCCTTCCATATTCTGGTATCCTCTTCAATTTCTTTCCTCAATGCCTTAAAGTTCTTGTCAAATAGATCTTTCACTTCCTTGGTTAGAGTTACCCCAAGATATTTTATGCTGTTTGTGGCTATTGTGAAAGGTGATGCTTCTCTGATTTCCCTCTCTGCTTCCATATTCTTTGTGTATAAGAGGGCAACTGATTTTTTGGAGTTGATCTTTTATCCTGCCACATTACTAAAGGTGTTCATCAGCTGTAGGAGTTATGTGGTGGGGTTTTTGGGGTTGCTTATGTACACTCTCATATCACCTGCAAATAACGAAAGTTTAACTTCTTCCTTTCCAATTCGGATCCCCTTGATCCCCTTATGTTGTCTTATTGCTATTGCTAAAACATCAACCACTATATTAAAGAGGTATGGAGAGAGTGGACAGCCTTGTCGTGTTCCTTATTTTAGTGGGATGGCTTTGAGTTTCTCTCCATTTAATTTGATGTTAGCTGTTGGCTTGCTGTAAATAGCTTTTATTATATTTAGGTATGACCCTTCTATCCCTAATCTCTCCAAGACCTTTATCATAAAGGGATGTTGAATTTTGTCAAATGCTTTTTCATCATCTAATGAAATGATCATATGGTTTTTTCTTGCAGTTTATTTATATGATGGATTACATTGATAGATTTTCGTATGTTGAACCAGCCCCGCATCTCTGGGATGAAGCTTACTTGATCATAATGGATAATTTTTCTAATGTGTTCTTGGATATGGTTTGCCAGTATTTTGTTGAGGATTTTTGCATCGATGTTCATGAGTGAGATTGGCCTGTAATTCTCTTTCTTGGTTGAGTCTTTGTGCCGTTTTGGTATCAGAGTAACTGTAGCTTCATAAAAGGAATTTGGCAATGACTCTTCTGTTTCTATATTGTAAAAAACTTTAAGGAGTATAGGTATTAGGTCTTCTTGGAAGATCTGGTAGAATTCCGCATTGAAACCATCTGGTCCTGGGCTTTTTTGGTAGGGAGGTTTTTGATAACAGCTTCTAATTCTTTGCAACTAACAGGTCTATTTAGATTGGTCACCTGGTCCTGGTTTAACTTTGGTAAATGGTATTTATCTAAAAAACTGTCTATTTCTTTTACATTTTCCAGTTTTGTGGCATACAGGCTTTTGTAGTAAGATCTAATGATTCTCTGAATTTCCTCTGTGTCTATGGCAATGTCCCCGTTTCATTTCTGATCTTATTAATTTGCATATTCTCTCTCTGCTGTTTGATTAGTTTGGATAGGGGTTTATGAATCTTGTTGATTTTCTCCAGGAACCAGCTTTTTGTTTCATTGATTCTTTGGATTGTTTTCTGTGTTTCTATTTTGTTGATTTCAGCCCTCAGTTTGATTATTTCCAGTCTTCTACTCCTCCTAGGTGAGTCTGCTTCTTTTTTTTCCTAGAGCTTTCGGGTGGGCTGTTAAGTCTCCAATGTGTGCTTTCTCTGTTTTCTTTAAGTGGGCACTTAGGACTGATTTCATAGTGTCCCATAAGTTTGAGTAGGTTGTTTCTTTATTTTCATTGAATTCATGGAAGACTTTAATTTCTTTATTTCTTCCTTAATCCACGTATGGTTCAGTAGTTGACTGTTCAGTTTCCATGAGTTTGTAGGCTATCTGGAGGTAGGATTGTTGTTGAATTCTAACTTTAATTCATGGTAATCTGATAAGACACAGGTGATTACTAATATTTTTTTTATAACTGTGGAAGTTTGCGTTGTTACCAAGTATGTGGTCAATTTTCGAGAAGGTTCCATGAGCTGCAGAGAAGAAGGTATATTCTTTCCTATTTGGGTGGAATGTTCTATAGATGTCTCTTAAGTCCATTTGATTCATTACCTCCATTAATTCTCTTATTTCTCTGTTAGGTTTCTGTCTGATTGACCTGTCCATTGGTGAGAGAGGAGTGTTGAAGTCTCCTACTATTAGTGTGTGCAGTTTGATGGCAGCCTTGAGTTTTAGTAATGTTTCTTTTACGTACGTGGGTGCTTTTATATTAAGGGCATAGATATTCAGGATTGAGACTTCATCCTGATGAATTGTTCCTGTTATGAGTATAAAATGTCCCCCTCCATCTCTTCTGATTGATTTGAGTTTGAAGTCAACTTTGTTAAAAATTAGCATGGCCACACCTGCTTTTTTCTTAGGTTCATTTGCTTGATAAGCCTTTTCCCAGCCCTTTCCTCTGAGTAGGTGCCTGTCTTTGTGGTTGAGGTGTGTTTCTTGTAAACAGCAGAATGTTGGGTCCTGTTATTGTATCCAATCTCTTAGCCTGTGCCTTTTAATAGGTGAGTTGAGACCATTGACATTAATAGATATTAATGACCCGTGGTTGTTAACTCTGGTCACTTTTTTAGTAGTAGAGTTTGTGTGTTTTCCTATTTGAGTTGTGCTGGGGAGGGTCTCTAGATGTCTGAGTTATTGTGGTCATTGTTGGACTCCTTGGTTAATGATTTTCCTTCTATTACTTTCTGTAAGGCTGGATTTGTGGCTACGTATTGTTTAAATTTGTTTTTATCCTGGAAAATTTTGTTTTCTCCATTTATAGTGAATGAAAGCTTGGCTGGATATAGTAGTCTGGGCTTTCATCCGTGGTCTCTTAGTTCTGCAGTACATCTATCCAGGACCTTCTGGCTTTCATGGTTTCCAAAGAAAAGTCAGGTGTAAGTCTGATAGATTTATCTTTATAAGTAACTTGGCCTTTTTCCTTTGCAGCTCTTAATATTCTTTCCTTATTCTGTATGCTTTGTGTTTTGATTATTATATGGTGAGGGGATTTTTTTTTTTTTGATCCAGGCTATTTGGTGTTCTTCGTACTTCTTGAATCTTCATAGGTATATCTTTCTTTAGTTTGGGAAAGTTTTCTTCTATAATTTTATTAAATATATTTTCTGGACCGTTGAGCTGCACTTCTTCTTCTACTCCTATAATTCTTAGGTTTGGTCTTTTTATTGTGTCCCATATTTCCTGAATGTTCTGTGATGAGAGTTTGTTGGACTTGCTGTTTTCGTTGATCAGTGTGTTTATTTTCTCTATGGTATCTTCAGAATCTGAGATTCTTTCTTCTATCTCTTGTATTCTGTTGGTTATGCTTGTTTCTGTAGTCTCTATTCATTTACCTAGATTTTCCATGTCCAGCCGGCCCTCCGTTTGTCCTTCTTTGCCTCCATTTCAGTTTTCAAGTCTTGAACTGTTTCCATTATCTGTTTGATTGTTTTTCCTTTGTTTCCAAGGGTATCATTCACTGATTTATTCAATTCTTCAAACTTTCTGTTATACTTCTCATCCATTTCTTTAAGGGCATTATTTACATGCTATTTAAGGGCATCAATCACTTTCATAAAGTCAATTTTTTTCTTCTTCATCTTGATTAAGGTGTTCATGTCCACATGTTGTGAGGTCACTGGTTTCTGGTGGTTTCATGTTGTTTTTGAGATTGTTGGATGAATTCCTGCATTGGCGCCTGCTCATATCTTCCTCTGAATGCTCCCCTATGGATCTTCTTTTAGGGGATCAGGTCTCTTTGCCTACTGATGTATCTTCCCAGTGATGGCAGTCCCCATTGATGGCTGTCCTGGCGCTCCAGTGATTTCTTTCCTGGTGCCAAGATCAGATCTCCTTGCTGGTTGGGTAGCTCGTAAACAAAGCACCTCCCTTGCTTGCTGCAGGCAGGCTATTGAAACAAAGGACCCCCCCACCTGCTCAGTTTCCCAAAGGATTCGGTCCCAGCGCCCAGATAGGCTGAGCTGGGAGAAGTTATGTGCCCAAAGAGGGAAGAGAGGCCGAAGGGGGGAGGGTTCTGGATGCAAGCTGGGTGGGATAGGAAGAGAGAGGCAGTATACGGGGGGGGGGGGGGGAGTATAAGCACTGCAGGAAGGCCAGGAAGTATAGGGGGATGAGGAACATCTGAGTTCCGAGGCCCCAGGCTGCTGCCGCGGGTCAGAAACTCACCCCACTGATGGCTCTCCTGGTGCTGAGGATTTAATTTTCTTTTATAACTGAATAGTAGTCTATTATACATGTATGCTACATTTTTCTTCTCTGTGCATCTTTTGATGGATATATAGACTGATTAGATTTTCTAGTTATTGGGAATAAAGCAACAGTGAACATAGATGTAAAAGTGGTTCGGTAGGAGGATATAAATTCCATTGTGTATATGCCCAGGTATAGGATACATGAGTCATATGGCAGCTCTAATTATGGTTTTTGAGAAACTTACTGACTGATTCTCAAAGTGAATTTTCCTGTTTACATTCCAGAAAAACAATTTATATATGAGTTCCCTTCCCCCAATGTCAGCATTTATGTTATTTTTATTGTCAAATATGGTCATTCTGACTGGAGTAAGATATCTTAAGGTAGTATTAATTTGCATTTTCCTGATAAATAAAAGGATATTGAGCTCCTTTTAAATTGTTTCCTATCCATGTACAATTTTTCTTTTGAGAATTTTTTGTTCCCTTCCATAACTCATTTTAATTGTTTATTTTAGTTTTTACGTTTACTAAAAATAAATTCTTCTCTCACATAATGTATCATGATTACAGTTTCCCTTCTCTCTAATGCTCTCATTTCTTCCTCACTTTCTCTCCTATCCAGATTCACTGCCTTTCTTTCCCTTCTTAGAAAAGAACAGGCTTCTAAGTGATACCAACAAAATATTACAAGTAACATATAAAATTAAACAGAACCACCACATCTGATTTTGGCAAGCCAAACCAACAGAGAGAAAGAACCTAAGAACAAGTACATGAATCCTAGACCAACTCATTTACACACATTCAGTAGTCCCATAAAAATACTAAACTGAATGCCATTATGTATATGTATACCTATTTACATATGCATATGTGTGTATATATAATATAAAATGCAGAGGACATGTTGCAGACATGTGTCAGCCCTCTATGTGTTACTTTAGTCTCTGTGAGTTCATATGAGCCTTGATCAGTTCTTATACTCTTTCTCCTTTCTTTTCAGTAGGTTTCCCTGACTACTGACTGGGCAGATTTTATGGAGATATATTATTTACTCCTGTGTATTTCAAGGTCTATCTATCTGTCTGTCTGTCTGTCTGTCTGTCTGTCTGTCTGTCTATCTATCTATCTATCTATCTATCTATCTATCTATCTATCTATCATCTATCTATCTCTATCTCTATCTATCTCTCTCATCTGAATGTCCGGCTCTTTGTTTCTGTATGTATTCCCATCTGCGACAGAAAGAAATTTCTTGATTCTATCTGAGTAAGGCACAGGTATAACAGTATATCATTAGGAGTCATGTTTTTTTTACATTTTTTAGAACAGATTTGATGTTTACACTAGGTCTCTGGGCTGTTTGCTTTCTAATTCTTGGTCATCTAAGCTGTATTAGGTATGTGTTCTATCTATCTTATGGAATGGGTCTTAAGTCATGTCAGATATTGATTGGTTTTATCTGCAAGTTTTGTTCCAACATTACCCTAGCATATTTTTCAGGCAGAACAGATTGTATATCAAAGGTTTTGATACTAGGTGGGAGTTTATGTTTATCTTTTGGTAGCCTGAATAGTAATTCCCATACCAAAGAAAGTAGAACATAGTAATGAAGGTTCTGTGTAGGCACCAGCTTACCCTCTCCATATTCTTAGAGTTGTGTGGGTGTTGTCTTCAGAATGGCTAAGATCAATATCACAAGTGACAGCTTGTGCTGTGAGGATCTGGAATAAGGGAACACTTCTCTATTCCTTGTTGGAGTGCAAACTTGTACAGCCACTATGGAAATCAGTGTAGCAGTTCCTCAGAAAGTTGAGAATCAATCTACCTTAATACCCGAACTATACCTCTCCTGGGTCTATACCCAAAGAGCACTTCATTCTACTGCAACAAGTATACTTGTTCAATCATGTTCATTGCTGTTCTATTCATAATAGCCAGAAAGTGGAAATAGCCTAGATGTTCCTCAACAAAAGAATATATTAAGAGAATGTGATAAATTTACACAATTATATGTACTCACTCATAAGTAGAGTCTAGCCTTAAACAAAGGACATTGAGCCTATAGTTCATGATTATAGAGAAGCTCAATAAGAAGGTGAACCCAAAGAAAAAAGTATATATATATATATATATATATATATATATATATATATATATATATATATATATATTTATCCTCCTGGGTATTGGAAGCAGACAAGATCACCCAGCAGAAGTTGGGAACACGGGGGTGAGGGTGAGTTTGTGAGAAGAGGAAAGACACTGGAGAAGGGGAGGATTTGTGAGAGCTTGGGGAAATGGGATGGTTGAGATGGAGGAAGGGTGGATATGGGAGCAGGGAAGAAGATATCTTAACTAAGGGAGTCATTTTAGCGTTGGCTCTAGAGGGGTTCCCAGGTGTTCAAGAGGATTTCCCCAGCTAGGTCCTTGGGTAGCAGAGGAGAGGATGCCTGAACTGGCCTCTTCCCATAGCCACACTGATTAATATCTTGTATATCACTATTGCTCATTATTCTTAGCCATCAAGGAAATACAAATGAAAATAACTTTCAGATAACCATGTTATCCAATCAGAATGACTAAGAACAAAAACACCAAATCGCAAATTATGCTGGAGAGGATGTAGAGTAAGGGGAGCAATCCTCCATTGTTGGTGAGAGTACAAACTTGTACAGCCATTTTTGAAATCAATATGGTGGTTTCTCCTAAATTTGGGAATCAATCTACCTCAAGAACCAGCAATATGACTCTTGGGCATATACCCAAAGGATGCATACTCATACCACAAGGACACCTGCTCAACTATGTTTTTAGCAGCTCTATTCATAATAGCCATAACCTGGAAAAATGTGTTTCCCTCAACCAAAAAAAGATAGATAAAGAAAATGTAGTACATTTACACAATTGTCTATTGCTCCTCAGTAAAAAATATCCAATGACACCTTCAAATGGATGAAACTAGAAAAACCATCCTGAGTGAGGTAAGTCAGACTTATGTAAACAAACATGGTATGTTTGACATTAGACATGGATATTAGACATTAAAAAATGATAACCATACTACAATCCACAACCCCAGAGAAGCAAGATAATAAGGAGAAACCTAAGAAGGACACACATGGAGGACCCCAGGAAGGGGAAATAGTTAAGATATCCTGGGTAAACTAGGAAGGGGGTAGAATGCAGGGATGGGGGATGGGAACATGAGGGATCTAGAAGGTCGAGTTGGGGAGGTATGGAAGGGGAGAGAAGTGAAAGAGATATCTTGATAGAGAAAGTCATTAAAGAGTTAAGGTAAACCTGGTGCTAGGAAAACTCCCAGAAACACAGAACGATGACCCCAGCTAAAACTTTTAGCAATATTGAAGAGGGTTCCTGAACTGGCCTTCCCCTATAATGATATTAGTGACTACCCTGATTATCATCATAGAACCTACATCCAGTAGTGGATAGAAGGAGATACAATGATCCATAACCAAGCATGGGGCTAAGCTCCTGAAATTGAAGAGAGGAAGGAGAGATCATATGAGCAAAAGAGGTCAAGATCAATGGGGAAAACCACAGAAACAGTTGGTCCCAACTAGTGGGCACTCACAGACTCTGGACTGACAGCTGGGGAACCTGCATTAGACTAAAATGAGCCATCCAAATGTGGATGGCAGTTATGTAGCTTGATCTGCTGCAGGAGAACCATGGAAGTAGGACTAGGACTTATCCTGGATGCACAAACTGGATTTTTGGAGCCTATTCCTTATGGTGGGATACCTTGCTCAGCCTTGATACAAGGGCAAGGGACTTGGTCCTTCCTCAACTTGGTGTGCCAGACTTTGTTGATTCCACAAGTTAAGTGGCTATACCTCCTTTGAAGAGTGGATGTAGGTGGGAAAGAGGTTATGTAGGGGTCAGGAGAAGGGAAGAAAGGGGGAACTTTTGTTGGTATGTAAAATGGAAAAAACATAAATAAAAAATTAAAACCCACTAGTTGGTAAACAAATATCAAAATTAAATAAAATACTTTAAAAACTAGAGTCCAAATCAAATTATATTGCATGGATAAACAATGTTGCTCATAAAAGACATGGATTATTAAGTAAAAACTCACAGTATAAGGTTGCAGAATCCTCCAAAATCACACAAGTTATTGGGTTTGTCCCTGGTTATCCACCATGATTACAAAATAAATCCCTATTGCTAGTGATATCAAATAAACTAGCTCTAGGACATGGCAAAAATAGTCTCAGACCAAGCTGGAAGTAACATGACTATTACCTAACTTTCAAAGTTTGAAAAGGTGCTATGCAGGATACTGGGATAGAAAAGGCATCAGTGGGCTTATCCAGTCCTGGATCTTGTATGATGTAATACGGGTCTACTTAGAAAGATGTGCTTACTATTGCAATAGTGATGCAACTGTTTTTCAGTAAATACCACTTTCTGATTGGGTTTGAAGGAACTTCCTGCCTAGTACTGTAAATAATCTTGGCCAAAAGCTGAGACTACCATAAACCCTAGGGTAAAATCTCATATTAAGTCTTATTAAATGGTCATGCTATCAATAAATTTATGTTTATTATGAAGTTTATACTCATAGAGCTAAAATGCCCTAAGCCTTGATGGGAGAAGCATCATTTTGCAAAGGACAGCAGTCCATGAAGAGATGCATTTCTGCTCAAATGCTAAGAATAAGAGAATGAGCACATAGCCTTAAAGAAGGATAACTATATTAACAACAACAACAGCAATAAACCTTTGAAAATACCATGTAAGAGTAAGCAGAAAAAATATAAGGGGCAGAAATGGGAAGGAATGACATTTAACTCGTCTCCCCACATTATAGACAATTAGAGTGATGATTGTGTCTGCCATTGTCCCTTCATACTTTTAATTTGGAATTTTTCTATCACAAAGACTTTAGTATTAATAATCAACTTGGAAGATGAATCATGAGTTAAATATACTGAACATATATTTAGGAAACATTCTATATCTATGTCACAATTAGTCTCAGCATTTATCTGTATGATACAACAAAATTTTCATATGCCTATCTAGAGATATTTTTACCCATCACCATGATATTTTCAATCTTTTTACAGAATTTATGTGTTCAAGAATCATTTTGGAAACAACAAAACTTTGATTTCTTTGTGAATTAACCCAGGCCTGGCAGTAGTGGCACACGCCTTTAATCCCAACACTGGGGAGGCAGAGACACGTGGATTTCTGTGAGTTTGAGGTTAGTCTGGTCTACAAGAGCTAGTTCCAGGACAGACTCCAAAGCTATAGAGAAACCCGATCCTGAAAATCTCAAAAAAAAAACTAAGCAAAACATTGTAATCATATTGCTAGTGTCGAGGAGGCAAAGAGACAAAGAATAGAAAGATACAAGAAAATAATGACTGACTCCTAGACAGTGTTATTTGTCTTATTTAAAATGTTCATATTCTCTAGATATATACTTGATGATATTTAATATTTTTTTAAATTGATTAATATGTGGAATATCTGGTTAAAACAAAAAATAGAAATTTCCAGGATATCCAATTTGGAAAACTGTAGTTTGGGGAATGAACTGAAACAGGATATGTCTTTTATTACCATTTTCTCATAAGAATATAATGATATCATTGGGCTTAGGAAACACTAGTGGATAACACCTTTGAAATAGGATGTACTACATGCAAAATAGATTATGAAGAGTACCACAAATAAGTGATACTGAAAAAAATATCCTTATTCCTTTACTCAAATTCTGATATCTAATTAGTTTTGTGTGTATTTTTTCTAAAACTCATCTATGTTAAAGAATATAAATTTTATGACATGATGTGACCTTATCCCACAAATTTTCTCAGATAATCCAAGCACATGTGCCACTTTCCCATTATGAAGCAACTATCATAGTAAATATTCTTCATAATTGATTTTTCCTTAGACATTTGATTTCATTCCTTCATCAGAAACATTTGACACTTATTACTTTTGTTTTTGATGTCATAGACAGAGCACAGAGATTTGCACTTGCCAGAAATAATTTATGCCACTAAGCTAAATCGTCACCACTAAATTTACTTTTCTATTTAAGAAGGTTTCAAATCTCAAAATTTTCTTTGAATAATGATTGTTTTATTCATTTATCCTTTGATAGGTATAGGTCAATATTTACAGAACAGTATTTGAATGTATAGAGTCATAAAACTAATTAGAGGAGTAAGTGCTGAGTAAGAGTAAATGGGAAAAAAATCTTATTCAGGCTAGAACTTTGTTCATTTATTTTACATAGCGGCCACAGTTTCTCCTCTCTCCTCTACTCCTATTCCCTTCCCCTGCCTCCAATTGTCTTCCCTACAGATTCAGTCCTCCTCAGTCTCCAATCAGAAAACAATACAAAGAATCAATTTGACAAAGAGTTGGTTCTTTAATAAAGTCAACAAAATATACACACTTTTATTCAATCTAATCAAAAGACAGAGAGAGAATATGAAAATTAACAAAATCAGAAACAAAAAAGGGAACATAACAACAGACATGAAGAAAATCTATACTTTGAATATCTATCCTTCACAAAATTGGAAAACATAAAGGAATGGACAATTTTCTGATTAATTATCACTTACCAAAATTAAATCAAGACCAGATAAACATATTAAATGAATAAAGAATGTTTGATACATTTATACAATAGAGTACAAAGCAGAAAAAAATGACATCTTTAAATTGGCAGGCAAATAGATGGATCTAGAATATATCATATTGAGTGAGGTAACCCAGACTCAAAAAGACAAACATGATATATACTCACTCATATTGGTTTTAACACATAAAGCAAAGCAAGCCTATAATTCACAATCCCAGAAAACCTAGACCTCAAAGATTATCCTAAGAGATACATACAAATATCTAATCTATAAAGGAAATAGAAAAAGACAAGACCTCCTGAGTAAATTGGGAGCATGGGGACTATGGGAGAAGGTAGAAATGCTACAACTCCTAAGCCTTCCCAAACTGTTCAAATGTGAATTAACCCAGCATTCAAATATATGAGCATATGAGGGCCTTTCTCATTCAGGCCACCAAATTCAATTCCATAGCTACCACTGGCATGTATCTATATATTAATTCAAAATGCACTTGGCTTAGCTTTAAAAGTTCCCCATCTTTCACAGTCTCAATACTGTTTCAAAATCCAAAATCTCTTCTGACATTCAAAGCAAATTTTAATTGTAACCTCTATGAATGTAAAACACAAGTTACATACTTGCAGTATGCAATAGCACAGATTATACATTATGATTCCAAAATGAAAAAAAAATAATGTGAGCATAGTGAGGAAATACAGGATGAAAGGAAAATCAAAACCCAGCAGGGCAATTTCCAAATCCCTCATTTCCATGTCACATAGATGACCGTATCGTCCCAGCTTTTCTGTCTGCAAAAATTAGTTTTCTTTTGGTTTTGTTCAATACCACATATACTTCTCTCCCTGGCAGACATTCTATGGTTCTGCCACCCCAACATTTTTGGCGCTCCAAAACAATCAAGGCTTCACTTTCATAGCTTCATGAAATAAATGGTTTATGGGTCACCATGCAGACATTCCCCTACTATAGACCTGGCCTCAAACTGGCTTTGTTTAATCAGGTAGGATGGTTTCACAACCATTTTGTTCCTGTGTTCTTTCTGACCCTAAAGACATAATCCTATGGCTTAGGCTGCAAGTTCTGCTGTTTGCTTAGGATGATTCTTAGCTTCTTCCTTGAATAACATTTTAATAACCTTTGATTTATTATTGTTTTTTAGAAAAAGATAATGCCTTTGGCCTTTTCCTTTTATAAGTTGCATGATAGTCCTGTAGTCAGATTGATGAATATCTTAAATGTCTCCATAGGAACTTCATCCAGCAACTGATGGAAACAGAGGAAGAGACCCTCAGCAGAGCACTGGGCTGAGCTCCCAAAGTCCACTTGAAGAATGGGAGGAGTGAAAATATGAGCAAAGATGTCAAGATCATGATGGAGACACCTACTAAAACAGTTTATCTGAATTAATGAGAGTTCACCAACTCCAGCTGGACAAGGAAGGAACCAGCATAGGTTCAAACTAGTCCCTCTGAATGTGGGTGACAGTTGTATGGCTGGGGCAGACTGTAGGGCCACTGGCAGTGGCAGCAAGACTTATCCCTACTGCTTTTACTGGCCTTTAGGGAACCTATTCTCTTTGGATAGATACATTGCTCAGCCTAGATATAGTAGGGAGGGCCTTGGACCTTTCCCTAAGCAATGTGCCTTACCCACTCTGAGGAATGGTTGTGGGTTATTGTTGAGCTTTGGGCCGCGTTCCTGCAGCCTGGCTCCTGGCCGCCAGCTAGCTTATGCCCCCAAATAATTACACAGAAACTGTATTCTTTTAAACACTGCCTGGCCCATTAGTTCCAGACTCTTATTGGTTAGCTCTTACATATTGATCTAACCCATTTCTAATATTCTGTGTAGCACCACGAGCTGCTTACCAGAAAAGATCTGAACCCACGTCTGTCTAGAGTGGGAGAATCATGGTGACTCCCTGACTCGGATTCTTTCTCCCAGTGTTCTGTTCTGTCTACTCTGCCTACCTAATTTTCTGTCCTATCAGGGCCAAGCAGTTTTCTTTATTAATTAACCAATGAAAGCAAAAGATAAATACAAGACTCACCTCTATCAGTGGGTGGGTGTGATAGGTGGAGGGAATGGGAGGAAGAGAGGGAGAGGAAACTGGGATTGGTATGTAAAATGAAAAAAAAGATAGTTTGTTTTCTTTTTTAAAAAATAAAACAAATTTAAAGGAGAGTAAAAAAGATTTCATGATTGTCTTATCTTAGGGCACCCCTCTTATTATTACATTTCACCCCAGGCCTCTTCTTGTCACTTTCAGCCCAATCCTGGCTCTAAGATTACATTTCTTTGTGTTCTTTTTCTCTTCAAAATGTAGCTTTTTTATTTCTTTTTTTCCCTACTTGCTATTTTTCATTATAGATTTATATAAGGGTGATCACTAATAACCACAAAACAGAATCAATAATAGGCTAGCTTGAAATACACTCTCTCAAAGAAATTAGCCCAAAACACTTCAGTCTCACTCAGATTGTCAAAGAAATTAGTAAAGAAGTTCTTCAATTTATTCTTATATGGCTTCTTAGAAAACAGTAAAAGACATTCTTTGCAAAAGTATCACCAGAAAGGTCTTTAGCATAGTTTCTAAAATTGTTCCTCTTTGAAACCTCCTGATCTGGGCCTCCATATTCTCAGCACTACTGTCTTTCAAGGTCCTACTAAGATGGCCTGTTGAACCTTACTTACAATATTCAACAGATTTCCTGGTTCAAAATTCCCAAACTCTTCCATAATTCTTCAAATAATAATACAGTCAGGTCTGTCAGAGAAATATGCCGTTCCCTGATACTGACTTCTCTATTAGTTACTTTTGTTGTGCTGTTAAGAGACACCATGACACTGACTGCATAATGTCTAATGATGGCTGTTCCCTGGGGAAAGGGAAGCCCATGAGGCAAAGAAGTTTAGCTGAGTGGGAAGGATGAGAAGAGCCGCAGGTACTGAGTGAACCTGGAAGTCAGCAGACACTTTATTAAGTTAATTGGCATCAGAGTTAACCATTTGTACTGAGTTTCTTTTGGATGACATTAAAGATGTTTTCTTGATGATAATGGGAAAATAATTTCGGTAAGTGCTTTTTAGCTGAAATTGGGGCGTCAATGTCAGGTCCAAGGAAGACTGGAAATGCTACTCAAAGGCTAAGAGTAGAGAGAGGAATGTAGGCTGAGGAACATCTGTTCAGGTTCTGCAGGACAATGTGGGCCTGGTGAAATACAGGCAGCTTAAAGCAGTCTGGAAGTACTGTTACAAGTCAGAGGTTCAGTCTGGTTGGGAATTCCTTAAGCTTTCAATTAAATGAAATACAGTGTGATAGAAGGATATTGGACTTTGCTATTATTTGAATATGAAGACACACCCCCAGCTCTAAAAGCTCATATTTTGACCTTTTGGTCCTAATCTGTTGTTGCTACTTGGGGAGAGCTGGAAACTGTAGGAAATGAGCCCTAGCTGAAATCGATAGGTCACTGTTTGGAGGTCTTGGGTTTACCTTATTCTCAGCCTCTTTCTGTTAAATTCTCTATTTTATGTTTCAATTTTTAGCTTCTTGTCAGACATGAGCTAAAGCATTTCAGGTTTATTATGCTGATAAAAATTCTATATTGCTTGAGCATGTTGACTCCTAAATACTAGATTTATAGTTAATTACAACAAACTAATAATCTATTAAATTATACATTTCAGTGCAGAAAGCAGAATTTCTTGGTGTAAAGCAAAACTTCACTATTCACTATTTTTCTTTTTTCTGAATACCAAAACTTTCCAAGATATGAACATTTTCATCATAGCAAATGCATTGACTACAGGTCAAGATTAAATACTAAATTTCAACACCAAACTTCATTTCACTTTTCTGAGTCTAAATTTAACTCATCTCTGAATTATAAATTTGTCATGAGGAAATTTTCTCCTGGATCAGGGAGGTAAACTAGGCAATATATTCCCTCCTCCTAAGTTCCCAAACACAAAGTTAAACTTCATCTAAACTATCTTGAGAAATCAATGTGGTTATGAATAGAGAATTTTCAACAAGATCATTTGTGATCCCAAAGCAGCCTTACTACAACATCTTCAGTTGGTTTTCCCTATAGCAGCATGAATTGCCACTCTCCAGTTTTTGTTAGTCTATAAATTATAGCCTCTCCCTAATACCATGAGGTTATAAGTACTTAGGTTGGGAGAAGTGGCTGAATACGCAGGTGATGGTGCCATAACCCTCTTTCTCTTTCTGCAATGAAACATAAATACCAACAAGCTCAGATATGATAATCTTTAACAAGCAGGCAGAGGTAATCTCCCCAAAATGAAGACTCAGAGAATAATGCTGTGCAACACTAATGAATTGTGAAGTTCTCTGAGAAAAAGGGCACACATATTAAAACTTCTACAAAATTTATGGACATCAACAAACACACCTCATACAGACTTCAAATTGCTTAAACACATTGGGTAAATATGTGATATTCATATTTTCTTTATCACTAAAGTTCTACAGTTGTGTCTGTCCTGTGATATTGAAACCTCTTATCAAAACAAAATAAGGCTTTTTGTTTTGTTGAACATTATGGGTTTCCTGTGTCTACTTTAAGAAAACACATCTTGTAGGTAAAAGGTTAGGATAAAATAATGAAATTACTAAATGAGGAATTAGTAGAATTTACCACCAACATTTAGAAAGCAGTTCGATTTGTGTAGTGTTTCAGAAGCAATCTAAGGCTATCCAATGTGATTTTCTATCAAAGTGAAGTATTATTGACCATTGGTGCTTAGCTCATTTTTCCAACCCTCACGACAAAAAGTAGTTGTAGATTTAATGCTTCATTCATCTTTATAATAAATGTTATTGATTACTCATTACATACCTAGCACTGTGTTAGGCACTAAAAGAAAATAGACATAATAAAACACATTCAAGTTCCCAAGGGGCTCTTGCCTAATGGGAGAAATAACCTCAGAAGCAGATAATTAAAATACAATGTACTAAATTCTGTACAAGTGATGTCTTTAATATTCTATTGGAGCAGTGGTGTAGGATTACTTAATTCTACTCAAGAGTGTCATAAAAAGATTAATGGAGGAGTACTAAATATTCAAGCCAGATTTTCCAAAGAAGTCAAGACAAAGAAGGGAACCTATAAGCACAGGATGTATGAGTGAAAATAGTTTTTCCCCTGCTTTTCAGGAAATTACTAACTTTCCTGTGTTACATTTAACATTACAAATAAGAAATTAGTATGGAAACGAGGAATTTTAGATTTCCTTAATGGATTCTGGAAACAGCATTTATATATTTTCTCTCTTTCTGCATCTCTTCCTATTCTCTATACCTGTATTTAGTCTCTTTCTCCCTCACTTTCTCTTTTATTAAAAGTGCTGCAATACAATCCAAGGTCATGTATTCAATGGGTAAGTACCCTGCCACTAAGTGATTATTTCATAATATTTTTATTATTTCATAATTTTTATTCTATTTATGTATACTTGGTATATAAAACTACTCACAAATGAAAGACAAATCAAGTTGTTTCTCTGGAATGATTTCAACATTCAATGGTTTTGTTGATTGTTTTCTTGCTTACTTTTTATCCATTACTTTTTAAAAGAATAAACAGGGATCATTTATCCTAATGGAATACAACTTATAAATAGAACAAACTTCAGGGAATTGATTTACTTCTTCATTGGTTCTGTAAAAAGACTTCCCATTGAGTTTCTTTAATAATTTTTGTTTATTTTTTTGCATAGAACATATTTTGACCATATGCTTTTCTTTCCTAAAAGAATTTAATTTGGGGCCTGCCTGATGCAAGAGTACTTATTTGATCAAATAAGCCCTAAAAAAATGTGTGCTTAGTTTTTATTTTTTCATTCTTTTTAAAAAGTAGGTTTCTTTAATTACCATACATAGTAATGAGTTTCATTATATCTTTATTGCTCAATCCCCCCAGCTTCTCTCTTTTGTCGTTCTTCCTACTTCCCCATAGTCTTGCTTCATGGATTCTCTTTTTAATCCCCCGCCCCCCGTTGTTCATCACAGCTGCCCAAAACCAAAATAATCACACAGAAACTGTATTAATTAAAACACTGTTTGGCCCATTATCTCTAGATACTTACTGGCTAACTCTTACATCTTAATTTAACCCATTTCTATTAATCTCTCTCTATATCACCATGAGGTCATGGACTACCAGCAAAGTCTCTGCATGTCTAGATCTGGTGGAGGACCCATGGCATCTCTCTTACTCTGCTCTTCTATCTCCCAGCATTCAGTGTAGTCTTCCCCACCTACTTAAATTCTGCCTTATCAACAGGCCAAGGCAGTTGTTTCTTTATTCACTAATGGTAATCACAGCACACAGACAGTACTCCCACATCACCTTCCCTTTTCTGTTTAAATAAAAAGGAAGTTTTTAACTTTAACATAGTAAAATTACATATAACAGGTATCAAGCAATAATTACAGTTACAATATTTATATATACTTTATCTTTTATCATAACTAAGGAAAACTATAACTATAGCTATCTATCTATTCTTTAAATCCATCGAAGACTCCAGAAGGATATAATGTTGTCTAAGTAAACAGGAAGCACATTGTAAGCAACTTCCAAAACTCTAGAAATGACAGAGACATCTTGCTGTCTGAATAGTCACCCAAAGTTCTTCTGTACTGTTGGGGTATCTATCTTTAGCCTACATGCCCATAGTATTCAGTAGACATTTTGCTATGAAGCAGGAAATTTCAAAGACAGTTCAGTCACTTTCTTCTGTATCCTGCAGAATGTCTAGCAGACTTTTTTCATAAAGCAAGAACCCCAAAGGATCATCTCACCTTTAGGAAAGTTCAGCAGTCATTTTTCTGTGGGTCCTGCATGTCCAGTGAAGCAATCCAGACAAGAGCAGTTTCTTGTCAAAATGACTAACCAATTCCATAAGGAGCCTCTTCAATGCCCACCATCCTTTTGAAGTAGTTTGGTGCTGCCAAGAACAGATGTGTCTCACTATCACAAAAAGCCTTAAGTTCTTAAACATTTTAAATGCCATATTCTATAGTTTTTGAAAGATTTGAAGAATGCCTATCCATCTGAAATTGATCTTTATACATCTAGAAAATCGAACTAACATGACTACAAGCTTGACTATTATAGGTAATTATCTATTAACCTATATATCTGAGTTATACATTACATTTTAAATAAACTACACAATCACAATACCTTAATCAAGAACAGAAATATACAAATAACAAAATGACCTTAAATTTGTATCAATAAACCAAGATTTATACCAATGCAAGTCTCTATAGCATATCCCCCTTTAAATATAAACAAACAATTATAAATAATATTTCGGAATATGGGCATAGTTCTGCCCATACTGCTTTACTTGTTTCATGGCACTGTTAATCAAGTCTTTCATGGTGTATCTTGTGTGTTAGGTTCTTCTCATTCAGCAGCTGGGCAAAGTATTCTCTTTGTGAGGTGTTTACAGCCTCCTTTCAGGGAGTCTTGTTCCATAAAACCATATTAGTCTGGAAGCAATCCACAGGTTCTCATCTTCTGTGGAAACATGAGAAGAACCTCTTTTCCAAAGCAACATATTCTTAGACCTAAATTTAGAAATCATGATACCTTTATAATATACATGCTGGTTTAGAATAGCAGCCCATACAATGGCATGTCTCTCTGTACTTAGCTCCTTCACAGTCAAAAGATTAAAAAAAACACAATAATATACATAATCCAGATTCTCTGTGAATTTTCTATTTTTACATAGCTTAGTTTTTTTATTCCTTTTAATCTATGACTATCTGTACTCTGTCTCTTTGAAGACACTAACATTTTTTTTAAAGTGTTAACTTTATTTTATGATTGTCTATACTCTTTTTGTCTATATACTTTTTTCTTCCAAGCCTAAATATATTTATCCAACACTATGACTCATCTGGATTTGTCTTAATTGCATATCTGTAATTCTTTACTCTCTTGAAGAGCTTTTAAAATGGTAAGCAGCTTGGTTGCAGCCACTCTGGATGCTGGATCCACTTCTCTCCACTTTTAATAGATTTACTGCTAGCTATAGGGCTGCCAGGGAGGAGCTGTGCTCAACTCTCCAACCCCAAGAATGAGCATGCTGTGCATAAACCCCTTTTATCTGAGTAACAGCCGAATCTGCTATGCAGAACACTGTGCAGCCTGGATACATATCTGTGTATGGCAGCAAGAATCTGCCATGGTCTCCTGCCTGAAAAAGCATAGTAGACCTGAACAGAATGCTGGGAGGAAGAAGGCAGAGTCAGGGAGATGCCATGGATCTGCTGCCATGCTGAAACTTTCCTGGTAGTCCACTACCTCAGGGTGATATACAGCTTAATAGAAATGTGTGAAATTAATATGTAAGAATTAGCCAATAAGAAGTTAGAGCTAATGGGCCAAGCAGTGATTTAATTAATACAATTTCTGGGATTATTTTGGGTATAAGCTAGCTGGGTGGCCGGGGAGAACAAGCAGCCCCCTCTCTTGGGAGACCCTCCCTCTTCTCAAACTTCTTCTCCTTTAACTGTCTTTTTTCTAGTTTTATGACTTATGCCCACATATACATACACGCATACACACAAACACACACACACACACACACACACACATACATATATATATATATTGGCCAGGTTTCTTTCCTGCCCAGTCCTTGTTCTGCTCAGTTTCTGCAGTCATTAAGTCCCCCAAAAAAATCACACAAAGGTATACATTAAATATAAACTGATTGGCCCATTAGCTCAGGCTTTTTATTAACTCTTATAACTTACATTAGCCCATTATTCTTGTCTGTGCTATCCACATGGTTCAGTACCTTTTTTCAGCGAGGCAATCATATCTTGCTTCTTCGGTAGTGAGCTGAGCAATGGGCTTCCTTCTTCTCAAAACTCTCCTGTTCTCCTTGACCCACTTCTACTTCCTGTCTAGTTGTCCCGCCTATACTTCTTGCCTGGCTACTGGCCTATCAGCGTTTATTTAAAATACATTTGACAGAATATAGACAATGGTCCCACACCATATATATGTTCATGTGCATGTATAAACATACAGAACATACACACACATATATTTAGTATGTAAACAAAAATTAAAATATCATACCTACATTTGAGAGAAAATGTGATACTTAACTTTCTGAGATTAGGATAACCTAACTTACTATTTCCAAGTTTTCATCATTTTCCTAAAAGTACAATGACTTTTTTTCAAGGTTATATAAGATAACATTTGTTAAGCATATGCAGTACATTTCCTTTATCTATCCATAGATATGTAGACTAGTTCCATGCCTTTGCTTTTGTGAATAATATACCATTAAACACAGATATGCAGGTACCCCTGTGGTAGTATTTAGAGTTATTTAACTATACTCTTGGGAATGATTTATCTGAATCATCTAGTAATTCGATTTTTAGTTGTTGATTTTTTTATATATAGCCGTCTGTTGAGTTACAGAGTAACTGAGTCAGGTTATATTTGCTCCAGCAATGAATAAGACTATATATTTTTCTATCACCTTCACTAAGTTTGTTGTCAATTAGTTCAACCCTCTTTGTTAGGATATCAGTTCTGAGTGGGAGGAGATGAAATAATCTAGGATTCTCTTCTGTATATGTGCTGCTTTTGTTGATTAATGAAAAAAAGAAGCTTCTTTGGCCTGAGATAGGGCAGAAAAGAGTGAGGCAGGGAAACTAAACTGTTTGTTTGGAGAATGAAGGTGAAGTCAGTGAGACACCATGTAACCATAGGAGAAGACAGACTTGCCCTGGAAACTTATCGGTAAACCATGAGCTTCATGGTAAAATATAAAATAATAGAAATAGGCTAATTTAAGATGTAAGACTTAGCTAGAAACATTCATATGCTAATAGGCCAAGCACTATTGTAATTAATGTAGTTTCTAAGTGGTTATTTCAGATCTGGGCAGCCAGGAAACTAACAAGCAGTCTCTGCCTAAAATGAAATACCCAAGTAATTTTAATTTTATTTTTTCAGATGGCAAAGGATGTTGTATACTATTACAGTTGTTCTGGGGACAGATTTTTCTTTTCTGTTTCTTTTATAATTTTATTTTTAAATCTATCTTTTTATTTTACCTACCAATCATACTTCCTACTCCTTTCCTTCTTCCCATTTCCTACAAATTTCCCCCTACCCAAACCCCCATCCACTCCTAAGAGAAGGTAAGCCTCATGGCTTTGAGGAAGGACCATGTCCCACCCTAATATATCTAGGCTGAGCAAGGTATCCCTCCAAAGAGAATGAGTTCCAAAAAGCTAGTACAAGCAGTAGGGATATATCCTGTTCCCAATGCCAGTGTTCCTGCAGTCTGATCTAGCCATAAAATGTCACTAACATTCAGAAGGCCTAGTTTGGTCATATGCTTGTTCCTTACCTGTCCAGCCAGAGTTGGTAAACTCCCATTAGCTTACATAAGCTATTTCAGCGAGTCAGTCACATCTTGCTTCTTCTGTGGTGGGCTCACAACTGCTGAGCAATGGGCTTCCTTCTTCCCAGGATTTTCCTGTTCTCCTTGACCCACCTAGACTTCCTGTCTTGTTGTCCTAAGTATACTTCCTGCCTGGCTACTTACTGGAAAATCAACATTTATTTAAAATATAATTGACAGAAAATAGACAATTTTCTTAATCTCTCTGCTCATATTCTCACTCCTCTCATGATTCAACTACAGTTTGGGAGCTCAGCCCAGTGCTCTGCTGCTGGTCTCTGTCTCTGCTGCCACCAGTTGCTGGATGAAGGTTCTGTTATGACATTTAAGATAGTCATAAGTCTTTCTACAGAGGAAGGTCAGTTCAGGCCTCTCTATAAGTGCTTGGATTCTTATCTGAAGGCATCCTTGTAGATTCCTGGGAATTTCTCAACTGCCAGATTTCTTTTTTTATTGAAAAGAAATTTCCGCCTCCTCCCAGCCTCCCATTTCCCTCCCCCTCCTCCCACTTCTCTCCCACTCCCCCCAATCCTCCCCCCTCCCTCTCCAGTCAGAAGAGCAGTCAGAGTTCCCTGCCCTGTGGAAAGTCCAAGGTCCTCCCTCCTCCATCCAGGT
Organism: Microtus pennsylvanicus; assembly: GCF_037038515.1. Classification (NCBI taxonomy): domain Eukaryota; kingdom Metazoa; phylum Chordata; class Mammalia; order Rodentia; family Cricetidae; genus Microtus; species Microtus pennsylvanicus. The sequence continues at coordinate 48,605,056 of NC_134601.1, forward strand.
CTAAGAAGGTGAGCATCCAAACTGGCTAGGCTCCCACAAAGCCAGAACATAAAGTAGGATCAAAACCCAGTGCCTTTGCTAGCCTCAAAATGGCTCCCTCAATCAAGATTTCTCTTTCATTGCTCTACTTTTCTGTCCTTCTCTCATCTTGACTATTCAATTCAGTTCCCTCAAGTTCTTCTCCCACCTCCTGTTCTCCCCTCCTCCCCCCTTCTGCCCTCCATTTTCCTCCACTCCATACTGCTGATTTTCTCAGGATATCGTGTCTATTTATTCTTTTCAGAGGATCTATATATGTTTCTCTTAGGGCTCTTCATGTTAATAGCTTCTCTGAGCTCATGGATTATGGGCTCATTATCCTTTGCTTTACAGTTAGTATCCAGTTATGAGTGAGAGGGTACCATGCTCATCTTTCTGGGTCTGGGTTACCAGACTCAGGGTGTTTTTTTTCTAGTTCCACCCATTTACATGCAAATTTCCAGATGTCATTGCTTTTTACCACTGAGTAGTACCCTGTTGTGTAAATATACCTCATTTTCTTTATTCATTCTTCCATAGAGGGGCATATAGGTTTTTGCCAGGTTCTGGCTATTACAAATAATGTGCTATGAACATAATTGAACAAATGTCCTTGTATTAGGATTGAGGATACTTTGGGTATATGCCTATGAGTGGTTTTTCTGGGTTGTGAGGTAGGTTGACACCCAATTTTTTTGTGAGAAACCAGTATTCTAATTTCCAGAGTAGTTGTACAGGTTTACATTCCCATCAGCATTGAAGGAGTGTTTTCCTTACTCCATATCCTCTCCAGCATAAGCTATTATTGGTGTTGTTGATCTTAGCCATTCTGACAAGTGTAAGATGGTATATCAGAGTTGTGTTTGATTTGCATTTTCCCAATGGCTAAGGATCTTGAACATTCCTTTAAGTGTCTTTTGGCCATTTGAGGTTCTTCTGTTGAGAATTCTCTCTTTAGATTTGTACCCAATTTTTAATAGTATTATTTGGTATTTTGTTGTCTAATTTCTTGATTTCTTTATATATTTTGGAGATCAGTCCTTTGTCTGATAAAGGGTTGGTGAAGATATATTCCCATTTAGTAGGCTAGCTTTTTGTCTTATAAACTGTGTCCTTTGCTTTCCTGAAGCTTCTCAGTTTCAGGAGGTCCCATTTACTTATCACTGCTCTCACTGTCTGAGCTACTGATTTTATATTTAGAAAATGGTCTTCTGTGCCCATGCATTAACGTCTATTTCCCACCTCAGATTCAGTTTTCTCTGTCATATTGAGGGCTTTAATTCATTTGGAATTGAGTTTTGTACATGGGGATAGATATAGATCTGTTTTTATTCTTCTACATGTTGACATCCTGTTATGTCAGCACCATTTGTTGAAGATGCTTTCTTTTTTCCATTGTATAATTTTAGCTTCTTTGTCAAAAAATGGGTGCCCATAGGTGTGTGTGAATTAATATCCAGGCTCTTCAATTTTATTTCATTGGTCAACCTTTTTGTTTTTATACCAATACCAGGCTGTTTTCATTACTTTAGCTCTATAATAGAGCTTAATGTCAGAGATGTTGATATCTCCAGAAGTTTCTTTACTATCCATGATTGTTTTGGCTATCCTGTAATTATTGTTTTTCTATATGAAGCTAAGTATTTTTATTTCACGTATTCTGAAGAATTGTTTTGGGATTTTGATGGGGATTGCATTCAATCTATAGATTGCTACTGGTAGGGTTGTCATTTTTGTTATGTTGATCTTACCTATCCAAGAGCATGGGAGATTTTTCCATCTTGTTATCTTCTCCAAATTATTTCTTCAGAGGCTCAAAGTTATGGTCATACAGGTTTTTAAAAAAACTTTTTTTATTAAAATTTCCACCTCCTCCCCTCCTCCCATGTCCCTGTCCCTCTCACTACTCCCCTTCCCCCTTCCTATCCAGTCCAAAGAGCAGTCAGGGTTCCCTGCCCTGTGGGAAGTCCAAGGTCCTCCCCCCTCCATCCAGGTCTAGGAAAGTGAGCATTCAAACAGACTAGGCTCCCATAAAGCCAGTACATATGATAGAATCAAAACCCATAGCCACTATCCTTGGCTTCTCAGTTAGCCCTCATTGTCAGCCACATTCAGAGAATCCAGTTTGATCACATGCTCCATCAGTCCCAGTCCAGCTGGCCTTGGTGAGCTCCCATTAGATCAGCCCCATTGTCTCAGTGGGTGGGCACACCCCTCACAGTCCTGACTTCCATGCTCATGCTCTCCCTCCTTCTGCTGGTCATTTGGACCTTGGGAGCTCAGTCCAGTGCTCCAGTGTGGGTCTCTGTCTCTATCTCCTTCCATCGCCAGATGAAGGTTTTATGGTGATATGCAAGATATTCATCAGTGTGGCTATAGGATAGGGCCAGTTCAGCTGCCCTCTTCTCAGCTGCCCAAGGAACAAGCTGGGGACATCTCCTTGTACACCTGGGAACCTCTCTAGAGTCAAGTCTCTTGCAAACCCTTAAATGGCACCCCTAATTAAGATATATACTTCCCTGCTCCCATATCCAACCTTCCTCCATCCCAACCGTCCCATTCCCCCAAGCTCCCCCCAGCCTCCCCTTCTCACTTCTCTCTCCCCATCTCCTCTTACTCCCAACCCACCCCCACTGCCATTTTTTTTGCCTGGCAATCTTGTCTACTTCCAATATCCTGGGGGATAACTATATGTTTTTCTTTGGGTTCACCTTCTTATTTAGCTTCTCTAGGATCACAAATTATAGGCTCAATGACTTTTATTTATGGCTAGAATCCACTTATGAGCGAGTACATACCATATTCATATTTTTGGGTCTGGGTTACCTCACTCAGGATAGTGTTTTCTATTTCCATCATTTGCATGCAAAATTCAAAATAGCATTGTTTTTTTACCGCTGAGTAATACTCTAATGCATATATATTCCATACTTTCTTTATCCATTCTTCCATTGAGGGGCATCTAGGTTGTTTCTAGGTTCTGACTATTACAAATAATGCTGCTATGAACATATTGAACAAATGCTTTTGTAGTATGATAGGGCATCTCTTGGATATATTCCCAAGAGTGGTATTGCTGGATCCTGGTGTAGGTTAATCCCGAATTCCCTGAGAAACCGCCACACTGATTTCCAAAGTAGTTGCACAAGTTTGCATTCCCACCAGCAATGGATGAGTATTCCCTTTATTCTACATCCTCTCCAGCAAAGGCTATCATTGGTGTTTTTGATTTTAGACATATGGTCAGTTTACAACAAAGTTCTTCTTTTCACCCTGTTTCCAGGTACAGGGCTGTACTTTCAGGGCTGAAGCCTTGGTTAATTGTTCATTGTGCTCAGGGATCAACTAACATCAGAACTGTTGGCCGAATTAGTTTGTTGATTTTGTTAGGCACATGACTAGCCTTTTAAAAAGGGCTTATGGCTCCAAAAATAGTTTCTGGGCATTGGATCATTTTTTCCTTTAAGCATTTTTATTTGTGCTTTTTAAAATTTACCTCACTGTAATTTTCCAAATTCAAAGCAATATTAATAGTTCAGTAGAAGGAAAACTGTAAAATATGTAGTCACAATGATCCAAGTAGATTTGGAAACTAAATTTCCATTTTTCCAGATATATTTTCACTTGTCAGCAGTTCATATGATGTCATATATATAAATACTTCATTTACTTCAGTAGATACTCCTTTTGTCTGATAACTTGGAAATTTGCTAATTAAATAAATAATCTAACTAAATTTGATGTTTTAAAAAAAACAAAAAAAATCTTTTAAGAACTTTCTATAAACATCATTAGTTTACTTTTATATTTGGGTATTTCATTTTTATTTTTATTGGAAAATTTTGTACATGTCAATGGTAATTACATCATTTGCACTCTGCACTCTTCTCTCTCTCCATCCAAATTCTCCATTATCTTCCAATCTCTCTTTAATTCATGACCTCTTCTTTTTTTTTTTTTTTTGGTTTTTCAAGACTGGGTTTCTCTGTGGCTTTGGAGCCTGTCCTGGAACTAGCTCTTTAGACCAGGCTGGTCTCGAACTCACAGAGATCTGCCTGCCTTTGCCTCCCGAGTGCTGGGATTAAAGGCATGCTCCACCATCGCCCGGCTTGATGACCTCTTTTTTTAAAATTATTATTGGTTCTAACACACAGAGAGAGGCACACATACATACATACACCAATACACACACATGCTAGATAACCCCTTTAGTGTTACTCATATATCTGC